>NC_041385.1:453225801-453247746 GCF_002162155.2 Triticum dicoccoides
TCCGTAGATTGATCTTGATTGTCCTTCTTTGTTTTCCAGTACGTCTCGCAGGTCCTGCGTGTAGCCCCGAGCCTTAGTGTTTTTGTTTGATTGGCGACGGGGTGCGGACTGGTGTTCGGGCTGATTGGCCGGTCAGCCGCATTGTGCGCTGGTAGTGTGGGTTTTAATGCCTCCTCCTCGAGTTGCGGTAGCAACCTGTGCTTTAGGTAACTTTTGGTTGGGCGCACGAGTCCGTATTCCTCGGCTGCCAAGACCTTAGTCCATCTATCAGTTAGTAGATCTTGATGAGCTTGAAGCTGCTGCTTCTTCTTCTTCAGGCTTTTTGCAATGGCTATAAGCCGGCGCTTGAAGCGCTCCTACTCGACGGGATCCTCAGACACGATGAATTCTTCGTCGCCAAGGCTCACTTTGTCTTCGGAGAGGGGCATATAATTGTCATCCTCTGATTCTCCATATGTTGCCTGTTCCTTAGGGCTAGCTTGCCCGTCCTCCCGCTCGGTCTGCTCGAAGCCTGGCTGGGCGGGATTGTTTTAATCTTCGGCACCATCTGGATTGCTATCATCTCTTGTGCCGGTATCGCTATTTTTTCTATGGCGGTGCTTAGAGCGGCGCCTATGACGCCGGTGCTTAGATTGCTTTTCGAGGGGATTATCCTCCGTTGCCTTATCGCCATCGCCTTCTTTGGGGGTGGCCACCATGTATATATCGTATGATGAGATGGCTGTCCAGCGCCCTGTGGGCGGTGGTTCCTGATCTTCTCCTACATCATCGTCCATACCGTCGATGTCTTCGGAGTCGAAGTCAAGCATGTCGGTTAAGTCATCGGCAGTGGATATTAAGTGGGTGGTGGGTGGGGAACGAATTTCTTCGTTGTCCGCTTCCCACTCAAGCCGGACATAGTTCGGCCAGGAGTCCCCTGACAAAGAGAGAGACCTCAATGAATTTAGCACGTCGCCCAAGGGCGAGTGTTGAAATATATCCACGGAGGTAAACTCCATGATCGGTGCCCAATCGGATTCGACAGGCACGGACGTGCGCTGTTCGGAGCCTATGATCGGGGACGAGTCCGAGGGTCTGATGACACAGACCTCTTTGGAGGTGAAGTCTGTGTTCGGCTCTATCGCCGATGAGTGTGCAGTCTCCGGGGTGAGGTCCATCCACCCGTCCTCGGATGGTACGATCTGCTCCAGATTAAGGGCCGGGGCAGCCACATGTGTGATCTCCCGAACACCGTTCGATGGCAGATCTAAGTCATGCTCGTCGTGGCTATTCGGCGCACCCGACATGGGCTCGAATCCGTCGAAGATCAAGTCTCCGCAGATGTCGGTAGTGTAGTTCAAGTTTCCAAACCTGACCTGATAGCCACGGGTGTAGCTGTCGATCTGCTCTAGATGGCCAAGCGAGTTGGCCCGTAATACAAAGCCGCCGAATACGAAGATCTATCCGGGGAGGAAAACCTCACCCTGGATCGCTTCATTGTAGATGATTGAAGGAGCCATCAAGCCTTATCATGACGGCACAGTGGAACTCTCAATGAAAGCGCCAATGTCGGTGTCAAAACCGGCAGATCTCAGGTAGGGGGTCCCGAACTATGCGTCTAAGGCTAATGGTAACAGGTGGCGGGGGACACAATGTTTACCCAGGTTTGGGCCCTCTCAATGGAGGTAATACCCTACTTCCTGCTTGATTGATCTTGATGATATGAGTATTACAAGAGTTGATCTACCACGAGATCGTAAAGGCTAAACCCTAGAAGCTAGCCTATGATTATGATTGTTGTCGTCCTACGGACTAAACCCTCCGGTTTATATAGACACCGGAGGCGGCTAGGGTTACACAGAGTCGGTTAGAAAGAAGGAGATCTACATATCCGAATTGCCAAGCTTGCCTTCCATGCAAAGGAGAGTCCCACCTGGACACGGGACGAAGTCTTCAATCTTGTATCTTCATAGTCAAACAGTCCGGCCAAAGTATATAGCCCGGCTGTCCGACGACCCCCTAATCCAGGACTCCCTCACCCAACTAGCTATGTTATATTACATGGATAGTAAGAAACATCTACCAGGGAGAATAGTTCAGTTAAGGGTTCCTTTCCTGTGGTACGCATGCATTAATGTGCATGTCCGAGCTGCGAACAGAGACGCAGGATATGAAACATCTGGGGGTTTATATTGTAAGTAGGTAAGAAACATCTTTTGTTCATCGACCGAATATTCCCTTAAGAACGCTAGCTTTCGGCTTCACCGAGTCTGAGGTACACATCCAGATGACCCAGCAGTAATAATCGCAGAGGTGCTGCCCTTATGACCTAGCCGAACTAACGGGAACGTAGGGCATAAACACAGGAGCCAGGCAACCCAGCTTGGCCCAAACTTAAGTCATATCGATGCATATAATGGCGAAAAAAGGTACATATGGAAAAGTGACACATATGTGGTGGGCATAAAGCCCGGGAGATAATTATATTAAGCTTCCATATAAGAAGCCCCCAGGTATAATGAGCATGCATAGCGCGTCAAGATTGTGTAGTCAAGACACGCTCGAAGCCTTTGAGGCCATAAAAAAGGAAGAAAAAAGAGAGGATATAATGTAAAAAAGAAAGGCGGAGGTAAGGAAACGAACACAGAGTTCGGCACTAGGCGTAGAATCTTCGGAGTCTGGCCGCGTTCCATGCGTTTGGCTCGAGTCAATTATCAGATGCATCACGCAGACGGTACGCCCCTCCAGTGAGAACTTTATCAATGATGAAGGGACCCTCTCACTTGGTCTTGAGCTTGTCCTTTTTCTTCTACGGTAGGCGTAGAACAAGTTCGCTAACGTTATAAGTTTTGGCCCGTACTTCTCTGCTTTGATACCTTCGAGCCTGTTGCTGATAGAATGCAGAACGGGCTTTTGCGACGTCACACTCCTCCTCCAGGGCATCTAAATTGTCTTGCCGATCAAGCTAGGCTTCTCTCTCTTCGTACATGCACACTCGAGGTGAGTCATGAATGATATCGCAGGGCAATACCGCCTCTGTGTCGTACACCATAAAAATGGTGTGTATCCGGTAGTGCGATTCGGCGTCGTCTACAACCCCTATAGTACGGAGTCGTGCTCCTCGACCCAGTGCGTATCTGATTCCTTCAAGGATTGCACTAGTCTGGGTTTGATGCCACTCATAATGAGACCATTTGCTCATTCGACTTGACCGTTTGTTTGGGGGTGATAGACGGAGGCATAATCGAGCTTAATGCCCATGTTGCCGCACCAAGTTTTCACCTCGTCGGTTGTGAAGTTGGAGCCATTATCGGTGATGATGCTGCGGGGGACACCGTAACGGTGTACGACCCCTGATATGAAGTCTATCACTGGTCCGGATTCGGCTGTTTTAACTGGTTTGGCTTCTATCCATTTGGTGAATTTATCCACCATGACCAACAAGTATTTTTTCTTATGGCTTCCTCCTTTAAGGGGTTCAACCATATCGAGCCCCCAGACAGCAAAGGGCCAAGTTATGGGAATTGTTTGGAGAGCGGTAGGTGGCATATGGATTTGATTTGCAAAAAGCTGGCAACCGACGGAATGTTGGACAAGGTCATGTGCGTCTGCTCGGGCCGTCGGCCAATAGAAACCTGTATGGAAGGCCTTGCTTACAAGGTCCCGAGCTGCGGCGTGGTGGCCACCGAGTCCAGCATGAATTTCGGCCAAAAGCTGTCGTCCTTCCTCTTCGGAGATGCACCTTTGGAGTACTCCGGTAGCGCTTTTCTTATAAAGCTCTCCCTCGTGAACCTTGTAGGCTTTAGAGCGCCGCACAATGCAATGTGCCATATTTTGGTCCTCAGGGAGTTCTTGCCTATTTAGGTAGGCTAAGAAGGGTTTTGTCCACGGGGCAATGACAGCCATAATCATGTGGGTTGAAGGTGTTATTCCGGTGGCGGAGCCTCCAATTATGCCAGAGTGTTCGGGATCTGGGTTTGTGGTTGGATCCGGACTATTATTGCCGGTCTCCCCTTCCCACACCACGGATGGCTTGAACAACATTTCCAAGAAGATATTAGGTGGGACGGGGTCGCGCTTAGCGCCGATGCTGGCGAGGATATCTGCCGCTTGATTGTTTTGTCGGACCACATGGTGGAATTCGAGCCCCTTGAACCGAGCTGACATTTTGAGGACGACATTGCAGTAAGCCGCCATTTTTGGGTCCTTGGCGTCAAAGTCTCCATTTATTTGAGATATTGCGAGGTTCGAATCCCCCGCACCTCTAGGCGTTGAATGCCCATGGAGACCGCCATCCGAAGACCGTGCAACAGAGCCTCGTATTCGGCTGCATTGTTGGAGTCTGTGTATAGTATTTATAGTACGTATTGGAATGTATCTCCGGTGGGGGATGTCAGGACAACGCCCGCTCCAAGACCAGCCAGCATCTTAGAGCCGTCAAAGTGCATGATCCAATTGGAGTATGCGCCGTACTCTTTAGGGAGTTCGTCTTCTGTCCATTTGGTGACAAAGTCAGTCAGTACTTGTGATTTAATGGCTCACCGTGGTTTATATATGATGTCGAACGGGAGGAGCTCGATGGCCCACTTAGCAATCCTGCCCGTGGCATCGCGGTTATTTTTTATATCATTGAGTGGTACTTCGGAGGCCACCGTGATTGAACACTCTTGAAAGTACTATCGCAGTTTCCGCGATGCCATGAAGACCGCGTATGCTATCTTTTAATAATCTGGGTACCGTGACTTTCATGGTGTGACGTATTATACCGGCTTTTGAAGCGGGAATTTATGTCCGTCCCCCTCTCGTTCGACGATGAGCACTGCACTTACAACTTGGTGCGTTGCAGCTATATATAGCAGCATGGGTTCGCCGATGTTTGGTGCGTCCAGGATTTGATTGCTAGCCAAGAGGGCCTTTATTTCTTCCAGTCTGGTTGTGGCCGCGTCCGTCCACTCGAAGTGTTCGGTGCGTCGAAGAAGGCGATAGAGAGGTTGTGCCTTTTCTCCCAATCAGGAGATAAAGCGGCTTAAGGCAGCCATGCATCCAGTTAACTTCTGGATTTGCTTGAGGTCTGTTGGGCTGGCCAACTGTGACACAGCTCAGATTTTAGCCGGATTTGCTTCAATTCCTCTATTGGAAACAATGAAGCCCAGCAGCTTTCCAGCAGGGATGCCGAAAACGCATTTTTCCAGGTTGAGCTTGATGTCATATGTTCGGAGATTGTCGAACGTAAGCCTCAGGTCGTCTATTAAAGACTCGACGTGTCTGGTTTTGATGACCACGTCGTCTACGTATGCCTCAACTGTTTTGCCAATTTGTGTTTCCAGGCATGTCTGAATAATGCGTTGATAGGTTGCACCGGTGTTTTTGAGCCCGAAAGGCATGGTGTTAAAATAGAAGGGGCCGTATGGAGTGATGAATGTCGTTGCGGCTTCATCGGACTCCGCCATCTTGATTTGATGGTATCTGGAGTATGCGTCGAGGAAGCACAATGAGTCGTGTCCTGCGGTAGCATCGATGATTTGATCGATGTGGGGGAGGGGGAAGGGATCCTTGGGGCAAGCCTTATTGAGGTCCTTGAAATCGACACATAGGCACCAGGATTTGTCCTTCTTTGGTACCAACACCAGGTTTGCTAGCCAGTCCAGATGTTTTATTTCTCTGATGAATCCGGCCTCGAGTAACTTGGCTAGCTCCTCTCCCATGGCTTGTCACTTAGGTTCTGAAAAACGCCGAAGAGCCTGCTTGACTGGCTTGTATCCCTTCAGTATGTTTAGGCTATGCTCGGCCAGCTTGCATGGGATACCTGGCATGTCTGAAGGATGCCAGGCGAAGATGTCCCAATTCTCGCGCAAGAACTCTCGTAGTGCGGAGTCTATTGTGGGGTTTAGTTGTGCCCCGATGGATGCTGTTTTTGTAGAGTCCGTTGGGTGGGCCTGGAATTTGACTATTTCGTCTGGTTTGAAAGAGGTGGACTTGGGTCGTTTGTCGAGTATCATGTCGTCCCTGTCCACTGTGGAGCGCAGCGCAGTTAGTTCTTCGGCCGCGAGGGCTTCGGATAATGCCTCAAGGGCCAGTGCGGCGGTTTTATCTTCGGTGCGGAGTGCTACGTCCAGATCACTAGCTAGAGTGATGATTCCATTGGGCCCGGGCATCTTGAGCTTCATGTACCCATAATGGGGTATAGCTTGGAAGTTCGTGAATGCATCCTGCCCTAACAGGGCGTGGTACCCGCTACTGAATGGGGCCACTTGGAATGATTTCTTCGGACCTATAATTCTCCGGCATGCCGAATACCAGATCTAGTGTGATTTTTCCCGCACATCGTGCCTCCCGACTAGGGATGATTCCTCTGAAGGTCGTGCTACTTTGCTCAATGCGGCTCTTTTCAATTTCCATTTTGTTGAGAGTTTCCTCGTAGATGAGGTTTAATCCACTGCAACCGTCCATGAGCACCTAGTAAGTCGGAAGCCGTCCACAATTGGACTAAGGACCAAAGCGGCTGGTGCTCGGACTGTTCGGAATTGAGGTTCGTCACTGGCATTGAAAGTAATGGCCGTGTCGTTCCATGGATTTATTGCTGCAACGTGGCAGACTTTGGCGAGGCTGCGGAGTGCTCACTTGCGCCTGTTATTTGAGGCGAAAGTCTCGAAGACTGTCAATGCTATTGTTATTTTCCGCGGGATGATGCTCTGCGGTATCGTTGATGAGGAGATCCTCGCCGCTCTTGGCCACCTGCCGGAGAATCCAACATGCTCTAAGGATGTGTGTTGGTATGGTATCCAGTGTGCTATGAATTTTGCATGGCCCATTGAGCCATCCTTCCAATACGGTTCCACGCCCTGTAGTGGGCTATGGTTTCTTTGTAATTGGATCGGGTGACTTGCGAGAGTGCACCCTTTTAGTTCGTACGAGGGGTTTAGTGAGAGCCGGAGGATCCCAGAATTTTGTTTGGGTTTTCCAAGCGCTTTCCATTGCACAGTACTTCTGTACTATGGCCGCCAAGTCAGCGAAGTGTGCTATGTCACGGCGACTTATGGCGTTGATGTTTCCCTTGTCCGTGCAATTTTTGCAAAAGAATGAGATTGCGTCTTCCTCACGAAAGTCCTTGACCTTGCTCGTTACGAGGAGGAATCTGGCCCAGAAGTGATGTACTGTTGGGGATCTTGTCTAATGTGGGAAAGATCACTTGTATCTGGGTGGGTGGGTAGATTTAAGTCCAAACCCTGACTCGATCTGAGACCCAAGGGCAGAGGAGCTTCCGAGCTTGGCCGTTCGGGCTCCGGGATGTTGCCCAATTTTTCTGGCCTGCTGTCCGATTCTAGGTTCGGAGCTTGGGTCATTGACGGAGTCCTGGATTAGGGGGTCCTCGGACAACTGGACTATATACTTTGGTCGGACTGTTGGACTATGAAGATACAAGATTGAAGACTTCATCCCGTGTCCGGGTGGGATTCTCCTTTGCATGGAAGGCAAGCTTGACAATTCGGATATGTAGATCTCCTTCTCTGTAACCGACTCTGTGTAACCCTAGCCCCCTCTGGTGTCTATATAAACTGGAGGGTTTAGTCCATAGGACGACAACAATCATAATCATAGGCTAGCTTGTAGGGTTTAGCCTCTACGATCTCGTGGTAGATCAACTCTCGTAATACTCATATCATCAAGATCAATCAAGCAGGAAGTAGGGTATTACCTCCATTGAGAGGGCCCGAACCTGGGTAAACATTGTGTACCTCGCCTCCTGTTACCATTAGCCTTAGACGCACAGTTCAGGACCCCCTACCCGAGATCCACCGGTTTTGACACCGACATTGGTGCTTTCATTGTGAGTTCCACTGTGCCGTCATGATAAGGCTTGATGGCTCCTTCAATCATCTGCAACGAAGCGATCCAGGGTAAGGTTTTCCTCCCCAGACAGATCTTCGTATTTGACGGCTTCGTATTGCGGGCCAACTCGCTTGGCCATCTAGAGCAGATCAACAGCTACGCCCCTGCCCATCAGGTGAGGTTTGGATACTTGAACTACACTGCCGACATCCACAGAGACTTGATCTTAGACGGATTCGAGCCCATGGCAGGTGCGTTAAATAGCCACGACGAGCATGACTTAGATCTGCCATCGGACGGTGTTCAGGAGATCACACCTGCGGCTGCCCCGGCCCTTAATCTGGAGCAGATCGTGCCATCCGAGGACGGGTGGTTGGACCCCGCCCCGGAGATTGCACACTCATCGGCGATAGAGCCAAACATAGACTTCACCTCCAAAGAGGTCTGTGTCATTGGACCGTCGGACTCGTCCCCGATCATAGGCTCCGAACCGCGCACGTCCGTGCCTATCGAATCCGATTGGGCACCAATCATGGAGTTTACCTCCGCGGATATCTTTCAACACTCGCCCTTGGGTGACGTGCTAAATTCATTAAGGTCTCTCTCTGTCAGGGGACTCCTGGCCGAACTATGTCCGGCTTGAGTGGGAAGCGGACAACGAAGAAATTCGTTCCCCACCCACCACCCACTTAATAGCCATTGTCGATGACTTAACCGACATGCTTGACTTCGACTCCGAAGACATCGACGGTATGGACGACGATGCAGGAGAAGAACAGGAACAACTGCCCACAGGGCGCTGGACAGCCACCTCATCATACGATATATACATGGTGGACACCCCCAAAGAAGGCGATGGCGATAAGGCAACGGAGGATAATCCCCTCGAAAAGCAATCTAAGCACGGGCGTCATAGGCGCCGCTCTAAGCCCCGCCATAGCAAAAATATATGGACTGAGGAATTCATCGTGTCTGAGGATCCCGTCGAGCAGGAGCGCTTCAAGCGCCGGCTTATAGCCACTGCAAAAAGCCTAAAGAAGAAGCAACAACAGCTTCAAGCTCATCAAGATCTACTAACTGATAGATGGACTGAGGTCCTGGCAGCCGAGGAATACGGACTCGAGCGCCCAACCAAAAGTTACCCAAAGCGCATGTTGCTACCTCAACTCGAGGAGGAGGCATTAAAACCCACACTACCAGCGCACGATGCGGCTGACCGACCACCTCGTGGCCGAGACAAAGCGGCGTATCAGCCTGAACACCAGCCCGCACCCCGTCGCCAATCAAACAAAAACACTAAGGCTCGGGGCTACACGCAGGACCTGCGAGACGTACTGGAAAACAAAGCAGGACAATCAAGATCTACCTATAGATCACGGGGGCGCGCCACAACGCGTGACGATGACCGTCACGCTGGATATACTAAAAACAAGTCCGACCGGGCCGAATACAACATACCAGACTCATTTGAACTGCGTCGTGATGTAGCCCGGCATAGAGGCGCCACACACCCCCTATGCTTCACTGATGAAGTAATGGATCATGAATTCCCAGAAGGGTTTAAACCCGTGAATATCGAATCATATGATGGTACAACAGAGCCTGCGGTATGGATTGAAGATTTACTTCTCCACATTCACATGGCCCGCGGAGATGATCTACATGCCATCGAATACCTCCCACTTAAGCTCAAAGGACCAGCTCGGCATTGGCTGAATAGCTTGCCGGCAAACTCCATTGCAGTTGGGAGAACCTGGAAGATGCATTCCTTGACAACTTCCAGGGCACTTATGTGTGACCACCAGACGCTGACAACTTAAGTCACATAACCCAACAACCCGGACAGTCAGCCCAGAAATTCTGGACTCGGTTCCTAACTAAAAAGAACCAAATTGTCCACTGTGCGGATGCCAAAGCCCTAGAGGCCTTCAAGCATAACATCCGCGACGAGTGGCTCACCTGACACCTCGACCAAGAGAAGCCAAAGTCCATGGCAGCCCTCACGACACTCATGACCCGCTTTTGTGCGGGCGAGGACAGCTGGCTGGCTTGTAGCAACAGCACATCAAGATATCCTGGCACTTCATATGCCAGAGATAGCAATGGCAAGCCACGACGCAACAGACACAAGCATCGCAACAACGGCAACAACGCCGAAGACATGGCAGTCAATGCCGGATTCAGTGGTTCTAAGTCCGGTCAGCGAAAAAAGCATTCAAAAGAAACAATCCGGGCTCGTCGAGTCTGGACCGCATACTCGATCGCTCGTGTCAAATTCACGGCACCCCCAATAAACCAGGCAACCACACCAACAGAGAATGTTGGGTGTTCAAACAGGTCGGCAAGTTGAATGCCGAAAATAAGGAAAAGGGGCTGCATAGCAATGACGACGAGGAGCCCCGGCCGCCGAACACAGTAGGACAGAAGAAATTTCCTCCCCAGGTGAAAACGGTGAACATGATATACGCAACCCATATTCCTAAGCGGGAATGGAAGCGTGCACTAAGGGACGTCTATGCGATGGAGCCAGTCGCCCCAAAATTCAACCCATGGTCTTCTTATCCGATCACTTTCGATCGCAAGGACCATCCTACCAGTATCTGTCATGGCGGTTCAGCCGCATTGGTCCTCGACCCCATCATTGACGGATTCCACCTCACACGAGTCCTTATGTATGGTGGCAGCAGCCTGAACCTACTTTATCAGGATACAGTGTGCAAAATGGGCATCGATCCCTCAAGGATCAAACCCACCAAAACCACCTTTAAAGACGTCATACCAGGTGTATAGGCCTGTTCTACGGGCTCAATCACACTGGAAGTAGTCTTCGGATCTCCGGAAAACTTCCGAAGCGAGGAGTTAATCTTCGACATCGTCCCCTTCTGCACTGGCTATCACGCACTGATCGGACGAACCACATTTGCCAGATTCAATGCGGTACCGCATTATGCATACCTCAAGCTCAAAATGCCAGGACCTCGCGGGGTTATAACAGTTAATGGAAACACAAAGCGCTCACTCCGTACGGAGGAGCACACTGCTGCCCTCGCAGCAGAAGTACAGAGCAGCCTTCTTAGGCAGACCACCAATTCGGCAATAAAGCCCCCGGACACTGTCAAGCGAGTCCGGAGTACCCTGTAACAGGACCGTCCGGCATGTCTAGAGCTCGCCTAGCAATTTGGCCTCTGTCCCAGTCCTAGACAAGCGGTGAAATTTGTGCCGCACGTATATAATTACGCACTTAAAATACCATGGGCACAAGCGGAGTCACAACTACAATGAGGTCCACAATGCGGCTCAACCGACCCAGGACCCGTATACCTTCATCATTTTCTTTCTTTCAGGACCCTATTCTGTGGAAGCTCTTTCGGATAGCCAGATTATCGGACCCATCACGGGAAGGAAACACCAAGGAGGCCAGAAGCTTTGACGTATAAGGAAATACCCAGGTGGTCTCTTATAACGATCGTTATACCTGTTTTACATACCCACACGCAGCTTACCCCTTGGCTAGGACATGTTAAATAGTCCTATTTTGCTTATTGCACTACTTGTATACATACACTTTGACGTATTATTTAAATAAACAATGGAAAATAATGTATAGCGTCAACTTATTATTACATTCCTTTACCTTTTCCCTTGACTGCTTATTTATTGCAAATTGCACCCGTACATTTTGGTACGGTCAGCTCGCCAGGGGCTTCAGCGTACCCCATAACACGGCAAGAAAAGTCCGAACACTCTCGATAGTGTGGCACCCCAAACTTATAACATTATATGCATGAGCTCCGAATCATGTCTTCGGTCAATAGTTGGGTTTGCCCGGCTCCCATGTTTTGGTACCTTACGTTCCACTATATCGGCTAAGGTAGCACAGGGAGAACTACTGCGATTGTGTTCCGACTCTTCCGGACGAGCACCTCAGTAGAGAAAGCCGAAAACTGACTGTCATGATGCGGCGAGAGCTGGTCGCTGTTCGAGAGGTCTCAAATCCTTAAAGATTTTTTCCGCTTCGGGCGAGGAATCGGCCCTGTCCGATTTAGGCGTGTATAGCACCCCAAGTTCGGCCTTCTGAATACTAGGGGTTTCGCCAAAATTTAAAATAGTAGACTTCTATAGCTAAGTGAGAGTGATAAATCTGTATAGTCCGATTGCCTTGTTCGCTGCGCTAAACACCTCCTTAAAGGACCAAAAATTTGGATGAAGAGTGTTTAGATTTATCCCGAACACCCCAGTACTAGTTACATGGGGGAAGAAGCCGACGACTGGCCAACTCTCAGATTTTATAAACGGCCGCACAAAAGGTAATATTTTAAATCAACAAGTGTTATATAGTGCACATGAACTCGTTTTCATATTACAGGATCACATGAGTACATTCATTCAAAAATTACATCCTTAGCACATTCCTCCGCCACAAGGCGGGCGCCCTTCATGACACCGTCATAATACTTTTCGGGGTGGCGGTGCTCTTTGCCCTTCGGTGGCCCCTCCGTCAACAACTTCTCGGTGTCCATCTTCGCCCAGTGCACTTTTCGCACAGGCGAAGGCCCTGCGTGCACCCTCAATGCAGACTGACCGCTTTATGACTTCGAGCCGCAGACAGGCAGACACAAGCCGCTTTACCAGGCCGAAGTAGCTGCTGGGCAGGGGCTCACCAGGCCACATCCGGACAATGAGATCCTTCATGGCCAGTTTGGCCGCCTTATGAAGTTCGACCAGTTGCTTCAGCTGGTCGCTCAAGGGCATTGGGTGTTCGGCCCCAATATACTGGGACCAGAACAACTTCTCTGTCAAGCTCCCTTCCTCATCTCGGTAGAACTCTGCGGCATCAGAGATGCTGCGCGGCAGATCTGTGAATGCTCCTGGAGAGCTCCAAAGGCGGGTAAGTAAAAAGAAAGTCTCCTTCACATGCTTGCTTTGCATACTGAATGCCTTACCCGCCGCAATTTTCTTGGCTACTTGAACCTCTTGGAGGGCCCTTTGGGCTTCAGCTTTGGCATCCTGTGCGCTCTAGCGGGCCTTCACAAGCTCGGACTCTTGCGTCTTAGAGTGATGCTCCAGGGACTCGTATTTTTTGACGAAGTCTTGGAGCTCTTGCTGGACCTCGTCGACTCGGGCCTCTTACTTTTCGCGCTCGACGCGCTCCTTGGCCGCTTTGTCTTCGGCCTCGGACATCGCCTTCTTCAGGGCTGCCACTTCGGTCGTGGCCCCTATTAAAGTTCATGACGATTCTATGAGCTAAAACCATTTTTCTTTATCAATATACAGACGGGCTATCACTTACCTTTGTTCTCCTCAAGCTGCCTCTTCGATTGGCCGAGCTCTTCCTCGGACCGCTCCAGGTCCCGCTTTAGTCTGGAGACCTCCGCAGTATGAGCGGCAGCGGCCAGTAGTGATGCCTGCTTATTCACATAGACATGCTATGATTAGACTCCGGTGGATGTTATTTGATCCTCTGTTCGGCCTTTCTTTCCGAACACCAAACAGAGCATCAGGGGATACTGTCTACACTGTGATAATTTGATTACTTACCTCAAAGCCTATTAGGAGGCTGGCGCAGGCTTCGGTCAATCCACTTTTGGCGGACCAAACCTTCTCAATCACCGCACTCATGACGGTGTGGTGCTCTTCGTCAATGGAAGCGCCATGAAGCGCATCCAACAGGTTGTCCGATGCCTCTAGATGGACAGAGGTCATCGGCACATGCGGCTCGCCCTCCTTAGTAAGGGGCTGCCTACCTGAATCCGGGACCACTGGAGGTTCCGGCATAGTATCCGGCTGGGGGCCAGACTTGCTGTGGCCCCCATCATCAGAATCCATGGGGGTCTTTCCCCCCATGTGCCCGGCGTCTGGGATTTCGCCTTGGGGCATATCCAGAACCGTCTCCCCCTGGTCCGGTATCCTCTGGGACAACACCTCGGTGTCGTCCGCGGGCTGGGGGTGGTGGCCATCGAGAGTGAATCGTTGTTCATCACTGACTGACTCAAAGACCCATCCGAGGAGGATATGTTGATGTGAGCTTTGGGCGGACTGCATAATCATATTTGACATGATAAGAAGCAATAAAGCAAAACATACCAAAAGTATTATAGTGTCCGGATACTTACCACTTCACCAGGGGCTTGTCCCTGGGCAACCACTCCTCGTCGCTGAAGGCGGCTGTTGTGGAGTGGTCCGGAGGGAGGGTCCTTCCCTTCTTGGACCCTTCGGCCTCCCCAGACGGGGTGGTGATGTCTACTACACAACCTTCTTCTTGTAGACGTTGTTGGGCCTGCAAGTGCACAGGTTTGTAGGACAGTAGAAAATTTCCCTCAAGTGGGTGACCTAAGGTTTATCAATCCGTAGGAGGCGTAAAAGGAAGATGGTCTCTCTCAAACAACCCTGCAACCAAATAACAAAGAGTCTCTTGTGTCCCCAACACACCCAATACAATGGTAAATTGTATAGGTGCACTAGTTCGGCGAAGAGATGGTGATACAAGTGCAAAATAGATAATAGAAATAGGTATTTTTAATCTGAAATTATAAAAACAGCAAGGTAACAAGTGGTAAAAGTGAGCGTAAACGGTATTGCAATGATAGGAAACAAGGCCTAGCGTTCATACTTTCACTAGTGCAAGTTCTCTCAACAATAATAACATAGATAGATCATATAACAAGCCCTCAACATGCAACAAAGAGTCACTCCAAAGCCACTAATAGTGGAGAACGAACGAAGAGATTATGGTAGGGTACGAAACCACCTCAAAGTTATTCTTGCGGATCAATCTATTCAAGAGTTTGTACTAGAATAACACCTTAAGACACAAATCAACCAAAACCCTAATGTCACCTAGATACTCCATTATCACCTCAAATATCTGTGGGCATGATTATACGATATGCATCACACAATCTCAGATTCATCTATTCAACCAACACAAAGTACTTCAAAGAGTGCCCCAAAGTCTCTACTTGAGAGTCAAGAACGTGTGCCAACCCCTATGCATAGGTTCATGGGCGGAACCCGCAAGTTGGTCACCAAAACATACATCAAGAGGCACATGATATCCCATTGTCACCACAAATAAGCACGGCAAGACATACATCAAGTGTTCTCATAAAAGACTCAATCCGATAAGATAACTTCAAAGGGGAAAACTCAATTCATCACAAGAGAGTAGAGGGGGAGAAACATCATAAGATCCCACTACAATAGCAAAGCTCGGGATACATCAAGATCGTGCCATAGAGGGAACACGAGAGAGAACACGAGAGAGGGATATCAAACACATAGCTACTGGTACATACCCTCAGCCCCGAGGGTGAACTACTCCCTCCTCATCATGGAGAGCGCCGGGATGATGAAGATGGCCACCGGTGAAGGATCCCCCCTCCGGCAGGGTGCCGGGAAGGGCTCCTGAGAGGTTTTTGGTGGCTACAGAGGCTTGCGGCGGCGGAACTCCCGATCTATCTTCTCCGTGGATGTTTTTAGGGTACGTGGGACTATATAGGTGAAAAAGTCGGTTGGGAGGTGCTCGAGGGGCCCATGAGATAGGGGGACACCCCCCTAGGGGCGCACCCTCCTATCTCGTGGAGTCCTCGAGTATCTTCTGACTTGAACTCCACGTCTCCAGGATGATATTCTTCCAAAAAATCATGTTGTCGAAGGTTTCATTCCATTTGGACTCTGTTTGATATTCCTTTTCTTCAAAATACTGAAAGAGGCAATAAAACAGCAATATGGGCTGGGCCTCCGGTTAATAGGTTAGTCCCAAAAGTAATATAAAAGTGTATAATAAAGCCCATAATCATTCAAAACAAGTAATATAATAGCATGGAACAATCAAAAATTATAGATACGTTGGAGACGTATCAATCATCCCCAAGCTTAATTCCTGCTCGTCCTCGAGTAGGTAAATGATAACAACAGAATTTTTGATGTGGAATGCTACCTAGCATGATTCTCAAAGTAATTTCTCTTTATTGTGGCATGAACGTTCAGATCCAAATGATTCAAGATAAAAGCTTATAAAACATAAAAATAATAATGCTTCAAAGCATACTAACAAATAATCTTGTCCTATCAAAATAGCATAGCCAAAGAAAGCTTATCCCTACAAAATCATATAGTTAGGCCATGCTTCATTTTCATTACACAAAATACTCCCATCATGCACAACCCTGATGACGAGCCAAGCAATTGTTTCATACTTTTTAACGCGCTTCAGCTTTTTCAACTCTTACGCAATACATGAGCGTAAGCCATGGACATAGCACTATGGTGGTATATGGTGGTGGTTGTGAGGACAAAAAGAGGGATAAGATAGTCTCACATCAACTAGGCATATCAACGGGCTATTGAGATGCCCATCAATAGATATCAATGTGAGTGAGTAGGGATTGCCATGCAATGGATGCACTAGAGCTATAAATATATGAAAGCTCAACAAAAATAAACTAAGTGGGTGTGCATCCAACTTGCTTGCTCACGAAGACCTAGGGCATTTTGAGGAAGCCCATCATTGGAATATACAAGACAAGTTCTATAATGAAAAATTTCCACTAGTATATGAAAGTGACAACATATGAGACTCTCTATCATGAAGATCATGGTGCTACTTTGAAGCACAAGTGTGGAAAAAGAGATAGTAGCATTGTCCCTTCTCTCTTTTTCTCTTTTTTTTCTTCTTTCTTTTTTTTCTTTTTCTTTCTTTCTCCTTTTTTTTCTTTTTCTCTTTTTTCTTTCTTTTTGATGGGCTTCTTTGGCCTCTTTTATTTTTATAAAGTCCGAAGTCTCATCCCGACTTGTGGGGGAATCATAGTCTTCATCATTCTTTCCTCACTGGGACAATGCTCTAATAATGAAGATCATCACACTTTTATGGATTTACAACTCAAGAATTACAACTCAAAGCTAGGACAAAATATGACTCTATATGAATGCCTCTGGCAGTGTACCGGGATATGCAATGAATCAAGAGCAAAATGTATGAAAATTATGAAGGTGGCATTACCACAAATACGATGTCAACTACATGATCATGCAAAGAGCAATATGACAATGGTGAAACGTGTCATAATAAACGGAACGGTGGAAAGTTGCATGGCAATATATCTCGGAATGGATATGGAAATGCCATAATAGGTAGGTATGGTGGCTGTTTTGAGGAAGGTAAATAATGGGTTCAATACCGACGAAAGTTGCGCGGTAATAAGAGAGGCTAGCAAAGTGGAAGGATGAGTGTGCGTATATCCATGGACTCACATTAGTCATAAAGAACTCATATACTTATTGCAAAGTTCTACTTAGCCCTCGAAGCAAAGTACTACTACGCATGCCCCAAGAGGGATAGATTGGTAGGAAAAGACCATCGCTCGTCCCCGACTGCCACTCATAAGGAAGACAATCAAAAGAGCACCTCATGCAACAAATTTGTCACACAAATTTTACCATACGTGCATGCTACGAGACTTGCTAACTTCAACAAAAGTATTTCCCAGTTTCATAATTACCCACTAGCATGACCCTAACATTACTACCTTTATATCTCAAAACAATTATCAAGCATCAAGTTGATCATTGCATCCAATTCACTTCCTATGATAGTTTTCATTCAAATTACCATGATGTTTAAGACTCTCAAAATAATATAAGTGAAGCATGAGAGACTAGCAATTTCTTCAAAATATAACCACCGCCGTGCTCTAAAAGATATAAGTGAAGCACTAGAGCAAATGACAAACTACTCCGAAAGATATAAGTGAAGTTCAATGAGTAGTCAAATAATTGTGCAACTATGTGAAGACTCTCTCCCATTTAAGAATTCAGATCTTGGTATCTTATTCAAACAGCAAGCAAAGAAAAATAAAATGACAATGCAAGGATAGCATAACTCATGTGAAGAAGCAAAAGCTTAGGCTCAACTGATACTAAACGATAGTTGTTGAAGAAGAAAGGTGGGATGCCTACCGGGGCATCCCCAAGCTTAGATGCTTGAGACTTCTTGAAATATTATTTTCGGGTGCCTTGGGCATCCCCAAGCTTGAGCTTTTGTGTCTCCTTAATTCCTTTCATATCATGGTTTCTCTTTTTATCAAAAGCTTCATTCACAACAAACTCAACAAGAACTCGTGAGATAGGTTAGTATAAACCAATGCAAAACCTTATCATTTTCTACTGTAACAAATCACTAATATTATTATTCAACATTGCATACTAAATGCCTCTGCATATTTAAATACTCCTATCCTCAAATAGAATCATTAAACAATTAAACAAATGCAAACAATGCAACCATAACAGCAATCTGTCAAAACAGTACAGTCTGTAAAGAATGCAAAGGTAACAATACTTCCCTGACTACAAAAATTATGAACTAAAATTCCCACTGTAATAAATTTATCAGAGCTCAATATGCAAAAAGATTCAACATTATAACACTCTCTGACTTTTCTAGGGAATTTTTGCAACAGCGGTAAACTTTCTGTTTTCAAACAGCAACATGTATACTTGCAAAACAAGCATGGCAAAGGCTATCCTTGAATTTTTTATTGAAACTAAAGGTGCAAAACATTATTCTAACTAACAGAAAGCAAACACTAACAAAATAAAATGACGCTCCAAGCAAAACACATATCATGTGGCGAATAAAAATATAGCTCCAAGTAAAGTTACCGATGAACGAAGACGAAAGAGGGGATGCCTTCCGGGGCATCCCCAAGCTTAGGCTCTTGGTTGTCCTTGAATATTACCTTGGTGTTCCTTGGGTATCCCCAAGCTTAGGCTCCTGCCACTCCTTATTCCATAGTCCATCGAATCCTTAGCCAAAACTTGAAAACTTCAACCACACAAAACTCGTAAGCTCCGTTAGTATAAGAAAATAAATCACCACTTAGGTACTGTAATGAACTCATTCTAAATTCATATTGGTGTAATATCTACTGTATTCTAACTTCTCTATGGTTCATACCCTCCGATACTACTCATAGATTCATCAAAATAAGCAAACAACACAATGAAAACAGAATCTGTCAAAAACAGAACAGTCTGTAGTAATCTGTATCAAACGTATACTTTTGGAAACCCATAAATTATGAAATAAATTTCTGGACCTGAGTAATTTGTCTATTAATCATCTGAAAAAAGAATCAACCTAAAATCACTCTCCAGTAAAAAATGGCAGCTAATCTCGTGAGCGCAAAAGTTTCTGTTTTTTACAGCAAGATCACATAAACTTCACCCAAGTCTTCCCAAAGGTTCTACTTGGAATTTATTGAAACAAAGGCTATAAAACATGATTACTACAGTAGCATAATCATGTGGACACACAAAAACAGTAAGGGTAAATATTGGGTTGTCTCCCAACAAGCGCTTTTCTTTAATTCCTTTTTAGCTAGGCATGATGATGGCAATGATGCTCACATAAAGATAAGAATTGAAACATAACGGGAGCATCATGAAGCATATTACTAGCACACTTAAGCCTAACCCACTTCCTATGCATAGGTATTTTGTGAGCAAACAACTTATGGGAACAATAATCAACTAGCATAGGAAGGTAAAACAAGCATAACTTCAAGATTTTAAGCACATAGAGAGGAAACTTGACATTATTGCAATTCCTACAAGCATATGTTCCTCTCTCATAATAATTTTCAGTAGCATCATGAATGAATTCAACAATATAACTAGCACCTAAAACATTCTTTTCATGATCTACAAGCATATAAAATTTACTACTCTCCACATAAGCAAATTTCTTCTCATGAATAGTAGTGGGAGCAAACTCAACAAAATAATTATCATGTGAGGCATAATCCAATTGAAAACTAAAATCATGATGACAAGTTTCATGTTTATCATTATTCTTAATTGCATACAAGTCATCACAATAATCATCATAGATAGCAACTTTGTTCTCATAATCAATTGGAACCTCTTCTGAAATAGTGGAATCATCACTAAATAAAGTTGACACTCTTCCAAATCCACTTTCATGTTCATCACAATAAGATTCAACATCCTCCAAAATAGTGGGATCACTACTTCCTAAAGTTGACACTCTTCCAAACCCACTTTCATCAATATAATCATCATAAATAGGAGGCATGCTTTCATCATAATAAATTTGCTCATCAAAACTTGGGGGACTAAAAATATCATATTCATCAAACATAGCTTCCCCAAGCTTGTGGCTTTGCATATCATTAGCATCATGGATATTCAAGGAATTCATACTAACAACATTCCAATCATGCTCATCATTCACATATTTCATGCCAAGCATTCTATGTAATTCTTCTTCTAGCACTTGAGCACAATTTTCCCTTCCATCATTCTCACGAAAGATATTAAAAAGACGAAGCGTACCAGACAAACTTAACTCATTTTTTTGTAGTTTTCTTTTATAAACTAAACTAGTGATAAAACAAGAAACAAAAATATTCGATTGAAAGATCTAAAGATATACCTTCAAGTGCTAACCTCCCCGGCAACGGTGCCAGAAAAGAGCTTGATGTCTACTACACAACCTTCTTCTTGTAGACGTTGTTGGGCCTGCAAGTGCACAGGTTTGTAGGACAGTAGCAAATTTCCCTCAAGTGGATGACCTAAGGTTTATCAATACGTAGGAGGCGTAGGATGAAGATGGTCTCTCTCAAACAACCCTGCAACCAAATAACAAAGAGTCTCTTGTGTCCCCAACACACCCAATACAATGGTAAATTGTATAGGTGCACTAGTTCGGTGAAGAGATGGTGATACAAGTGCAAAATAGATAATAGAAATAGGTATTTGTAATCTGAAATTATAAAAACATCAAGGTAAAAAGTGGTAAAAGTGAGCATAAACGGTATTGCAATGATAGGAAACAAGGCCTAGGGTTCATACTTTCACTAGTGCAAGTTCTCTCAACAATAATAACATAGATAGATCATATAACAAGCCCTCAACATGCAACAAAGAGTCACTCCAAAGCCACTAATAGCGGAGAATGAATGAAGAGATTATGGTAGGGTACGAAACCACCTCAAAGTTATTCTTTCGGATCAATCTATTCAAGAGTTCATACTAGAATAACACCTTAAGACACAAATCAACCAAAACCCTAATGTAACCTAGATACTCCATTGTCACCTCAAGTATCCGTGGGCATGATTATACCATATGCATCACACAATCTCAGATTCATCTATTCAACCAACACAAAGTACTTCAAAGACTGCCCCAAAGTCTCTACCGGAGAGTCAAGAACGTGTGCCAACCCCTATGCATAGGTTCACGGGCAGAACCCGCGAGTTGGTCACCAAAACATACATCAAGAGGCACATGATATCCCATTGTCACCACAGATAAGCACGGCAAGACATACATCAAGTGTTCTCATAAAAGACTCAATCCGATAAGATAACTTCAAAGGGGAAAACTCAATTCATCACAAGAGAGTAGAGGGGGAGAAATATCATAAGATCCAACTACAATAGCAAAGCTCGGGATACATCAAGATCATGCCATAGAGGGAACATGAGAGAGAACACGAGAGAGGGAGATCAAACACATAGCTATTGGTACATACCCTCAGCCCCGAGGGTGAACTACTCGCTCCATGTCATGGAGAGCGCCGGGATGATGAAGATGGCCACCGGTGAAGGATCCCCCCTCCGGCAGGGTGCCGGGAAGGGCTCCCGAGAGGTTTTTGGTGGCTATAGAGGCTTGCAGCGGCGGAACTCCTGATCTGATCTATCTTCTCCGTGGATGTTTTTAAGGTACATGGGACTATATAGGTGAAAGAAGTCGGTCGGGAGGTGCTCGAGGGGCCCACGAGATAGGGGGGCGCCCCCCCTAGGGGCCTCATGGAGTCCTCGAGTATCTTCTGACTTGAACTCCATGTCTCCAGGATGATATTCTTTCAAAAAATCACGTTGCCGAAGGTTTCATTCCGTTTGGACTCCGTTTGATATTCCTTTTCTTTGAAATACTGAAACAGGCAATAAAACAGCAATATGGGTTGGGCCTCGGGTTAATAGGTTAGTCCCAAAAGTAATATAAAAGTGTATAATAAAGCCCATAATTATTCAAAACAAGTAATATAATAGCATGGAACAGTCAAAAATTATAGATACGTTGGAGACGTATCAGGCGGCCTTCCTT
>NC_041385.1:453248221-453301185 GCF_002162155.2 Triticum dicoccoides
CCTCTTCCTCCTCATTTTCGTTGGAGGAGCGCGCCTCGGTGTCTTTAGACGATGATTCTGATACAACCTTGCGCCGGAGAACTTTCTGCGTCCCTGCGGCCTTCTTCTTGGCCTTCTTCTTGGCCTTCTTCTTGGCCTTCTTCTCCGACACCTCATAAGGCGCCGGAAACATCATCTGCCTTAGCAGAGCCGTTACTGGATCTTCAGGTAGTGGAGCTGGACAGACGATCCGCTCCGCTGTCGCCACCCAGTCCTGTTAAATTGGTGTGAGGGATTAGATTCCTCCCACGAATATACTGGGGAAAGGAGCATCTTGTAAAATATAGAGAGCTTACAGGATTGGCGAGGCGCTTTGCGCTGAGTCTGCGATCCTCGGTACTGGGAGGAGTACCTCGGCGGCCTTGAACAACACCTTCCAGACGTCTTTGTGCGTCATGTCAAAGAGCTCTCGCAGCGTCTGGTGTTTGGCCAGATCGAACTCCCACATATTGAATGCCCATCTTTGACACGGGAGGATCCGACAGAAGTGCATGACCTGGACCACGTTGACAAGCTTGATTTTCTTCCTTATCATGTTTTTGAGACGGTTCTGGAGTCCGGTCAGCTCCGCTGGTGCACCCCAGGCTAATCCCTTCTCTTTCCAGGAGGTGAGACGCATGGGGATGCCGGATCGAAATTCGGGGGCCGCTGCCTAGTTGGCGTCACGCGGCTCGGTGATATAGAACCACCCTGATTGCCATCCCTTCACGATCTCCACATAGGAGCCTTTGAGCCAGGTAACGTTGGGCATTTTTCCCACCATAGAGCCTCCGCACTCCGCTTGCTAGCTGACCACCACCTTTGGCTTCACCTTGAAGGTCTTCAGCCACAGGCCGAAGTGGGGCTTGATGCGGAGGAAGGCCTTGCACACGATGATAAACGCTGAGATGTTGAGGATGAAATTGGGGGCCAGATCGTGGAAGTCTAGCCCGTAGTAAAACATGAGCCCGTGGACAAATGGGTGCAGGGGAAATCCCAGTCCGTGGACAAAGTGGGCAAGGAATACAACCCTCTCGTGGGTTTTTGGAGTAGGGACCATCTTCCCTGCATCCGGGAGCCGGTGCGCGATGTCTGCGGCCAGGTATCCGGCCTCCCGGAGCTTCATGATGTCCTCCTCCATAACGGAGGAGACCATCCACTTGCCTCCCGCTCCGGACATGTTTGGAATGGCTTTACGGAGAAGGTGAGAACTTGGGCACCGGAGCTCGAGCGTGCGAGAATGGATGAGCAAGGGAAGAAGAAGGCGTGGGTGAAAAAGGGGAATCCCTATCTCTTTATAAAGGCGGTAGAAACTGTGTGCCTCCCCACTTGCCCGATAAAATCGCTTATTCCCCAAGCGCCACGATTGATGGCACGGTTGGGTTACCCATACCCGTATTGATAAGAATCCCGTGATAAGGGGACACGATCTCTGCTTCGACAAGACGTGCCAAGAAAACCGCCTCGCAATATGTGTAGCAGCTGGTTGAGAAAAACGGTTCGAATAATGACCGGGCCGTGGCGTGATGTCATGCTATGAAAAGTTGTCAGCAGATTAGATTTGTGGAATATTGTGCTCTCTATGGTGGTATGTGGAAATTATTTTGCAGTGCCGGACCCGATCCTCATATTCAAGATCTTCTATGGAGTATTTGGAGAAGGAACCCGCCTTGCAATGTCGAAGACAATCTGCGCGCCGGACTCATTGTCATTGAAGCCTGGTTCAGGGGCTACTGAGGGAGTCCTGGATTAGGGGGTCCTCGGACAGCCAGACTATATACTTTGGCCGGACTGTTGGACTATGAAGATACAAGATTGAAGACTTCGTCCCGTGTCTGGGTGGGACTCTCCTTTAAGTGGAAGGCAAGCTTAGCAATTCGGATATGTAGATCTCCTTCTCTGTAACCGACTCTGTGTAACCCTAGCCCCCTCCGGTGTCTATATAAACCGGAGGGTTTAGTCCGTAGGACGACAACAATCATAATCATGTCTAGCTTCTAGGGTTTAGCCTCTACGATCTCGTGGTAGATCAACTCTTGTAATACTCATATCATCAAGATCAATCAAGCAGGAAGTAGGGTATTACCTCCATTGAGAGGGCCTGAACCTGGGTAAACATTATGTCCCCCGCCTCCTGTTACCATTAGCCTTAGACGCACAGTTCGGGACCCCCTACCCGAGATACGCCGGTTTTGACACCGACAACACCCACTTGTTCTTGAGTGCTTTCTTGCCTTTTGGCAGATTCACCAACTCAAAAGTATCATTCTCATACAGGGAATTCATCTCATCCTACATGGCTTCTGACCATTGTTCTTTGTTCTCATCAGACATTGCCTCCTCATAGCATGAGGCCTCACCTGCATCTGTCATCAACACATATTGATGTGGTGGATATTTAGAAGGAATGTGACCTCTTTCACTTCTTATTTGATGTTGCAATAGTGGTCAATCAGGTGGATTTTCGTTGGCATCATCATTACCAATTTATCATCATCATCACTTGATGGATGCTCGTCACTTTGACTTGTATGGCCTTGATCAGTTGCATCTCCACTGTCTTTAGTGTCATCATCTCCCCCATGATTGTCATGCACAAGAGGAGGATGGATTGGATCCTGTTGGGAAATGTAGCATGCAATTTCAAAAAATTCCTACACTCACGCAAGATCTATCTACAAGATGTATAGCAACGAGAGGGGAGAGTGTGTCCACGTACCCTCATAGACCGAAAGCGAAAGCGTTAACTTAAGGTGGTTGATGTAGTCAAACGTATTCTCAAATCAACCGATCAAGTACCGAACGTACGGCACCTCCGAGTTCTGCACACGTTCAGCTCGATGACATCCCTCGAACTCTTGATCCAGTAGAGGCATGAATGAGTCGATGAGTTCCATTAGCACGATGGTGTGATGAGGTGTTGGTGAAGTGATCCGCGCAGGGCTTCGCCTAAGCACTACGACAATATGATTGGAGGAGTAAACGGTGGAGAGGGGCACCGCACACGGCTAAGACAATTGATGTGCCTTGGGGTGCCCCCTGCCCCCATATATAAAGGAGGAGGGGAGGAGGCCGGCCACAAGGGGCACGCAAAGGAGGGGGGAGTCCTACTAGGACTCCCAGTCATAGTAGGATTCGCCCTTACTACTAGGGAAAAGGCTACTAGCAGCGCGGGTAAGTTGGCTACTAGTATCGCGCTACAGCTAAAAGTTAGTAGTAGCGTGGGTGCAACCCGCGCTACTAGTAAAATGTTAGTAGTAGCGCGGATGCCACCCACGCTACTACTATTTGAAACCCACGCTACTAATAATAGAATAGTAGTAGCGCATCTATTATACCACACGCTACTAGTATCTTAAATACTAGCAGCGCACATTTCCCCCCACGCTACTACTAACAAATTAAGAATTAAAAAAACTAAAAATTAGATGCAACATTCATGGATGAAGATGAGAGACACCTCGAGTGCAAAATAAATTAAGGTCACAGGACCATCTTGACACTTGCACTATTCATGGATGCAACATTGAACATCTCAACTGCAAGAGATCACGTGATTCCATTTAACAATAAACGCACACAACCGAAGGTGGGTACCTTTCCTAGTGTTCCACCAGCAGCCTAAACATACCACTTCTCTAGATGTATCTACCAAGGCTCGGAGTTCAGATGCTGGTGGACCCCAATCCTTTCTCCCCCCAAATGATGGTATCAAGGTCCTCCACCTCGGCGACCTCCGGCGTCACGATCACCTGGACGATCATCTGTGCGACGCGGTCGTCGGGCTTCACGGTGAAGTCCACCTCCGAGTGGTTGAAGAGCACGACGCCCACAAGGCAGCGGTAGTCCGCGTCGATCACCCCTGTGGCCACGTCGGGAAAGTGAAAACTTGTTAATGCTTGTCAGCGTCCAAATCCAGTAGGGTATTTTCTTACTCTTTAGCACATGCACACGAATCAATAGTATAGCCAGAGGCTGGTCCTTGTTGCACGAGACATGAAGAAGGGCGAGTCCCCTCCTTGTCGCACGAACGAATAAATGGGAGACACTATCGCGAGCCGTGAAGAAGGCTGGGTCCCCTCCTTGTGTAAATAGCTCAGGTGCCTAAAGTTGTAAGGAATCTTAGTACAATGAACTCTTAGTAATGCATAATAACAAGAAAAAGAAAAAATAACCATGAATCCTAAATAAAAAGATCATTCTATGAGTCAGGTTGACAGTTTTGAGACGGCATAAGCATCCTAGATGAAAGAATTACCAGGAGTATATAAATCAGACTAGATAGATAACACTACTGAAGCTTACAAGCAAATACATGGGGCATACAAAGATGAAGAACATGCAGTCCTTCAAGTAAATATGAAGACAAAATGAATGATTTACTTGTTATTCTATTTGACCCCAGTATCTGTCATGCATACAAATACATGTGTGTTTGGCAAAATCTGAAGCTATGCATTATAGTTGCTATCAAAAAGACATTGTAAACCTATCTTGGTTGTAAATTACTGTGATGTAAGATGCCAACAAAAAATCTATCTCCATATTGAAATTTAGATTTTATTGACACTATACCTAGGTCAGACAAAACACTGTAATTCAAGCAAAAAACAGTAGCTTTGCTTAAGAACATGATACTGAGTACTTACAATTTATCTTAAAATTTCAGAATCAAGAAGCTGCAGGAAACAAAGGCGAAGTAAGAATGCAAGGATGAGTCATACCTGCAAGATGAAGAGCATGCATCCCTTCATGTAAGCCAAAAATAGCTCTTGTGAAAAAGAAAACAAAGATTAGGTTGTTGTATCTAAATGGTTTGTAAAATATTGTATTTATAGAATGGGACGTACACATTTACTGAACTTCTTTAGAATGCGGCACAAAACTGATAAGAATACAAAAATATTCAGGTGAACTAGAAGTGACACATTACTGAAAATTACAGTCCAAAACCACTTTAAATTCAGGAAAACAAAAAGAGAAGGAATACACATTACTGGACAAAAATGCACATTAAATTACAGTGCATAATTTCAGTCTACATATTTTCAGTTAAGTAACAATTATTTGGACTGTAGTTTCAGTCTTTTATTAGTCTATCTTACAATGCAATTTTACATTGCAAACACTACCATTACAAAGGGAATTCACTGGAAGTACATAGGGATTTACAGTGTAAGTATGTATATTAGATTGACTGAACTTATTCTTTGCACAAGTGAGAAATCTGAAACCCTTCTTGTACTTGTGCTGCTGCTACTAGTACAACCTAAGCACTAACAACAATTGAGCAAGAAATATAGTGCAGGACGAAACTCTGTGTTGCCGGCCGGCGAGGCTGAGCAGCAGGTGGCGGATGCGAGGGCCGGACGGGGAGAGCAGAGTCACTTAGAGTGAGTGTAGCTGTGTCTTGCTTGACTTGACCGATGAATCACATGTCACTACATACGTACTAGTTTTGCTTGACTTGACCGACCAACGTCTTAAACTATGATTAGCATCCAATGACCCAGCAAAAAGGAGATTAGCCTCTAATGATGATCATACTTATGCTAGTACTTGAAGCAGGAAAAAGTATATGGGAAAGAAACACATTGTATGCCCTACTCTGCTCTACCCTCCCCTCTTGCTGGACCAGATGCATTCATTCATCGACTGGGATCGTTCAATGTGGGTTAGTGAGCACTAAATAAACAATGAGGATTGTAGGTGGGCAGAGGCTGTAGGCAGCCATGGGGGTGTCGTGAACAGAAAAACGATATGGGCATAAACACAAGCAGCTCGCGGGCACGCGGACGGGAGCTCACCTCGTGGATGAGATGAGATGGTACTGCACTTGCTTCTAGTAACAGCAGGTGGAGGAGGGATACGACGATGGTGCGCGCAGCTTCACATCGTCCTTGCCCGCCGCTCTGTTCAGTGCCTCCTCGCCGTACGCTATCCATCCATGGCTTCAGGCCCACACCTAGCAGCTTCTCCATGGCCCGCCCCTTCCTGCAACTGCCTGCACACAACCACGCGAACACACACACGCATCAGACCCGGGGAAGAAGAAGAAGAACCAGAGGAAGAAGAAGATGCTACTTTTGGAGGGGATCCCGTGCTGCTGCACCTCTGCCGGATTCGGGATAGGGTTTCAAGCGGCGTTAGAGGTTGGATGCCATGGCTAGGGATGGAAGGAGGAGGAGTCCTCCTCTGCTGGTGCCTCGTAGTGGAGAAGGAGGGACCTCCTGCCGGCGGCGGACCTCTAGTGGTCACCGCAGCCCGGCCACGATGGCGCACAAAAGGAGGCTCCTCCAAAGCGGCCGGTGAGAAGACGAGCTGGGGGAGGTGGAAGGAGACGCGGGTTGCCGGCGTCCTTGTCGCCATCGTTTGGGGGCAGAGGATGCATCTGCGGTGTGGGCAAGATTGGTTGGGGGAGGGGCGATGGAGGGGGAGGTGCAAGGGACAGGGGAGATAAGGTTGCGGTGCGTTGCCACTAGTTGTAGCGCGGGCCACGGGTGCTTCACTGCTGCTAAAGTGGGGTACATTAGCTGATTCGGTCAATTTATAGTAGTAGCGTGGGAATTGCAGCACGCGCTACTACTAGAAAATAGCAGTGGCGCGGCTTTTATACCCCTCGCTGCTACTATAAGCTGACATGGGGGGATATTTAGTAGTAGCATGGAAACGGTAGACCCGCGCTACTATTATTTTTTAGTAGTAGTGCACTGCTTTTACCCGCGCTACTACTAAATAGTAGTAGCGCGGCTTCCATTCCCACGCTGCAGCTATTGCTCTGTCTATAAGCTTTTTCCTAGTAGTGCCTCCCCCCCCCCCCCTATTTTTTCCTTCTCATGGAGGGGGGGAAGGCGAAGGGAGAGGGAAGAGGAGAAGGAAAGGGAGGCGCGCCTCCTCCCCTAGTCCAATTCGGACTCCCCATGGGACGGAGGCGCGGCCACCCTTGTGGGCTGACTCCCCTCTCCCCTATGGCCCATGTTGGCCCAACAATTACCCAGGGTGTTCTGGTAACCTCCCGGTACAACAAAAAATACCCGAACCTTTCCGAAACCATTCCGGTGTCCGAATACTATCATCCAATATATCAATCTTTACCTCTCGACCATTTCGAGACTCCACGTCATGTCCATGATCTCATTCGGCACTCCAAACAATCTTTGATCACCAAAATGCATAACTCATATAATACATATTGTCATTGAACGTTAAGCGTGCGGACCCTACGGGTTTGAGAACTATGTAGACATGACTGAGACACCTCTCCGGTCAATAACCAATAGCGGAACCTGGATGCTCATATTGGTTCCCATATATTCTTAGAAGATCTTTATCGGTCGAACCACAATGTCAACATATGTTATTTCCCTTTGTCATCGGTATGTTACTTGCCCGAGATTCGGTCGTCGATATCTTCATACCTAGTTCAATCTTGTTACCGGCAAGTACCTTTACTCATTTCGTAGTGCATCTTCCTGTAACTAACTCATTATTCACATTGCTTGCAAGGCTTCATATGATGTGCATTACCGAGAGGGCCTAGAGATACCTCTCCGATACTCGGAGTGACAAATCCTAATCTCGATCTGTGCCAACCCAACAAACACCTTCGGAGATACCTGTAGAGCATATTTATAATCACTCAGTTACGTTGTGATGTTTGATAGCACACAAGGCATTCCTCCAATGTTCGGGAGTTGCATAATCTCATAGTCGGAGGAATATATATTTGACACGAAGATAGCAGTAGCAATAAAACTAAACGATCATTATGCTAAGCTAACGCATGGGTCTTGTCCATCACATCATTCCACTAATGATGTGATCCCATTTATCAAATGACAACTCATGTCCATGGCTAGGAAACTTAACCATCTTTGATCAACGAGCTAGTCTAGTAGAGGCATACTAGGGATACATAGTTTTGTCTATGTATTCACACATGTATCAAGTTTCCGGTTAATACAATTCTAGCATGAATAATAAACATTTATCATGAATAAGGAAATATAAAATGACAACTTTATTATTGCCTCTAGGGCATATTTCCTTCAGTCTCCCACCTGTACTAGAGTCAATAATCTAGATTACATTGTAATGAATCTAACACCCATGGAGTCTTGGTGCTGATCATGTTTTTCTCGTGGAAGAGGCTTAGTCAACGGGTCTGCAACATTCAGAACTTTATGTATTTTGCAAATCTCTATTTATCCCTCCTTGACGAAATCTCGGATGGAGTTGAAGCGTCTCTTGATGTGTTTGGTCTTTTTGTGAAAATTGGATTCCTTCGCCAAGGCAATTGCTACAGTATTGTCACAAAGGATTTTCATTGGACCCGATGCACTAGGTATTACACCTAGATCGGATATGAACTCCTTCATCCAGACTCCTTCATTTGCTGCTTCCGAAGTAGCTATGTACTCCGCTTCGCACATAGATCCCGCCATGATGCTCTACTTGGAACTGCACCAACTGACAGCTCCAACATTCAATAAAAATACTTATCAGGATTATGACTTAGAGTCATCCGGATCAGTGTCAAAACTAGCGTCGACTTAACCACTTACGACAAGCTCTTTGTCACCTCCATAAACGAGAAACCTATCCCTAGTCCTTTTCATGTACTTTAGGATGTTACTGACCGCTATCCAGTGATCCACTCCTGGATTACTTTGGTACCTCCCTCTTAAACTTATAGCAAGGCACCCATCAGGTCTGGTACACAGCATAGCATACATGATAGAACCTATGGTGAAGCATAGGGAATGACTTTCATTTTCTCTCTATCATCTGCAGTGGTCGAGCATTGAGTATGATTCAACTTCACACCTTGTAACACAGGTAAGAACACTTTCTTTGACTGGTCCATTTTGAACTTCCTCAAAACTTTATCAAGGTATGTGCTTTGTGAAAGTCCTATCAAGCGTCTTGATCTATCTCTATAGATCTTATTCAAGTATCCTTTTATGTTATTCAGAAATTGTAAATCATTTCCAATCAACAATATGTCATCCACATATAATATTAGAAATTCTATAGAGTTCCCACTCACTTTCTTGCAAATACAAGCTTGTCCAAAATTCTGTATAAACCATATGCTTTGATCACCTCATCAAAGCGTATATTCCAACTCCGAGATGCTTGCACCAGTCCATAAAATGGATCACTGGAGTTTGCACACTTTGTTAGCACCTTTAGGATTGACAAAACCTTTTGGTTGCATCATATACAACTCTTCTTTAAGAAATCCATTAAGGAATGCAGTTTTGACATCCATTTGCCAAATTTCATAATCATAAAATGCAGCAATTGGAAACATGATTCAGACAGACTTTAGCATCGCTATGGGTGAGAAAGTCTCATCGTAGTCAATTCCTTGAACTTGTCGAAAACCCTTTGCAACAAGTCGAGCTTTATAGACAGTAACATTACCGTCAGCGTGTCACATCCCTAGCTTTTGGTGCTACCTAGTGTTTGCATCTTGCTTGCATCATGTTTAACTTTCATGGAAATTTGAAATGGGGATGTTCAAACCCTAGCATCAAAAGGAATTCAAATAGGTTCAACCAAAATATTTTTCAATGATTTCAAAATGCCCTTTAAAAATGTTCATCATTTCTAGATCAAGGTGGAAGCATCTACCAAAAATGGTTCACATTTTTGCAGGACATATTTGGACTTTGAATTAATCCAAACATATTTGATTTGGGGCTATTTAAATGCTATATATATTTTAGATGCTCCAAAAATGTTGGAAATTGTTAAGGGTCACTGGAATAATTCAGAAAGCCCCCATAATTATTTCCAGGATTTTATGAAATGGTTTAGCATTATTATTAAACCAAAACAGAGAAACAAAATAAAAAAACAGAAACAAATGAGAGAGAGAGAAGTGCTTACCTGTGCAGCCCACTAGAGCGAGCTCACCAAAGCCAGCCCAGCTCTTGTGCTGGTCCAGCACTATGCGGCCCAGCCCACCGAAGCCGCCACCGTCTTCAACCTCCTGCCAGTAGGAAGGAGGGCATGTGCTCGACGCGCGCGCACGCGCTGGCCACCTCATGCTTGCCGCTTGCTCCTAGACATCGCTAGGTGTGCCACGCGGACCCCAGAGCCTTCACGTTCGCTTCCCCCCTCTGTTCGCCCTCTCCCTCACCCTCTCCCCTGACCTGAGTGCCCCCGTCACCACCGCTCGCCGCTGCCGTCCCCAGCGCCACTGCATCGCCTCCCCGCTGTGGCCATCGGCGCCGCCACATCGCCCTGGAGCTCCAAGCCAATGGAGGCAAGCCCGAAAGCCCTGGAACATCGCCAGCATCATCGCCTTCACCGTCGGGCACCGGAGATCGTTGCCGCTGATTCATCGTCCACAGGGCCTCCCCGAGCTCGCTGACCCCCTCTTCGACCCCGCCGTGAGCTTATCTTCCTCTCCCCCTAGCTCCCGTGCTCTTTTGGCCTCCATAGCCGCCGTTTTCACCGCACCCGAAAGCTCCTCGCCGCCGGCCATGGCGCCGTCGTGGCTAGAGCCACAGTGGCTCGAAGCCAAGCTCACCGTTGTGCTCAGCGCACCACCAGGAGCTCGTAGCCACCACCAGCTCCTCCTCCCGTGCACCGTAGCACCGAACCCAACCCCGTTCGAGCTCCGGCCGCCGCCTCTGTGCTCGCCGTCGTCATCTCCGTCGACTCCGAGGCCTTCCGATCGCTTTGCTAGACGCGGTCGAGCGCGGGCTACCTCCTGGTGGCCTTCGCGCATCCAGCCGTCGCCCGCAGCTCAAGTCCGGCGAGTTGCCACCGCAGTTTAGGTCGACGCCGGTGAAAGTCCGGTGAGAGCCGACGTGGCCTCGTCATTAGCACTAACCCCAGCCAGCTGGACCACCATTAGACGCTAACAGTGGGCCCCTAGCCTGGTCAAACCCCAGTCAGCGCTGGGTTTGACCGGGATTAGCCTTGTGTCGCTGACGTGTGGCCCCCAAACGTCAGGTTTGACCTGGGTCAACCCAGTTGATTGCTGACACAGGCATGACACAGTGCTGACGCAATTAATGATTTTCTGGTTTTAATAATAATCAGGAAATTCCAGAAAATGTTATAAACTTCAAAAATTCATATAAAATCAACCGTAACTCAGAATGAAATAAGTTATATATGAAAAATGATCAGAAAAATCCAATCTATCCATATGTACTGGTTTCATGCATGTTTAAACAACTTAACCTTGATGTTTAGCTCAAAACATGTTAATGCACTTTATAAACCCATAACTTGAGTTTGCATTTGAATCTTTGGTTCAAATGAGCTCAAACCACCCTGGTTGTAGATGCATTAGCCCAAAACACTCATTTTGCCATGTCATATCATGCATCATATTGTTGCATTGCATTGACTGTGCTTCTTCTCTTTTTACCGGTATTGTTCCCCCTCAGTAGACGTTGTTCCAACAATGAGATCGATGACACCGATGAAGAACTATATTATCTTCAAAAGTGCCAGGCAAGCAAAATCCCCTTGTTCATTCCGATACAATCCCACACTCTCACTCCTGCTCTCCTTTACTGCATTAGGACAACAACGATTCAACTGTTTCATGTTGCGGTAGTTGAACCCCTTTCCTCTGCATGACCTGTCATTGCCACAGTAAATAGATGAAACCCACTAGCATGAGTAGGAGTTGTTTGAGCCCTGATGTGCCTACTCATTCATGCTTGTTTATCATGCCTGCTACTGCTTAGAGTTGAGTCAGGTCTGATTCATCGGGGATGAATCAGAGGTGTGTGAACATGTCCTACTGTGTGTGAGCTAAGTGTGTGAACATGATTTGGTAAAGGTAGTGGTGAGAGGCCATGTAGGAGTACACGGCGGGTTGTCTCATTGAAACTGTCCTCAGGAACTGAGTTCTGTGTTTGTGATCCATGAACAGTTACTACCACACATTGGGTTCCGGAAACTCGACCCCTCTCGGCTTATTAATTAGCTCGATCTCTGTCCAGGAGTTGCAAATAGTTTCTGGTGTTTGTAGGTAGTGTTAGTAGTCTACCAAGTGGCACCCGGTACAGGTGGGCTTGGGACAGACTAGGCACAGTGGCACGGTGTACCAAGTGGCACCCGGATGGTGGGCTTGGGAACCCTGCTCACATCGTTTGGGGCCGTGAGCGACACCCCGGCCGGATCTCCTTGCGGATGGAACCCGAATAGGCGATAAACCTGGGCGAGAGACTTGTGTGGTTAGTCAGGTCGTGATCGACACCCTCGCTGGGCTTCCGCTTGAAGGTTGCCGAGTACATGCCGTGTAAACGACGATAAGTGGTGAGAGCGTGTGGGAAGAAGTACACCCCTGCAGGGTTAACATTATCTATTCGAATAGTTGTCTCCGCGGTAAAGGACTTCTGGGTTGCCTGTACAGTTCATAGACAGGTGAAAGTGGATACTCTAAAATACGCAAGATAAGTGTGAGTGCTATGGATGGCGTTCTCGTAGGGAGACGGGAGCGGATCCATAGTGGTGTATTGATATGGTGAATATGTGGACTCGTGTGCGCCACCCCAAAAGAGTTACTTGCAGTCGTAGTTCAGGATAGCCACCGAGTCAAAGCTAGCTTGCTGCAGTTAAACCCCACCACCCCTTTGTTGATAATGGTGCATATGTAGTTAGTTCTAATGTAAGTCTTACTGGGTACATTTGTACTCACGTTGCTTAATTTATGTTTTTGTAGGGAGACTTCAGTCTCGCTAGTAGTTCCACGTGGACTTCGACATTTAGCTTGTTACCTCATCTACGATCTTGTGCCCTCGGCAGGATCTGGTAGATAGATAGGCTTCTCATCCCCTTTTCATTTGTAGATGTCTGTACCCATACATATTAATCTTCCGCTTGTGCTTGATTGTATGCTCTGAATGCTGGGTCGAGAGACCCATGTTTGTAATATCTCGCTCCTCGGAGCCTATTGAATAAATACTTGAGTTGTAGAGTCATGTTGTGATGCCATGTTGTATTTGCACATATCGAGCATATTGTGTGTATGTTATTGAAATGCTTGGTATGTGTGGGATCTGACTATCTAGTTGTTTATCCTTGGTAGCCTCTCTTACCGAGAAATGTCTCCTAGTGCTTCCACTCAGCCCTGGTAGCTTGCTACTGCTCCGAAACACTTAGGCCGTCCGGCATGTGTCCTTCTTCGTTCCTGTGTCTGTCCCTTCGGGGAAATGTCACGCGGTGTCCACCAGAGTCCTGTTAGCCTGCTACAGCCCGGTTTACCGGAGTCCTGCTAGCCTAGCTGCTACAGTCCGGATTCACTCGCTGATGACCGACACATTCGTTGCTGGGTCATGTATGCCTGTCCCTGTAAGTTAGTGCCACTTTGGGTTCATGACTAGCCATGTCAGCCCGGGCTCCTTGTCATATGGATGCTAGCAACATTATCATATACGTGTGCCAAAAGGCGTAAATGGTCCCGGGCCTGGTAAGGCGACACCCATGGGAATACCGTGCGTGAGGCCGCAAAGTGATATGAGGTGTTACATGCTAGATCGATGTGGCACTGAGTCGGGGTCCTGACATCTTTGGTATTAGAGTTTGACTGCCTGTAGGATTACCAAGCCAAACTGGTCAAAGTTGAGTCTAGAAATTCTTTAGTTATATAAGGGAATTGATTGTGGGATGGAACGTAAGGCTCTTTGTACTCCTTATACCGCATGCCCTCTGATCCGAGTCATCTTATTTTTCCTACGGGGTTAAGGAACTAGGCTTTCTCTTCTTTCTATCAGGATCACGTGTTACTAATCCGTAGATTTATAGAATTGTTGGACTTAAGCCTCGGTTCATTTCCTACTACTTCCGTATGTTAACTGTTGATCTCGAAACCTTGATATTGTGCTTTTGAGTGGCTATGCCACCATTTTGCAGAATGTCTCAAATCTTTTTGAGCATTTACAGCCGTTATGCTGTCCGAGTCATCCCAGGTTTCTAAACAGTCTGATGCATTTGCAAATTCCTCCTTATCGATCTGAAGTTCCTTTGTGCGAGATCAACCACACTAACTAGTGTGTTGAGGTACTTCATTGCCTCGGCATTTGTGTTGGAGCTATTATTATGACCCTAGGTGTCTTAGGGGATCACCTAGCAAGCTAGCCATGTGTTGTGTTTCCAGTGTGATGATTCTGGCCATTATTCTCGGAAGCATCCCGTGATGCCACTTAGTAGTAGGTATTCTATTACTGGGTTTTGAACCCGAGATTTCTCTACTTACTTCTTGTTGTTAGTGTTTCCTAGTTCCTTTAGGATATTAGTAACCTTTGTATTAGTCCTCGAGGTTCGTGGTATATCATTCTTCCAAATGCCATGAACCATCCTTGGCAGAAGTTCCTCGTTGAACCAAAAGATCACAACAAGAGTGCTCTCGATGAGTTCCCCATTCTATATTGTGACTCTGCTAATCCTAGCTCTCTGCATGGGTTATCCGAAAGAAATATGCTGAATTTGTTCGGCATACTAATCCATGCATCCACAACTTAGAAAGGCATATGTTCCTTTGAGTTGTCCCTCTTTAGTTGTCTTCTGACCTTCGCCTATCAATTGATAGTCAAGAGTATGTGTGCATTCGTTCATCGGTGCCTATCATTCTTTGGTCCGTCAAGCCATTCTAGTTCAGAATGACTAGGAGAAACAAACTCCAGTACCTCATCCATTTCTAGGATTGGGTCAAAGCAGCTGTATTCCGCAGATCAAATGCAATCAAGCTTTTGGTCTGTTCTACCCTGAAGTATTATCCACTTTATGTCAGGAATGTCATGAGAATTGCACCTTCTCTTATGAATTCTTATTGTGGTAATACTTCTCGCCATCATTATTCATCCCTTGGTCCCCGTGTTGTTGTAACCGGAATACCGACAAGTGAACTGTGATGTGTGAAATCAATACTCCTAGCAACCTTGTTGCTCGGCAGTTAATGGACAACAATTTCATTCTTAGCGTGTTCATTCTTGAATTACCATTCTAAGATTAATGGTGCAACCTAGTCCTTATTTCCTGGTGCACTCTTTGATTGATGAGTTAGGATTTTGTCAAATCCTCGCTCATTTGATCATATCGTCTTGCCCTGAAAAGCAAGATCGTTCTCGAGCTTAGTAACATATCGGTGGTTCGTGATTTTCCGAATATCTTCTTGGAAGTGTTACCAGGTTGTCACCCGACCGCTATGTTGAGTTCGTGATCAAGTTGGTTTCTTGTAAACCACCCTTTCTCCAAGAATCCGTGTTGGATACCCTAAGCTAGTTGGTTAAGCTAAACAACAACTTGGAGAGTTGGAAGATGAAAGCTTGTCCAACTTAGCTCATTCCAAAGGGATATCTTTGTGTGTGTGTGTGTTGAAGAAAGATGATATCTTCACCGATTGGTCCCTATGATCAGTTAATGGACCTATCACCTTATCCAATCTTTGATTTAGTGTGGGCTATTCTCAGATCAAATCAGAAACAACGATATTCGTAATGTTGTCCTACTCGTGGGTTTTTCTCGAGCATGCTCCATTATATCTTTTGGTCTGACCAATGCTATCACCGTGTTCACATAATTATGGAATTCCATCTTCATGGAAATCTGGATGACATGTTGTTGAGCCCATCGACAACATTTTTACCTTCCCCATGATTCATGTTAAACATCCAGCTAGTATTGGAAACTTTTATAATCATTATCTTCATGACTCGTTCCTGAAGCATATGTTTGGACGAAAGAAGTGAGTCCCCCTAATTCATGTGCACTTGATGCAAGTTGCCGCCATGAATTTGAGAAGGCTTGTTTTACCTCCTTTGGAATCATCTCAAGTCAGTCATGCACGTGCAAAGTATTCTGTGGTCTGTTAGACTGATCATCTTCATCCCATATGAACTATGTAGCACACTAAGCCACTGATTGACTTGTTCAAGGAAAAGGAGTTAAGTGCTAATCCATGGTAATGCACAAGACTTCGATATCTCCGATGATGGTTCCCTACCAGTACTCGGTATTTTTTTGTAAGACTACCATGTGATCATGTTTGTCTGGGACAGCGTGTTCACACGTGTGTAGCAGAACCAGCTCATGTTTTGGAGCTTGCTATCGTAGTTCATTTCCTGAGAATCTCACAACATCATCTCATCGATTTGTGTTGCAAACTTTCATTTTTCTTCCTAGACTCGATGAGTCTGGATTATTCTGACACCAACAAGATCTGAATCTCAGGCAGATATGATGGTTGGAACGTTTCCCAAGAACTATAATAATGGTCTCTCTGTAACCCGGTAAAGTGGATGTCGTGGACAACACACCTAGCCGGAAGACTTGTTGTTGTAGTATCTTGATTGAGGAAGTTGGCCACCTCCCCAGAAGGATTTCGTAGGATTTACTCCAATAAGTTACTCCTTATGGATTCTTGTGCTCCCGAAGTCCGACCTTTTACTTGATGTTCTAGTTATCAAACCATATCTATAAATGGGTTGTGCTAGCACATCAAGGAGAACATTAGAAGCGGAGTGCTAAATGTCTCTCGATCGATCATCCGAATTTTGATCCCTTGGCCTTGCTAAGGTGAAATTTGAGAAGGTGTTATCTTCCTTTGCATCTGCATCCTCCATCACCATTCATCATGGTAGTAAGTTGTGCTGCCAGGATCCTTGACACGGATATTGGTAAAACCTTGATGAATATGGAAATGCTCAAGTTCTTGAAGGCATGCACAAGTGCTAGGTGTTATCATCGGCACTAACTGGGATTGCTCTCAGCTTCTTCAGTTATGCTATAACTTTTCAAACAGTGGACTTACTCTCTACTGTTGAGCTTCTCCCCAGTTACTAAAATCATCCCTTGTGTTGTTTTCAACAAGGTAACCAACATCATCCATTCTAATCCGGGTATGCCATTCTACCGAACCGCTCCAAACGATCGCTCGAGAATTGCCTTAGGCTGGTATAAAGAGTTTTAATGATCTCTGAAACAAAGGTAATTCTTTTTGCCACCTAAGGGGATATATCTATGAGTCACCATCCATAAGGTGTCTCGTTGTGGTATCATGGCAACTCAACTCCTCGCTACGTTGACAACCATTCACCACCCTCTTAGGTGTGGAATTGTTGTCTACCTAGTGAACCCTCGTCATCTGTTCCACTCCATCCCTCTAGATGTGTGCTTTTTGTCTCAGCTCGAGAGATGTTTCAATGTCTGACTCCGTGAGTTGATCCTGAGTTGTTCGACCTTCGAAAAGATCGATCCCTCTAGAGTTTTCCTTTTCCTCTCATTGTCGTGTTAGTTGGAGTTCTCGGGGCAAGACATTGAGACAATGATGGTGATCGATTCAACGTTCTTATGAAGTTCCACCTGGATCGTGAATTTTATGTTAGTTTGCGTTCCCCCTTCATCCTACCCTACGCTTGAATCTCGGGACGAGATTCTTGTTTAGTGGGGGTGAGTTGTCACATCCCTAGCTTCTGGTGCTTCCTAGTGTTTGCATATTGCTTGCATCATGTTTAACTTTCATGGAAATTTGAAATGGGGATGTTCAAACCCTAGCATCAAAGGGAATTCAAATAGGTTCAACCAAAATATTTTTCAATGATTTCAAAATGCCCTTTAAAATTGTTCATCGTTTCTGGATCAAGGTGGAAGCATCTACCAAAAATGGTTCACATTTTTGCAGGACATATTTGGACTTTGAATTAATCCAAACATATTTGATTTGGGGCTATTTAAATGCTATATATATTTTTTAGATGCTCCAAAAATGTTGGAAATTGTTAAGGGTCACTGGAATAATTTAGAAAGCACCCATAATTATTTCCAGGATTTTATGAAATGGTTTAGCATTATTATTAAACCAAAACAGAGAAACAAAATAAAAAAACAGAAACAAATGAGAGAGAGAGAGAAGTGCTTACCTGTGCAGCCCACTAGAGCGAGCCCACCAGAGCCAGCCCAGCTCCTGTGCTGGTCCAGCACTGTGCGGCCCAGCCCACCACAGCCGCCACCGTCTTCAACCTCATGCCAGTAGGTAGGAGGGCGTGTGCTCGACGCGCGCGCGCACGCGCCGGCCACCTCATGCTTGTCGATTGCTCCTGGACATCGCTAGGTGCGCCACGCGGACCCTAGAGCCTTCACGTTCGCTTCCCCCCTCTGTTCGTCCTCTCCCTCGCCCTCTCACCTGACCTGAGCGCCCCCGTCGCCGCCGCTCGCCGCTGCTGTCCCCAGCGCCACTGCCTCGCCTACCCGCGGTGGCCATCGGCTCCGCCACATCGCCCTGGAGCTCCAAGCCAACGGAGGCAAGCCCGGAAGCCCTGGAACGTCGCCAGCATCGTCGTCTCCATCGTCGGGCACCGGAGATTGTCGCCGCCGATTCGTCGTCCACAGGGCCTCCCCGAGCTCGCTGACCCCCTCTCCGACCCCGCTGTGAGCTCCTCTTCCTCTCCCCCTAGCTCTCGTGCTCGTTTGGCCTCCGTAGCCGCCGTTTTCACCGCACCCGAAAGCTCCCCGCTGCCGGCCATGGCGCCGTCGTGGCTAGAGCCACAATGGCTCGAAGCCAAGCTCACTGTTGTGCTCAGCGCACCACCAGGAGCCCGTAGCCACCACCAGCTCCTCCTCCCGTGCACCGTAGCACCGAACCCAACCCTGTTCGAGCTCCGGCCGCCGCCTTTGTGCTCCCGTCGTCATCTCCGGCGACTCCGAGGCCTTCCAATCGCTCTGCTAGACGCGGTCGAGCGCGGGCTACCTCCTGGTGGCCTTCACGCATCCAGCTGTGGCCCGCAACTCAAGTCCGGCGAGTTGCCGCCGCAGTTTAGGTCGCCGCTAGCGAAACTCCGATGTGGCCTCGTCATTAGCACTAACCCCCGCTAGCTGGACCACCATTAGACACTGACAGTGGGCCCCTGGCCTGGTCAAGCCCCAGTCAGCGCTAGGTTTGACGGGATTAGCCTTGTGTCGCTGACATATGGCCCCCACACATCAGGTTTGACCTGGGTCAACCCAGTTGACTGCTGACGCAGGCATGACACAGTGCTGATGCAATTAATGATTTTCTAGTTTTAATAACAATCAGGAAATTCCCGAAAATGTTATAAACTTCAAAAATTCATATAAAATCAACCGTAACTCAGAATGAAATAAGTTATATATGAAAAATTATCAGAAAAATCCAATGAATCCATCTGTATTGGTTTCATGCATGTTTAAACAACTTAACCTTTCTGTTTAGCTCAAAACATGTTAATGCACTTTATAAACCCATAACTTGAGTTTGCATTTGAATCTTTGGTTCAAATGAGCTCAAACCACCCTGGTTGTAGATGCATTAGCCCAACACACTCATTTTGCCATGTCATATCATGCATCATATTGTTGCATTGCATTGACTGTGCTTCTTCTCTTTTTACCGTTATTGTTCCCCCTCAGTAGATGTTGTTCCGACGATGAGATCGATGACACCGATGAAGAACTATATTATCCTCAGAAGTGCCAGGCAAGCAAAATCCCCTTGTTCATTCCGATACAATCCCACTCTCTCGCTCCTGCTCTCTTTTACTGTATTAGGACAACAACGATTCAATTGTTACATGCTGCGATAGTTGAACCCCTTTCCTCCGCATGACCTGTCATTGCCACAGTAAATAGATGAAACCCACTAGCATGAGTAGGAGTTGTTTGAGCCCTGATGTGCCTACTCATTCATGCTTGTTTATCATGCCTGCTACTACTTAGAGTTGAGTCAGGTCTGATTCATCGGGGATGAATCGGAGGTGTGTGAACATGTCCTACTGTGTGTGAGCTAAGTGTGTGAACATGATTTGGTAAAGGTAGCGGTGAGAGGCCATGTAGGAGTACATGGTGGGTTGTCTCATTGAAACCATCCTCAGGAACTGAGTTCTGTGTTTGTGATCCATGAACAGTTACTACCACACATTGGGTTCCGGTAACTCGAACCCTCTCGGCTTATTAATTAGCTTGATCTCTGTCCAGGAGTTGCAACTAGTTTCTGGTGTTTGTAGGTAGTGTTAGTAGTCTACCAAAGTGGCACCCGGTACAGGTGGGCTTGGGACAGACTAGGCATAGTGGCACGGTGTACCAAGTGGCACCTAGATGGTGGGCTTGGGAACCCTGCTCACATCGTTTGGGGCCGTGAGCGACACCCCGGCCGGATCTCCTTGCGGATGGAACCCGAATAGGCGATAAACCTGCACGAGAGACTTGTGTGGTTAGTCAGGTCGTGGCCGACACCCTCGCTGGGCTTCCGCTTGAAGGTTGACGAGTACATGTTGTGTAAACGGCGATAAGTGGTGAGAGCGTGTGTGAAGAAGTACACCCCTGCAGGGTTAACATTATCTATTCGAATAGCCGTGTCCGCGATAAAGGACTTCTGGGTTGCCTGTACAGTTCATAGAAAAGTGACAGTGGATACTCTAAAATACGCAAGATAAGCGTGAGTGCTATGGATGGCGTTCTCATAGGGAGACGGGAGCGGATCCATAGTGGTGTAATTATATGGTGAATATGTGGACTCGTGTGCGCCACCCCAAAAGAGTTACTTGCAGTCGTAGTTCAGGATAGCCACCGAGTCAAAGCTAGCTTGCTGCAGTTAAACCCCACCACCCCTTTGTTGATAATGGTGCATATGTAGTTAGTTCTAATGTAAGTCTTACTGGGTACATTTGTACTCACGTTGCTTAATTTATGTTTTTGTAGGGAGACTTCAGTCTCGCTAGTAGTTCCACGTGGACTTCGACATTTAGCTTGTTACCTCATCTACGATCTTGTGCCCTCGGCAGGATCTGGTAGATAGATAGGCTTCTCATCCCCTTTTCATTTGTAGATGTCTGTACCCATACATATTAATCTTCCGCTTGTGCTTGATTGTATGCTCTGAATGCTGGGTCGAGAGACCCATGTTTGTAATATCTCGCTCCTCGGAGCCTATTGAATAAATACTTGAGTTGTAGAGTCATGTTGTGATGCCATGTTGTATTTGCACATATCGAGCATATTGTGTGTATGTTATTGAAATGCTTGGTATGTGTGGGATCTGACTATCTAGTTGTTTATCCTTGGTAGCCTCTCTTACCGAGAAATGTCTCCTAGTGCTTCCACTGAGCCCTGGTAGCTTGCTACTGCTCTGAAACACTTAGGTCGGCCGGCATGTGTCCTTCTTCGTTCCTGTGTCTGTCCCTTCGGGGAAATGTCACGCGGTGTCCACCAGAGTCCTGTTAGCCTGCTACAGCCCGGTTTATCGGAGTCTTGCTAGCCCAGCTGCTACAGCCCGGATTCACTCACTTATGACCGACACGTTCATTGTTGGGTCATGTATGCCTGTCCCTGTAAGTTAGTGCCACTTTGGGTTCACGACTAGCCATGTCAGCCTGGGCTCCTTGTCATATGGATGCTAGCGACATTATCATATACGTGTTCCAAAAGGCGCAAACGGTCCTGGGCCTGGTAAGGCGACACCTATGGAAATACCGTGCGTGAGGCCGCAAAGTGATATGAGGTGTTACATGCTAGATCGGTGTGGCACTAAGTCGGGGTCTTGACCAAGGTAGTTAGAGTCGGGATTCGGAGTCAGATCGGTTTTCCTCGGACAGAATTGAGTCATAAGATCGAGTCGTGGAATCGAGGATTCTACTTGATTTACTCAAATAAGATATTTCATATGCACACAAGATATTTATATGGGTTCTAGAGAGTTTTGAGACGAAATATGGAGCAAAGAATGTACACATCAATGCTAGTTGTATTCCACTTCTTTTTATGGCTAACCTACCATCTAGCTCGCATGTATGGAACATATATCAGAGGGAAATATGCAGAACATTTAAACCTTCAATGCACGAAATATACTTATGTTCTTTTTAGAGTGCGGGAATAGTCGATCACTTGTCTATCTGACCTACAGTGCTAAACCTTGAAGGGTCTTGATCTCCTTCTATGATCAATTTTGAAGCATCCTCCTTTTCATGCCAATTACATATGTCGACCAGCCTGATCCTCAATTTCGATCTTGGGTTTCTAAGAGCTAGATCAAAGGTGTCTACGGCTGAGCATTTGGACTTGGGAGGGGAATAAAGGTCCATGAGGTATATGAAAAGGGGTTTGGATGATGGCATACTATTTTGCTACAACTAAACAAACGGCTTAGGTAAGTTAGTAGAATCGGATATAGTCCATAGCATAGTCGGGATTGTACAATTTTGTATAGGATTCTATGATTTGGATCGCGACCCAACATGGATTCTACCTGATTCGGATTCATAGTGGGATTTGGATCGACAAGCTTCTGTAGGGTCGTGAAGTCGTAGGATTCTAGCAGTCGAATCGGGATTCTGACTACCTTGGTCCTCACACAGCGTCAGTCTTCTTCTTGAAGATCCATTTATTCTCTATGGGTCGCCTATCATCGGGCATATCCACCAAACTCCACACTTTGTTCTCATACATGGATCCTATCTCAGATTTCATGGCCTCAAGCCATTTGTCGGAATCTGGGCTCATCATAGCTTCTTCACAGTTCGTAGGTTCGTCATGGTCAAGTAAACCTCCAGAACAGAATTACCATACCACTCTGGGCGGATCATGCTCTGCCAGACCTACGAGGTTCTTTAGCAACTTGATATGTAGTTTCATGATCTTTATCATTATCTTCTTCTCCAGTTGGTGTAGGCATCATGGGAATTGATTTCTCGGATGAGCTGCTTTCTAAATTGAGAGCAGGTAAAATTACCTCATCAAGTTGTACTTTCCTCCCACTCACTTCTTTCGAGAGAAACTCCTTCTCTAGAAATGTTCCGTTCTTAGCAACAAAAATCTTGCCTTCCGACATGTGGTAGAAGGTGTACCCAATTGTTTCCTTAGGGTATCCTATGAAGACACATTTCTCTGATTTGGGTTCGAGCTTATCGGGTTGAAGAATTTTGACATAAGCATCGCATCCCCAAACTTTAAGAAACGAAAACTAAGGTTTCCTACCAAACCACAATTTATACGGTGTCGTCTCAGCGGACTTTGACGGTGCCCTCTTTAAAGTGAATGCAGCTGTCTCTAATGCATAACCCCAAAACAATAGTGGTAAACCGGTAAGAGACATCATAGATCGCACCATATCCAATAAAGTGCGGTTACGACGTTTGGACACACCATTATGATGTGGTGTTCCATGTGGCATGAGCTGTGAAACTATTCCACATTGTTTTAAATGAAGGCCAAACTCGTAACTCAAATATTCTCCTCCACGATCAGATCGTGGAAACTTTATTTTCTTGTTACGATGATTCTCCACTTCACTATGAAATTCTTTGAACTTTTCAAATGTTTTAGACTTGTGTTTCATTAAGTAGATATACCCATTGAGGGAGTCCTGGATTAGGGGGTCCTCGGACAGCCGGGCTATATACTTTGGCCGGACTGTTGGACTATGAAGATACAAGATTGAAGACTTCGTCCCGTGTCCGGGTGGGACTCTCCTTTGCATGGAAGGCAAGCATGGCAATTCAGATATGTAGATCTCCTTCTCTGTAACCGACTCTATGTAACCCTAGCCTCCTCCGTTGTCTATATAAACCGGAGGGTTTAGTCCGTACGACGACAACAATCATAATCATAGGCTAGCTTCTAGGGTTTAGCCTCTATGATCTCGTGGTAGATCAACTCTTGTAATACTCATATCATCAAGATCAATCAATCAGGAAGTAGGGTATTACCTCCATTGAGAGGGCTCGAACCTGGGTAAACATTGTGTCCCTCGCCTCCTTTTACAATTAGCCTTAGATGGACAGTTTGGGACCCCCTACCCGAGATCCGCCGGTTTTGACACCGACACCCATATCTGCTCAAATCATCTGTGAAGGTTAGAAAATAACGATACCCGCCATGAGCATCAACACTCATTGGACAGCATACATTGTTATGTATTATTTCCAATAAGTCACTAGCTCGTTCCATAGTTCCGGAGAACGGAGTTCTAGTCATCTTGCCCATAAGGCACAGTTTGCAAGTATCAAATGATTCATAATCAAGTGATTACGAAAGTCCATTTTTATGGAGTTTCTTCATGTGCTTTACACCAATATGACCCAAACGGCAGTGCCATAAATAATTTGCACTATCATTATCAACTTTGCATCTTTTGGCATCAATATTATGAATATGTGTATCATCACGATCAAGATTCAACAGAAATAGACCACTCTTCAAGGGTGCATGACCATAAAAGATATTACTCATATAAATAGAACAACCATTATTCTCTGAATGAATAACCGTCTCACATAAACAAGATCCAGATATAATGTTCATGCTCAACGCTAGCACCAAATAACAATTATTCAGGTCTGAAACTAATCCCGAAGGTAGATGTAGAGGTAGCATGCTGACGGCGATCACATCAAGCTTGGAACCATTTCTGACACGCATCGTCACCTCATCCTTAGCCAGTCTTCGTTTAATCTGTAGTCCCTGCTTCGAGTTACAAATATGAGCAACCGAACCAGTATCAAATACCCAGACACTACTACGAGAATTAGTAAGGTACACATCAATAACATTTGTATCAAATATACCTTTGCTCACTTTGCCATCCTTCTTATCCGCCAAATACTTGGGGCAGTTCCGCTTCCAGTGACCAGTCCCTTTGCAGTAGAAGCACTCAGTTTCAGGCTTGGGTCCATTTTTAGGTTTCTTCCCGGGAGTGACAACTTGCTTGTCATTCTTCTTGAAGTTCCCCTTCTTTTTACCCTTTCCCTTCTTCTTGAAACTAGTGGTCTAGTTAACCATCAACACTTGATGCTCCTTTTTGATTTCTACCTCCGTGACCTTTAGCATCGCAAAGAGCTCGAGAATAGTCTTTTCCATCTCTTGCATATTATAGTTCATCAACACACGTCTGCCATGCATTCACAATGTTTGCAGTTGCTGGGGCAGGTGGTACACCTAGCAGTGCATCAAGGACATAATTCTTCTGTGCAGCAATGAGGATAATCCTCAAGTTACGGACCCAGTCCGTGTAGTTGCTACCAACATCTTTGAACTTAGATTTCTCTAGGAACGCATTCAAATTCAAAATAACGGTAGCACGGGCCATTGATCTACAACATAGATATGCAAAAAACTATCTGGACTAGGTTCATGATAAATTAAGTTCAATTAATCATATTACTTAAGAACTCCCACTTAGATAGACATCCCTCTAGTCATCTAAATGATACGTGATCCAAATCAACTAAAACATGTCCGATCATCACGTGAGATGGAGTAGTCTTCAATGGTGGACATCACTATGTTGATCATATCTACTCTATGATTCACGTTCGAACTTTCCGTCTTGACTGTTCCGAGGCCATATCTGTATATGCTAGGCTCATCAAGTTTAACCCGAGTATTCCACGTGTGCAAATCTGGCTTGCACCCATTGTATTTGAACGCTTATCACATGCGATCATCACGTGGTGTCTCAGCACGAAGAACTTTCGCAACAGTGCATACTCGGGGAGAGCACTTATACCTTGAAATTTTAGTGAGGGATCATCTTATAATGCTACCGCCGTACTAAGCAAAATAAGATGCATAAAAGATAAACATCATATGCAATCAAAATATGTGACATGATATGGCCATCATCATCTTGTGCTTTTGATCTCCATCATCGAAGCAACATCATGATCTCCATCGTCACCGGCTTGACACCTTGATCTCCATCGTAGCGTCATGCTCATCTCGCCAACCATTTCTTCTACGACTATCGCTACCGCTTTGTGATAAAGTAAAGCAATTACATAGCGCTTGTATTTCATACATTAAAGCGACAACCATATGGCTCCTGCCAGTTACCAATAAATTAAGACATTGGCGGTAAGCAGTATGACGATCACCACCCACAACTTGTAACATCCCAAATTTTCAATTTGGAATGTTATACATTAGATCATCATTGCATATCATATTTTATTGCATTTTGGCTTGATCCTAGAAATTCTACGCAACTCAAGGACCGACGGAGAGAGTTGGGGATTTCATTATTTTCATATTTGAATTTTCTCAAATTTTGAAAATAGGATCATTTGATTTTATTATTTTATCTTCAATTATTTCTGTTATAAAATATATGAGAGAGGGAATAAAATGACTTTCCCAAAATAAAGAAATATTGAGGATTTGATAATAAAATCAAATAAGATTTTATTTTGGAGTGTATAAACTAATCATGGTTAGTCGTGTCCCCGGTTATGGACGTTTTGAGTATCTAGTACTTGGATTATCATGTGAATCTCATCATGTTACTTAATTTAATCTTGTTGGGTTAATGATGATGCTTAATTTGGATTGAGTTGGAGTACCCTTCTCAATTTTTAACAGCCACCATGATAGTTAAATAAAATTTATTCCTTTTGCAGTAGGGAAAAATTGGCTTTATGCAAAACTATAACCATAGAGCTTTCCACCAGCCATATATGCATGTAGTGATAGCATTATTCTGTTCATTACTCTCTATGTGTTACATTGCCAGCATATTCCATGTGCTGACCCATTTTCGGGCTGCAACGTTCATGTTGCAGACTTTTCAGATCATGAGTAAGGTGCCTTAGGTCGTGGTCTTATACTCAGAGATGCCGTTGGAGTTGATGGACTCGCTTATCTTCCAAGCCTTCTGCTGTTATCGTTATTAGATGTCCTTAAGCCATATTTATTGTAATAAGTTCACTTTTGAGACATTCGATGTAATAAGTGTGTGATTGCTACTATGTTATAAATCCTTCAAGTACTATATTTTTCAGCATTACTGATCCAGGGATGACACTGATGCATAGAGATCAGACTGTTTGAGGTCTGGTTGCTACAAGATGGTATCAGAGCACACGCTGACTATAGGACACGACCACTAAGCTAAAGCCCTAGCTCACTACTCTCTTCTCATTTTTGACTCCTCGTCTTTTCTACTCTTTTAGGATGGCGGATGCAAGGAACAAGTTCACGCAACCGGATGATGATACACCCTTTGGACACCACTTGAAAGAAGTCACTAGATACCTAAACATCGGAGTACCAAGCTTCACCGGGACCTACATCGCCACTTTACCCGAAGAAGAGCGCTGGATGATTCAAGTTCAATTTCCAGGAAGGGCGTTCATGCCCGTCATTGAGCCCATAGAGTTTTCCTTTGATGCACCAACCTGGAGCCTAGGAAAGAGCATGGCACCTCACATCACCATGGGACGCCTTGGAGAAGTTTACCACAAGGATCTCAAGGATACTATCTACCAGATTTGTGGGCGCTGAGATGAGCAATGGGAGATGATCAGCACCAGGAAGGATAGATCAATTGCAGCTTTCATCCAGGAGTTAAACCAGCACATTCGTCGCCAGGAGAACCAGATGTGCGCAGGCATGATAGATCTGAAGAAGGCATTAACCAAGATCACGGAGTTGGAGGAAGAACTCAAGTCTACGCGCGATGGATATGAGGAGGAAATAGCGACACTCGTGGAGAAGGATGATGATCTGAAGAAGAAGCTAAAAGTATTCATGGGATTCCCCGCGACTGGAGAAGAAGACGGTGATTGCACTTGCCCGGAGAACTACATCATCTTCGACGACACTGACTCGGACCCAGACGATAGCGATGATGACTTTGTTGATGAAGCTCGAGTAGATATCATGGAGTCTCGACCAAGCAGTTTTTCTAGTTGACCACCATAACAGTAGTAGTATTTCCCCCTTGTATATAGTATAGTCCGAGCACTGTTGTAACGATAGTTAGACCGTTGTATGCCCTTGTTTGATTGTTTGAAGTGATATTGTTTGTGTTTGTCTCATGTGCATATGGGTAGTGTTTTTCTCTCTAGACCTCATTCTATCCTATTTTCTCATCTTTTCTAAAACCCTCAGATGCCTCCGGGACGTGACAATGGATTTGCTTTCCCATCCAAGCTCACCCAGTTGATCCAGCAGCAGAATGCATTGATGCAGATGCTAGTCCAGAATCAGAATCAGGGGAACAACAACAACAACAACAACAACAACAAAAACAACCCACCACCACCACCACCTATTGATCACTTAGCCCATTTCTTGAGGCTGAATCCGCCGGTGTTCTCCAGTAGCACCGAGCCGATAGTTGCAGATGATTGGCTCCACAAGATGGGAAGGGAGTTGACCACTGCAGGATGCACAGATGCGGAGAAGGTGCATTTTGCCGCACATCAGCTTGATGGACCCGCAACATCATGATGGGAGAATTTCGCAGCCACTTATCCTATCGACACTGTCACATGGGATCAGTTCCAGTAGGCTTTCCATACTACCCATGTTTTAGCAGGAGCTATGGCCATGAAGAAGCGTGAGTTTCACAACTTGCGCCAAGGAGGACGTACAGTTGGCCAGTATGTGGATGACTTTAGTAAGTTAGCACGTTATGCCCCAGATGACGTTGCTATAGATGCAGCTAAGAAGGAGAAGTTTCTGGAAGGACTGAATGATGAACTGAGCATGCAGTTGATGGTAGCAACCTTCAGCAATTACCAGGAGTTGGTAGATAGATCTCTTATGATTGAAGGGAAGCAGCAGCAGATTGACAGCGGCAAGAGGAAGTATGGACAAGGGAAGTACAATTCTGGAGCTCAGCAGAAGCCTCGTTTTACCCTGAACTCGGGAGAACATTTTCAGCATACCCATGGAGGAGGTAGTTCGCACAACCATAGTGGCCCCAAGAATGGTAATGGGAATGGAGGAAGCAACGGACAGAACCGCACCAACCCATCAACACCAGACAAGAGGGATCTAAGCCACATCACCTATTACAAATGCCAGAAGACCGGACATTATGCCACTGAATGTCCTGAAGCGAAGAATGGAAACGGCAATGGAAGCTCTGGGATGAAGCCCAACCCTTTCAATAAAGGACAGGTGAACCACGTTAGCATGGAGGAGGTTGAAGCCCAGCCAAATGCAGTAATAGGTAAGTTTTTGGTTAAGACATTTACTGCAATTGTTCTTTTTGATACTGGTGCATCGCATTCATACATATCAAGGGGATTTGTGGATAAGTATAAGCTGCCAACCCAAGCCCTTAGGTCACCCATGTTAGTAACCTCTCCAGGAGCAGAGTATATGGCTAGTCTATGGTGTGATTGGTTGCCATTAAGGACTGGTAACTACGTGTTTCCCTCAGACCTAATAGTATTGGAATCACAAGGACTGGATGTGATATTAGGCATGGATTGGTTATCTAAGTACGGAGGGAACATTGAATGCGCCAGTAAGTCGATTTTGCTTACCATGCCAGAAGGAAGAAGGATCAAGTATGTACCCCGGCATGTGCCGAAGAGGACTCAAGTAAATTCCTTATCAGGTGTGGTACAGGAGGAAGTACTGGTAGTGAAGGATTTTCCTGACGTATTTCCAGAGGAGTTGCCAGGCATGCCACCGGATAGAGACATTGAGTTTTTGATTGAGCTTTTGCCAGGCACAGGGCCGATATCTAAGAGACCGTACAGGATGCCCGCAAAAGATTTGGAGGAAATTAAGAAGCAGATTAAAGAGTTACTAGATAAAGGCTATATTCGCCCAAGTTCTTCACCTTGGGGATCGCCAGTGCTTCTAGTGGAGAAGAAGGATGGATCATTAAGGATGGTTGTTGAGTATCGAGGATTGAATGAAGTGACAATCAAGAACAAGTACCCACTACCGATGATCAATGATTTGTTTGACCGATTGCAAGGAGCTAAGGTATTCTCCAAGATCAATTTGCGATGAGGATACCATCAGTTGAAGATTCGAGAGCAGGATATACCCAAGACGGCTTTTACCACCAGGTACGGGTTGTATGAGTATACCGTTATGTCATTTGGTCTGACTAACGCACCTTCCTATTTCATGAACATGATGAACAAGGTGTTTATGGATTTTCTGGATAAGTTCGTCGTGGTGTTCATTAATGATATTTTGGTCTACTCTAAGAATGAAGAAGAGCATAAGGAGCATTTGCGTTTGGTACTGGAGAAGCTCAGAGAACATCAGGTATACGCCAGGTTCAGCAAATGTGAGTTCTGGTTGAAGGAAGTTGGGTTTCTCGGACATGTGATATCCGGAGAAGGAATAGCGGTAGACCCCACCAAAGTTGTCATCGTGACAAATTGGGAAGCCCCAACAACAGTTGGAGAGATCCGAAGTTTTCTTGGACTCGCAGGATACTACCGGAGGTTCATTGAGAATTTCTTGAAGATTGCAAAGCCCATGACGGAGTTGTTGAAGAAGGACACCAAGTTCAAATGGACTGAGAAATGTGAGGCTAGTTTCCAGGAGTTGAAGAAACATTTGGTTACATCGCTAGTTTTCATTCTGCCCGATCAGCACAAGGATTATGAAGTATATTGCGACGCTTCTCGTCGAGGACTTGGAGCAGTGATTATGCAGGAGGGAAGAGTTGTCTCGTATGCCTCACAACAGCTTAAACCTCATGACTTAAATTATGCTACATGTGATTTGGAGTTAGCAGTCGTAGTGCATGCATTGAAGACATGAAGACATTTTCTCATCGGAAACCATTGTGAGGTATAAACGGATCACAAGAGTTTGAAGTACATCTTCACGCAGAAGGAGTTAAATCTCAGGCAAAGGAGATGGTTGGAGCTCATCAAGGATTATGATATGAGATTGCATTATCATCCAAGAAAGGCTAATGTAGTAGCCGATGCATTGAGCCACAAGAGCCATGTCAACACACTCATGACCGGAGAGTTACCAAAGGAGTTAGCCGAGGATCTTCGTGAGCTATGTTTGGAGATAGTTCCGAGAGGCTATGTAGCAGCATTGGAGATTCAGTCTACTTTGATGGATAAGATTGGAGAATCTCAGAAGACTGACAAGGAGATTGCCGAGATAAAGGGGAAGATGAGCAAAGGAAAAGCTAAAGGTTTTTGTGAGGATGAGCACGATACCTTATGGTTTGAGGACCGCGTTTATGTGCCTAATGACCTAGAGATCAGGAAGTTGATTCTGCAGGAGGCCCATGATTCACCGTACTCGATTCACCCAGGAAATACCAAGATGTATCTGGATTTGAAGGACACTTTCTAGTGGACCGAAATGAAGAAGGATATTGCGGAGTATGTAGCAGTATGTGATGTATGTCAGAGAGTGAAGGCAGAGCATCAGAAGCCAACAGGATTGCTACAGCCATTGCCGATACCCGAATGGAAGTGGGATAAGCTAGGCATGGATTTTATCACGGGATTGCCCAGGACTCGTTCAGTCTATGACTCGATATGGGTTGTAGTCGATCGTTTGATGAAGGTAGCTCATTTCATCCCAGTGAAGACCACTTACACCAGTGCTAAGTTGGCAAAGATATACATGACCAGGATCGTATGTCTGCATGGAGTTCCGAGGAGCATTGTATCAGATAGAGGAACCCAGTTTACCTCAAAGTTCTGGAATTAGTAGCACAAAACTTTGGGTACCAGGCTAGAGTTCAGTACAACCTTTCATCCGCAGACAGATGGACAGACCGAGAGAGTCAATCAGATTCTGGAGGACATGCTGGGAGCTTGTACGCTAGATTATAGATCTAGTTGGGAAGACAATTTGCCATATGCGGAGTTCTCTTACAACAACCGTTATTAATCCAGTTTGAAGATGGCCCCTTTCGAAGCTCTGTACGGAAGGAGGTGCAGGACACTGTTGTTGTGGGATGAAGTTGGAGACCGTCAGTTGTTTGGACCAGACTTAATTAAAGAGTCTGAGGAGAAGGTGAAGTTGATTCGCGATAGACTCAAGGTAGCCCAGTCCAGGCAGATGAGCTACGCAGATTCTAAACGCAAGGAGGCAGTTTACGAAGTTGGAGACAGAGTTTATCTACGTGTATCTCCACTTCGAGGAGTTAAGCGCTTTGGAGTTAAGGGGAAGTTAGCACCACGTTTTGTTGGACCACATAAAGTTTTGGAGCGTATGGGAGAAGTTGCTTACAAATTAGAATTGCCCGAAGGTATGCCAGGAGTTCACGATGTGTTCCATGTTTCCCAGTTGAAGAAGTGCCACGCAGAGATGGCCGATATACCGCTGAGAGATACCGTGCCACTGGAAGCGATTCAGTTGGATAGTGATTTGACCTATGAGGAGAAACCAGTCAAGATTCTCGAATATGCCAACCGAGTCACCCGCAGCAAGGTTATCAAGTTTTGCAAAGTTTAGTGGAGCCACCATACCGAGGATGAAGCCACCTGGGAGCGAGAGGAAGATCTACTGAAGCACCACCCTCACATATTTGCTAACCAACCCGAATCTCAAGGGCGAGATTCATCTTAAAGGGGGTAGGTTTGTAACATCCCCAATTTTCAATTTGGAATCTTATACATTAGATCATCATTGCATATCATATTTTGTTGCATTTTGGCTTGATCCTAGAAATTCTACGCAATTCAAGGACCCATGGAGAGAGTTGGGGATTTCGTTATTCTCATATTTGAGTTTTCTCATATTTTGAAAATAGGATCATTTGATTTTATTATTTTATCTTCAATTATTTCTATTATAAAAAATATGAGAGAGGGAATAAAATGACTTTCCCAAAATAAAGAAATATTGAGGATTTGATAATAAAATCAAATAAGATTTTATTTTGGAGTGTATAAACTAATCATGGTTAGTCGTGTCCCCGGTTATGGACGTTTTGAGTATCTAGTACTTGGAATATCATGTGAATCTCATCATGTTACTTAATTTAATCTTGTTGGGTTAATGATGATGCTTAATTGGGATTGAGTTGGAGTACCCTTCACTACAAAAAAATACACTTCCGTGATGATACGTGTTTGTCACAGTAGGTCGCGTTTGTTGTCATGCATGTACATCCATGACAAATTTATGACAGAATCAAGATAGTCATACCTGTGCTGTCGTAGAAGTGTTCCATGACATTACCAAAATTATCATCACGGAAGTGTCCACTTCCGTGACGATAAATCGCGCGTCACAGAAGTGCTTTCGTCAAGGGTGACCGACACGTGGCATCCACCGTAACAGAACGCCGTTAAGCTATCGGGTCGGGTTTTGGATCCGATAACCCGTTAACAGCCCCGACCAATGGGGATTTTCAACATGTAAAATCATCATTGGCTGGAGGAAACACGTGTCGGCTCATCGCTGGGACAGATGTCATCCACTCATTGGACAGAATGTGCCTATGATATGTCGACACGTGGCACGGCCCAACAGAGGCCCATTGCTGTGAAAAGGCCGGCCCATTTGACTTGGTCAAAAGGTGGAAGGCCGGCCCATGGAAAGCCTATTAATGTCTTGTTCGCATATATCCCATTTACAGCCTGCTAACCCAAGGCACGTTACGCCCTATTCGAATTAGGCCTGGTAGCGTCATTTGGGCCATCCAATATGATTCCAGTCCGTTTTCACTTCTGGCCCATGTATGGCCCATGACGTCTTTCGGCCCATATGAGGTCCTCTGTAACTCTTGGCCTATTAATGGCCCATGGTGAAACTGGCCTGTAATGAACAGTGTATCACTTTACACCCATTAATGGCCCGTGGTGAAACTGGCCCATATAGAACAGTGTATCACTTTATACCCATTAACGGCCCGTTATTCCATTGGGCCGTTTCCAGCCCATGTTATCTTTCGGCCTTCTCAGAGCCCATTTATTCTTGGGATCATTTCCAGCATTCGTTTACTTACGGCCCGTTACAGTCATTTTCTGCTTGTGGGCCAAATTCAGCCCGTGGTTATAGTCGGCCCGTTTGTGGTCCGTTAATACGTTGGGCCGTTTTCATAGCGTCATCAAATACGGCCTATTAGTGATGGTCCGTTATGTTCAGCCCATGAACGGACGATTCCAACTCTAGTCCGTTTACGGCCAGAATGCGATCTATTTGGCCCATGTTTGGCCAATCAATCATACGGCCCGTATAAGGCCCATTAATGATACGGCCCATAGAAGACCCATTGTTTCTACGGCCCGTAGAAGGCCCATTATTTCTACGGCCCGTAGAAGGCCCATTGTTTCTACAGCCCGTAGAAGGCCCACTGTTTCTACGGCCCGTAGAAGGCCCACTGTTTATACAGACCGTAGAAGGCCCACTGTTTCTACGGCCCGTAGGTCCAATGTCACTACAGTAAATATTAGCCCATGGTTATTGTGGCCTAGTTTTGAAAAATAGGTTATTGCAGCCACTAGCAAACCGCAGAAAAAGAAGTGCACTGACTACAAGCAAACAAATAAATAAGACAAATAAGGAAATAAATAAGCAAGCAACTTACACTAGGCTATCACGGCTACTACACATATTACATCCACTGGGCATCAAAGTTCGCCACCAGTGCAAATATAGGGAACACAACAGCATATAAACATCGCAGCAAAACAAGTCCAGAACCGAAACCACTTCATAAGAGGTCAAGAAACAATATCCTGGGTACCCATAATGCTGGCAAGATGCTTAGCAAGCTTATTAACTTTCTCTTATTTGGCGCTTAAGTCCTCCAGCGCTTGCTGTTGCACCAGAAAGTATGCATCTGAATTCTGCAGGGACTTCCTCAGTCCTTGGGCTTCCTGTCGCATAACATCTGATCGATGTCTTTCAACTTGAAGTTGAGACTCAAGAAGCCGAACTGATTCAGGCAACGAGTTCAAAGAGCTGGTGCCAGAAGTGGTAGCCAGTAACTCGAACACTACATCAAGACAGAACTTTGGGGTTGTCTCAATGTTTTCAATATAGTTTTTATCAGCTTTCTTGGAGACCAACAGGGATGTCTCACTATCTTGAACCTTATCTGCTTTACTTCCTTTACCATTGCATAACAGGGTACTCTTCTCCAATATTTTATCAGCGTTCTAAAAGAGAAACAAACAAACACATCTCAGGTTTTCAATGTAGTATATGAAACTCATTTTGGTAAACCAGTTCAGTAGTAAGGTGGACAGGATAACAACATGAAACAAACATATATCTATGTAGTATGGTCACTGTATGGTCTATATCATTCTAGTTTATGTTGCCAAATCAAGATAGATATAGTTCGAATCATATCTATTTAAGACAAAGCAGCATAGACATAATATAAGTGTGGGAAACTACACAACAATAACAACACTTGTAATGTGCATGGCATGATGACATAACTGTTTATTCAATTGAAACTAAAATAAACATAGAGCAAGTTACAACAGCAAACAGCCAAACACGTTGAAGAAACAGGTTTAAAACATACCTGTTGCGCCATTGGAATTTCAATTGCATCCTTCAAATTTGAAATTGGTTGGTATCAGTAAATACAGTGATGCAAGAGCAAAGTAGTATGAACCATAGCTACGGAACCTGACCTGAGAACAATTCTTCTTCTACTTTAAGCATTGACTTTGGGTTTGGAGTGGTGGTCCTCGTGATTTGGGCACTGCAGTTGCCTTACTAACTGCTCGTGTTTGAGTGCTCTGTGGTGGAGACGGTGTTGTGTGAACGGGGACTGGGTGTCTATCTGCTGGGGTTGGGGTTAGAAGGGGTGTAGCTGGTTCTCTGTCCAACAGGGTAGGGGTACAATCTGCATGAGTGTGGGTTATGTGTGGTGGGTCTGGTTCTTGGGAAAGTACAACCGTGGTTCTATCTACATCAACAGGTAGCACGATCTTTTCTGAAGACCGTGTTTTTACTCCCACAGATACTGCCATCACTCCCTCCAATTGAAATGGCTGATAAACCAGAAAAGTAATTGAATGCACAGACATTGTAAGATAGACAGGTGCAATGGATCGTAGGGAAGAAAACAGGGCATGAAATAATTCACATTTATGTTGTCTAAGCAAACAGAATAGCAGGACATAATTTCACATATATGATGGCTAATTAAACAGGATAGCATGACACGATTTCACATGTATGATGGCTAACTAAACATGATAGAATGACATACTTCAAAATATGATGACTATGTAAATAGGATGACATGATATAACTATACGATGTGTCTATTAAAGTGGTTGGCATGCCATAAATCACAAACATGCCGTCGATGGAAACATGATGGCATGATATAATTCACGGATAGAATGACATAATTTAAAATATGATGACTATGTAAACAGGATGAGATGATATAACTATATTATGTCTTTAGAAAATGGGTTGGCATGCCATAATTCAGATACATGCTGTCTATGTAAACATCATGGCATGACATAATTCAAATATATGATTTATATACTAAGGAAGTGAGCAGAGGGCAATCTCATATATGATGTGTCAACTAAGGGGATGGCATTCAATATGGTGTATATGATGTAAAAACTAAGCATTGCAATACAACATATGTTCATGCATTATATGAGTAATATAACCCTGCCAAGTTTGAGCATACACCTCAGGGGGATAATAGGACTGGTCATCTGCCTCTGAATCCTCCTCTGAAGAGCTATCTATAACCAGCAAGATATCTGCTTCAGCAGGTAGCATTGTCTGCTCCGAAGACCTTGTTTTCACTCCAGATTTCTCCATCACCAATTCAAATGGCTGATGCACAGGAAGAGCAGTTGAATATACAAACGTTGTCGACAAAAGCAATGAGAAATACAAAAAAAAGGACGGCATGATATAATTCACATATATGACGCTTTCCTAAACAGCATGGCATTGCATAATTCACATACATAATGCCTTGCAACAAGATAACATTGCATAATTCACATATATAATGTCTTGCAACAAGATGGCATTGCATAATTCACATATATGGTAATTAGACACTAAACAGGTGGCATTCACACAAAGCATGTCTAAACTAAGCAAATGACATAGCAGTGCAAGATACCATACGCACGATATGAGCAACATAACACTGCCAAGTTAGGGCATGCACCTCGAGGGGGGGAATATGACTGCTCATCTGTCTCTGAATCCTCCTCGGAGGAGCTATTGGTAACCAGCAAGACATGCGCTTTGTCAGATAGCATTGTCTTCTCTGAAGACCTTGTTTCCACTCCAGATTTTTCCATGACCGTGCCGAATGGCTGATGCACAGGAAGAGTAATTGAATGTACTAAAATTGTTGACAAATTTAACACATAATAAAAAAGTGATGGCATGATATAATTCACATATAAGATGACTGGGTAACCAGGGTGGCATTGCAAAATTCACATATATGATGCCTGGCTAGACAAGATGGCATTGCACGATTCACATATACAATAAAGAAACTAAACAGATGGCATTGACACAAAGCATGTCTAAACTAAGTAGATGACATCTTTAATGTATACAGTAAGCAATGCAAGGCACCATATGCATGATATTACCAACATCAGCATGCCAAGTTAGAGCGAATACCTCATGGGGTAAATAGGAGTGGTCTTCTCCTTCTGAATCCCCCTCAGAACAGTTATCTTCCTCTTGATTACGATCCGAAATGGGTGGAGGGGGGGCTGCCTTTGCGCCCACCATGGAACAACGTCTGCATGAAATTTTATTGCCACACAAGGCTTGTCTCTTTTGCTCTACATGATCAGTTCCATTGTGTACAATAACTGGCATGCATAGGAATAAAACATAGTGAGATTATGTAAGGAGTGCATGCACAAATCCAGAGTGATGGTAGCAAACTGTGGATAGACCCAAAACCAATGATAGCAGACAGATAATAGCTTTAGTTAAAAAATACAGATAATGGCTCCTTTAATGTTTGTTTGCACCCAACATGAAACTCATAGTAGACACCGGAGATTAACCAAATAGTAGATAGATAGTACTGATTGCTGCCCCAATATGTACCCCACAACCATTTAAAAACTCAAGTTTCAGCATTAGTTTGGACCTGACTTGGAGTCTACTAGGTGAACACGATGATAATGTAGCATGTCATCATATTAAGAGACGCATAACGTAATCAGACACGGAAGAGTGTGACCTCTCTTGCGGACCCGTGTAGTCCTCAAGGTCATCTGCTCAGTTGATGATGGTAATGCAGTTGTCGTGGCTGCCGGCGGCGGGGAAGAAGATCTGAGGCGGTGAAAGACAGTCTAGAGAGCGGATCCCTGCTGTGGTGAACCCTTCCGTTGTTGGAGCAGCTGAGCTGGGGTGGAACACAGTGCCGCAGGAGCAGGACAAACCACACAAGGTTTTCTTTGACACATATCTGTAACAGAAGTGATTGAGTAAGGGCTTGTTTGAATTTGAGGATTCTAACAATGCAGGGATAGGAAATAGACACGAATAGGATAGGAATGCATGTGCAAAACAGAGAATTTAAAAACACATGATTTCTGCCAATCTGGGTATTTGATTCACAACAATTGGAAGATCACAGGATGCAAAAAAGCATGGTGAGATTAAGTCAAACCACAAGAAAATGTATGGTTATAATGCTATTATGCTACTATCTCTTAGTCTTGTGCTTGATGAATAGGAATATGAAAAGGAGGATAAGTGGAAATTAGAATTCCTACGGTTTTTCTTTCAAGGAGACACTAAAGGAACAAATCCTACATTTTTCCTTTGCTCCATTCCTTTGCACCAAATTCATGAAAAGTAGTACCATAGGAAACTTTCCAATTCCTATGTTTTTCATTCACTTTTCCTTTCAAGCACTGGCGATTCTAGTAGGCAAGCTTGAGCAAGGAAAATCCTACACTAAAAAATGTTTTTGTGCTACTTCTATTACTTTGGACCCAGGCCACTGCTATACTAGCTCAACTCCTAGGCCCATCGACAAATGAACAGCTCAAACACGCAGAGATTAATAATGATGGCGTTCAAGAGAGTCCATCACGGATAGCTAAGTTACCTGGTACCTCACTGCTTTTCATATAGTAGGATAAAATAATCGTATTTCCCGTTACTATGAGTGCCCAGAGATGCAACAAGTGTACAACCTCTTTGGTGAAGCCATGTCGATCTCAGCGTGATTGGGTTGGCCGGTGAGGATGCTCCGGCTGACTTTGCTGTCGGAGGAGGGGAAGAAGATCTTAGGCGTCTGGAGATGGAGCGCGAGGTACTGCTCTGCTGTGATGGAGGGTTTCGTTGTTGGAGCAGCTCCGGTGAGTTGTACAACGCCGAGGCTGAAGCAGGATAAGAGAGACAATGAACAACGTTAACCTAAGTGGAATTCTAATAGCATCTCCAATACATGTCGTAAAATACATAACCACAAAGTGCTAGATGTAAAATACATCAGCCGTCAGCCGCTCATCTCTGAACTTAACTGTCAAAACTGAACTTAACTGTCGAAATTGAACTTAACTGTCGAAACTGAACTTAACTGTCGAAACTGAATTTTGCTGTCGAAACTGAATTTTGCTGTCAAAACTGAACGCACTAGAAAGGTGAGGCTACACGTCGGTTGACTGACTTTTTCATCTCTGGCCAGTCGATTTTGCAGCCGTTGGATACGAAATCAAGGGCCTGCGGTACATCTTCAACCTCCACCCCCTGCAGCCGTTGGATACGAAATCAAGGGCCCCGCCCACCCCGAAAACACTTCCACCGCTGGTCCACCGCCGCCCCGGCCATCCCTCCAGGCCCCCCTTGTCGAGCTTTTTTCCGGCGATCCCCACGCCACCGCCCCGCCACCGCCGGCGACCACCGCCCCCATCCTGAACCCTAAGATAGATAGTGGGGTACCTCTCCGGCGAGCCCCCCTCCCCGCTGCGGCTGGTTCTTCCTTCACCTTGGCGAGCCCACCCCTTGAAAATCGACCGACCCAAAAGTAGATTCAGTCGACTGAAGTGTAGCCAAATCAGAGCAGCATCACAAGCAAGAGTAGCAGCGCTAGCAAGAGCAGACCAGGCAGGGGACCAAGAGCAAGAGCAGAGCAGCAGCGCGAGCGAGAGCTAAAGTAGCAGCAACTCCTACTGATGTGGACGTTGCCGCCGAGGGAGCGACGCCGTGGAGGAAGTGGCCGGCGACGCTGCCGTGGATGGAGCCACGCCATGTCGGCTCAGGACCAAGCGCCGGCTGCACCGTGAGATTGAATCAAGAACAAAATGCGGCGATTAGTGTACAACCTCTTTTGTGGCGCCGATTAGGCCACAGCTTCATCCGAGGAAACGGTGATGATGATGCTCTTCCAGTGGTGCAGGTGAAGACGGCGGTGTGGGAATGGAGGTGGCGCGAAAGACGAGGGGAACGTCGGGGCAGCTCCTTGGAGGTGGAGGACGGGGTGGCCGAACCGGCGGGACGATGAGATCGACAACGGATCCTCATCCGGTATGGTGGATGAGGGACGTCGAGGTGTTGCTGTGGACGATGTCGTCGGGGAAGAGGCTCCGGCTGGGTGGCGGACGGAGCAGGGTGTGGGGTTTCATCGCGGGTTTTCGCGGCCTTGGTGTACGAATGGGTGGGCGGATGGGATGGCAGTGGGGAACCATGGCTTAGAGACGCGCTTGTCCGAAATGTGGGGTAAGTTACGAAAGTACCCCCCCACCGATTTGAGGCAGTTCTTTCGGTTCAGGGGTGCCACGGGCATTTCACGTGTCGGGATTTCACAGGAGGTGGGAGTTTTCGCGCGTGTTGTAATTTCAGAATAGCAAGGCGTGGGTTGAGATGGAGGGAGTTGTCGGAGCACAATGAGACAAACATATATCTTAAATATTTCGGGCTAACAAGGCGCGGGTTGAAGAGGCGGGAGTTTCGCAGCACGATAGACAAAGATGCTAGCTTCAATTTTTGGCATAACAAGGCGCGGCTTGAAATTTCGGAAGAACAAGCTTAATGTGTACCCAAAAAAAGACAATTTGCACCTCAACACGCAGAACACACACACAAACACCATTTAGACTAGACTAAGGTACACGTGCATTGCACGCATGAGATTTGGCAACCAAATTATGAATAAATGCCACATTATAGCATGCAAGCTTTGAGTCATATATGCATGATGTAGATGTTCGTTTAATTCTTATACTTCATTTCATTCAAAATCATCTAGTTTTTATAAGAAAGCTAATCTATTTTAAGATTCATGGAAGTGTGCATTGTGAGACATAATAAAAACAAATAATGGCAAATCATGTAGAAAAACATTTGGGCAATTCTGATACGGAAGATTCTAGAACAAATAGGAAGTGCTTGTGTTTTGATGTTTGTGCATTATGCTTAAGTTCAGCCATGGAGTCTTCTAGATTATACATGTGGCGAAATCTGGTGGAATCTAGATGATATCCAATGGCCAATAGTGCTCAAATTTGCCATCTTTGGACCATCGGATTCGCCTCATCCAATGACCATCTTTCAAAGTTAAAGTTACCCGCACACAGTATAAAAAAATATATAATATAATATATATAGGGGTATAGATATAGATATGTGATGCGAAAGCTGCCCATCATCTCCAATTAGAATAGTGTGTCCATGCACGGATGCGACGTGGCCAAATGATGTCTGCCATCGGTATCAAATCAGTATGACCTTGTTCAATGTGTATACATTACAACATGCTCGTTTCCAAACCACATCGCGCAGATCTCAGTTATATTCATGCATGCATGGGTTTCAAACATCAGGATCTCTTATTCAAATATTTGAATACAACTTTACATTGATTATGACCTCACCTATTCTTTTACACCCACACAGTAGTCTTCTCTTTATAATTGTACCACTAACTTTCTCTCGTGCATGCATGCACACACACTACTAGTCGGCATTATTCATCGCACGCATGCAATCTTTTTCTTCAGGTCAGTCTCCCATGAAGGCACACACCCACACACATCCCCCTCTCCATCATATCGGGCATTCTTTATCTCTCACGCGTGCATGCACAACGATCGATGTTCCTCTATGTATGTGTGTGAATACCTAGGTCTTTCATAGTTTTCCACACAAACCGATCAATCGATATATCCAGTGAGGTCTCACCCTCTTTCCCACGTCCACATCGATCAATCTATACCTCTCTATATAGGATTAACATATATAGCTAATACACCCACATTAATTATATATCCAACGCCCCCCTCTCATCATCCATGCCTTCCGCTTCATCTCTCAGATGTGTGCACAATGGCGAAGACAGGGGGCAGTAAGGGCCCTGCCCCCCCCCCCTAACATCACTATATATCAAGGCTAATATGAATGTGATCATTAGACAATTGCTACTAAAACAGGTTTAATTTCATGAATTGACCCTCCTCGTAAAGGATTAGCAATGCTTGGCCCCCTAGCTCATTTATTTTTCATGGCTCCGCCACTGCGTGCAACAGCGCACGTGTTCGCCCCCTCTCTCTAAATATCGATCTCGCACTTGTGCATTCCTTCATAGTTTCCCTCCACTCAGCCCCTCGCACCATCTTCTAGCCCCCCACCGGATTTTGCCACATGTACAATCTAGCAGACTCCATGGTTGAACTTAAGCATAATGCACAAACCTCAAAACAACAGTGGTTCTCTTTTGTTCTAGAATATTCCGTATCATAACTGCCCAAACTTTTTTTCTAGTTGAATTGCCATTATTTGTTTTTACTTTATGCTTTACAACGCACAATTCCATGAATCATAAAATAGATTAAGGGCTTCTTTGATTCAAAGGATTGTCAACGGAATTTTGGAGGATTCTAATCATTAGGAATTTTTCCTATCTTGGTTGTTTGATTCGTAGGATTGTAAACCATAGGATTTTTTCCATATGATTCATTTGCACTAGATTTCATAGGAAACATCCCATCTCCTCAAACCTCTTTGAAAGAATTATGCGCTTTTCCATGCACAATCAAACACTCGTACAATCCTGTAGGATTCAAGACGACATTCCACTATAATCCCATGTTTTTCCTATTGCCGTGTTCTTAGCTTTTTTATAAAAACTAAGAGGGTGCTTGGATCCAAGGGACTTATTTTAGTCTGACTAAAAATAGCCTCTTTAAGAGACTAAAGTTCCAAGCACCCCTGACTAAAGAGGGGCTAAAACTAGTCTTAGGGGGTGTTTGGATCACTAGAGACTAGAGACTAGAGACTAGTAGTAGTCACCTTTAGTCAGTAAACCTCCAAACACCCCTGACTAATGGGTGACTAAAACTAGTTTAGTCCCTAGTCACCCCACCCCCAACTTTTACTGACTAGAGACTAGTAGTAGTCACCTTTAGTCAGTAAACCTCCAAACACCCCTGACTTTTACTGACTAAAGTCCCCTCTCTCTCCTCTAATTGGTGTTGCACAAGGGACATTTAATACTGGGACATTTAATGTTGACTAGTAGTAGTCACCTTCCAAACAGGGTCTGACTAAAAACTTCTAGTCTGACTACTACTAGTCACATGACTAGAGAGTATCCAAACACCCTCTTAAGACTAAAATTTTTTAGTCAGGGGTACCCCTACTAAAATGTGGATTAGTCCTCTCTCTCCTCATTTAACTCCTCTCCTTTAACACGGGCGAGTTCTGGATTGGAGGGTTTGGAGGATAAATAAATGCTCATTAACTTGATTTTAGTCTCCTTAGTATTTGGATCCAAGCATGGATGAGGCTAGCATGTTTTAGTCTCACTACTTTTAGTCATGGGACTAAAACGTATCCAAGCACCCTCTAATTGATTTTGAATGAGATGAACTATAAGAATTAAACGAAGGGCTACATCAGGCATATATGACTCAGAGCTTACATGCTATAGTGTGGTATTTATTCATAATTTGATTGCAAAATCTGATGCGTGTAATGCACGTGTACCTTACTAGTACTTCGAGTATGTGCAAAACACATAAATTAGAATACCAATGGCACGCTACACAGTGTCTCTCTTACAGTTCATGAAGCCACGTGGCACATGTGGAGGCGTTGTCGCGACCTCCTTGCGTGGATTGATCACAGTGACGTGCTGCTGGTTCCAGAAGAATGTACTCGTCCTCCCTAAGCCATACTGGCGGTACATGCACGAAGCAAAGATGTGCACGCACGCCACGCACGCACTCATTCCCTCGCACGCACACGTGGGTACACGGGCGGACGCAATTTTGTACCAAGATCCACCCCATGTGATAATTTGACGCGTGTAAAGTCATTCACTTCATTGATGGTCAATTAATACAGCGCATGCAAATTGAGTGGACGTGAGGGCGGAAGAAATACATTATGACTCCACTGCGCGCATGCGAGTAGTTAAATCGTGGGTTGCTAGTAGTACTTCCATTGGTCTCCTTCGTATTGTGTGCCAATTTTTGACAGTAACATAATATTTGCGCATTTGAGCAGTGTAGTACTTGAAATTTATGTTTTGCTAAACTCATCGGGAGTCGTTTCGAGCCTCGAAACCAAAACCATCAATTAATCTTTACCTTGTTCCCATCACATTCGAAAGCCTGCTCACACCTACTAGTACGTACCAAACCTGAACGTGTTCCCACTATGCAGGTATTAGTACTAGTGCTAGTACTTAGGTTATAAAAAGGGGAACTACCTAACCAAAAATTAGTCTACCTTTCCTCCTCATAAGTGCTTCTTCTTCGTCCGTCGTTGCCATGGACGGTGAGCAAAGCTCTAGGTCGAGAACTACTCGTAACAAGAGAGCGACAACCAAGGCTGCGGAAAAAAAAGAGGGCTCGCCGCCACGCAGAGACCTCGAAAGATCTCTCACGGGCAGGCAATGGCTCCCTGGAGCGCCCTAGCCGCGGAGGCGAACATGCCGAGCCGGCGGAGCTGGAGTCGTTATCCCTCGACGGCATGCCCGATCAGCTCAATAAGCACCTCAATAAGCAGAAGGAGTTCATCCAAGGCTTGATGGAGTTGCTGAAGGAGAGCCTCGATGACGTGCCCGCTGAGCTCAATCAGCAAGGGGAGTTGATCACCGGCTTGGTGATGCTGCTGAAGAAGAGCATTGCCTCGGAGAAGAAGGCGACCGGCGAAATCCTGCGACTTCAAGAGGACAAGGCAAAACTCTGCCACGAGATCGACCTGTTGAAGGAGAAGAACGACGGCTGGAAGAAGCTGCATGAGAATAGTAGTTCCTCGATGAAGATGATGCAGGCCCTCGTCATGGAATAGAAGAAGGAGTTGGCAAAGCTCCGCATCGAGCACCCGGCTGCTCTCAAGGTACGTAATGCGGCCGTGGAACAGATGATGATGGCTCGCGTCGAGAAATCCCGCGCCATGGACAGAATGAAGAAGCTGGCGAAGGAGACGTGCAAGGATATGGAAGTCGTGGAGGCGATGAAGAAGCATTTACGACTCCGCGGCGAATTAGATCATTTGGGGTGATAATCTTCCTTCTTCTTTTGCTGTTGTGTTTCATCTTTTGCTTCGGGTGTTTCACCGCACGTGTCACGTTCTCTGCGAGGCATGAATAGAACAATGTTTTTTTGAGGGAATGAATAGAACAATGCTAACAATGAGATGACTAGCAAATTAGATCATTTTTTATCGCCATATGGCACTGGGCTGCCATGTTTCGTGCTCCTCCATCGCAGTACTACTCCACTGGAAAACTTGAGTATACCGCACGGTTCTTTGCTCCTCCTCGATCAGGTCGTCGGCACATTTATACGAGCAGTCAAATCACAAGGCCCCGCCTTCCAGCAGTAATGAGACATCAAATCACAAAGGCCCTCGCCTCTCATGAAACCGGCCAAGCTAGACTGCCCCGCCCTCTAGCCTTTTAAAAAATGTATACTTTTGTACAACAGTAGTATCGATGGATTGTGCCATGGAGCAAAACTTGAAATTAAAAAAAAAGGTGGTACATATAGAGAGTGCTCATTGCCAAATTATGCATATAGTACTATTAAAAAGGCTAGTCACAGTAATGGTGTCCAGCACAACCCACCCCTCAAATAAAACTAAGCACCCTGGAATTCTTTGACAAAACTAAGCACCCTGAAATTCTTTGACAACTAAATTGCTGGCTATATGATGTTGGCCATATATATTGTACGTATATGATGTGAAGAAATGAGTGGTAGTACTATACCAACTAAAAGTTGAAATGTAAGAAATACTAGTATGTACGTACTGAAGAGTTAAAGTAACAAGAAGAAACATAACATAGTTCTGCTGGGGGCTCAGCACAACACACCCCTCAAATTAAATTAAGCACACCTGAAATTAAACTTTGCAACTATTCCGGAAGACACTGCATTAGAACCACCATGAGGAACGACACTGCCACCTTACTCGGAGTCCTCATCCACGTCCTCGACTTCGTCCGTGTCCCTCTTCCTCTTGGCCGATACTTCTTTGCTTGAACCGCCAACTTGGTTGTTGCTCTTCATCCAACCCTTGTAGATATTGAAACAAAGGTAGTCATCCATTGCAGCGTAGTGGATGTGGTCTATATCTAGTACATTCTGTTGCCAAGCATGATGATGAAACGTGTATGGAGGTTTCTCTAGTTTACCGTATGAAGGATGAACCATGGCTCCTGCCAGGGTCAGCATTGAAGGCTGACGAGAGGACACCAGCCGATTCTTTTGGAGGTCGAAGGTGTTGCCTACAACGAGGCCTATCCGGCGCAGGACTTCTTTGTCGTTACCAAAGTCTACAGTAATGAATTTGACTAGGTTTCTCTCGAGGAAGTCCTTAAAATCCTGGCACTCAACGTCGGCATGGCATATGTGGTAGACCAAGCATAAGTCATGCACGGAAACCTGGATCACGGTGGGCTTCTTCCTCTCTTCTTTCTTTAGATCCTTCTCTCGTCCCACGACTGTGGTGTACTCAACATCTAGCCCAGCGACCCACTCATCATCTGAGTCTTCGAACATGCGTCTGAAGCGAGAAAGGCATCCTTTCACCGTCACGGAAGAACGGGTGTAGATGACATCGAACTCATCGCCGGTGTAGCTGTAGGGAAACGGGAGTGGCTGTAGGGGACGTTCCGCCAGTTGAATATATGAGCAAGTTACTACGAGATTTACTACAAAATAAATCATGATGGCTATAACAGAGATTAAACTAATCATGCAGACTAGCATAGTAGATGAACAGATCGAGTCTAGGACACAGACTAGAAACATGAATTCTACCACGATTTCGAACAGGAAGGACAAAAACACATACGGTGCAACGGGAGCAGCACCATTGGCGTTGAGGTTGTCGCCCATGTCGTTGAGGAAGAGGTTGCCGAGGTCGTGTAAGAAGTCGTCGTCGGTGAAGTCGTGGCTGCTAGCAGTCGCGAGAGTGCGCTCCCCAAATGTCAACAGCGCCCGCCGAATGGAGCGCAGGAGGGAGTGGCTGTAGGGGATGTTGCGGCCGCCGAATGGAGCACCGGAGTAGCCCACGAAGCAGTAGATGGTGCTCCTCCCTAGTCTCTATTCTTATCTCTATCTCTACTACTCTTCTTTGTTTTTTATAATATACTAGTTGTAGTTATCAAATCAAATAGTACTGCGCCGTCCACTGCACGCCCGGCTGAACACGCCTCCTTGCCTCCATTAAACCCGCATGCAAACCGAGAAACCTACTCCGGCCCGCGGGAGGAAATTTGCCGGTTGCCGCGGGAGGGTTATTCTGCAAATTTTCAGCAACTTAGCATGCGACCGTTTGATCTCAGATCCAAGGGCTGCCAGCACCTCGCGCCCTTGGAGATTTAACATGGTGCGTTAGGCTATCTGATGTTGGCATGTCATACATAGTAATCACTTAGTCACTCATACTACAACAAGGTTAGCTATAAGGTTGGCTATAAGTGTATATTTTTTTACTCCTCTCTATCTATTTCTTCGTACTCCCTCTGTCCCATAATATAAGAACGTTTTTGACACTAGTGTAGTGCCAAAAACGTTCTTATATTATGGGACACCTGGAGTACTAGTATGTATTGCATTTGCCAAGGAGTGACCTCTTCCAATGAAATGGTGTTGCTAAGTTTGCTTCATTTAATTAGCTACAGACTCAAAATTGTCTTTTCACCTAGGTACACATGCTTAGCACCGTTTCTTCCTTGGGTCACCAAACTAGTCTCTCTCTTCTTGATTAACTTGCCACATCAGACTTTATGCCTATGTGGCAAGCTTAGCACCTGTAGGAGCAAGTAAAAGTGTGTACAATAGTGCGCTTTACATGGCATTTTTGCATATGTGGAGGAAAGAGAGGCAAGGAAAAAGTGGAGAAGTGGGCTCTCATGCAAGAGCCAACCTCTACTACATGGTGGAGCATTGGGAGAGGCACCTGTATGGAGGTGGTCAAGAATCGGGAGACTCACGCCGGTCGTAGCGCCGCAGTTAAAATGATAATGGCAAGTCAAATCACGGGGCCCCACCTGTCCAACAGTAACTCGCTGTCAAATCACACAACCCTATGTTTGCAGCAGCCTACTCCCTCGTCTTCTCGCGTCTCTGTCGAACCGACTAGGCGGAACTGCCCCGCCGCCTACCGCGCAGGAAAAGCCCCGCCCTCGACTTTTAAATAGTATACAATATACTAATTTTGTATCCATGGATTGCGCCCGCGCCATGGAGAAAAGCGTATAGAAAACGGAGGTACACATGTACGGAGTATACAGCACGCCCGTCGCGTTCGCGTCGCACCCCAGACAGTCGGTCGGTCTGGCACGCTGCTCTCCGAATGGAAGGCGCATCATATTGCGTTCGCACACACATGTGGGACGGCAATTGAGAACCGACCATAGGCACACTCCCCGGCCCCGCAAGTCGGGTGACTTAATAGAAGAGGGAGACGAGCGATAGTACTAGAGAAGTGTTGTACTACGTTGGTGCCTGGACGATCCCTGCAAGACACGGAAGATCAGTTCGTCCACGCATGTGACCAGACTCCAGCAGACACACCTGGATTGGCTATCGTCTACATATCGTGCAGGCTGTGTTGTACATGGCTGTAGTTGTGGTGAGAAATCTAAAAAAAGGTTTCTTGTCATCTCACAAAATTAGGTGTCATGTGCTTCGGATCACTGCAAGGGTTAAACAGCGACAACTGAGTTGGGCTAGTCATTGGGGGCACATGCACGAACAGTGACTACTCGGATGCCATCTAGGTCAAGCGGCTATGTTAATTAGGACATCTATCGACGGACCCCTTTTCTACGAGTTTATCTTTAATTTGAGCTTTGTTCCTTGTCTAGTTTTTCTGTCGAGATTCATGTTGTCTCCTTTGGGTAGCGAGGTTAATGTTATGATTTCTTGTCATGTGGCATTTTTTGGGTTATATGTTATAATCCGGCGCTTCAGATCAAAATGACGACAACTGCGCCTCCGGGCCACGTGCATGAAGACTTGGTCGAAAGAGGGAATAATGGGGGCGAAAAGTAGTAGAGACTGGCTATCCAATTGGTCTCTAGGTCTAATAGAGAAATAAAGGGAAACGCAGTATAAACTCAATATAAACCCGATCTATTGGTTGAAAAAGGAAAGAAAGTGGGGACTGGGGGACAAGTCAACAGAGTAAGTCCAGCACTAGATTTGCTAGCCTCACATAGTATAAGGTGGCTATACCGAACAAAAATGGGACCAACCCAGATATCCTGTTCTGATGTTTGTTGCCCCGAGCCACTGTTATGTAATGCCACTGGTAAAATGTAGCAGTCGCACTGTTAAAAGTAAGGACATGTTAAACCAATGTTGTTTTTCAATGTAATGCCTCCAGTAATATGAATCAATGGCACTTCTTTACATGTCCTGCTAAAATTTCCCATTAAGATAAGTTGGTTCTTTTCGTTAGAAATGCAACTGTCCTGGTCCGCCTACTCTCTCGTGCCCAAAGTAATGTCGTATTTAATGGTTGTTATAGTTAATCCTAATGCCCACACTAATATCTAGCAATGCCACTGCTTTACAAATTGCTAATGTCCTTGTAGGATTGCCATTCAGATAAGGAACATGCTTCTTTTCATTTGATGCATGTTTCATCACTTCTTAGTCACCCTCCTTTCCATCTTTTTTGTGCAAACAGAGATATACACTTCACGCTCGATCTTAGTTGAACTGCACAAATGATATCCAAATTATAGTTGAGCATTCCAGGAGCTTCACAACCAACCTTGATGTTGCTTAATTTTATTGCAAATAATGAAGAAGAAGCTCTATGGGTTTTGTTTTCCGATGGAAATGGAACCGGGGCTGGAGCCCTTTTCTTTAAAAAATGAAGAAGAAGCTGCTAGCTCATGGGACATTGCTTCATTTTAGGTGAACTGCACCAAAAGGTCCCATGAATTGAATCATCCATGTTGGTGACTGAAAGAGCCAGCTTCAGCATCCCAGTCTAAGCACCCCCGGCCTCCATCCTTGCGACGCACGGTACACCTCGTTTGCCACCTGCTCGACCCTAGTGTCACTGATAAAATGAAGTAATAAAACAGTTAAAATAGAGCAAGTTTCATCTCTATCATTTCATTTCCAATGTAGATAAAGAAAGTGCTTCTCTTTGTTAAAGTATGTTTCATCAACTAGTCCCATTGTTAATGTTTAAGCGTTTCTGCAAACTAGGGTGCTTAATTTTAGTTGATATGTACAAAAATAGAGATTTGAATGTCTTAGGGCTCCTCCTTGTACTACCGCTGTACACTGATGTTCATCACTGGCAGAAGGTGTATCTGGGAGACTTGGGATGATGTCCAGTATGAGGCATACCGTATGAGGCGTCGCAGGGCCCATCTCGCCTTCGCAGCATGGCATACTATGATACTACCGCAATATTTTCTTCTATTTATTTTGTGTGTTTCATCAACTAGTGCCACTATAATGTAATCACGCTTTTTCATTATCTGTGCAAACAGGGTTATTCAGCTGCATTTTGGTGGAACTGCACAAATGTATGTATGGGACCGGCATATATGCAGAGTGCGAGGTGTGCCAAGTAAAAATTAACGACACCAACCATGCTGCATGCACGCATTGGCATCCACCACCACAAGTGGGATGTGTGGCGCTCTCTGTGGACGGATCTTTCTCGGCAGCAAATCCTCTAACCAAATACTAGTAGCTTATATTGGCAGTTTTTTAGGGAGTACTCTTTTCTGAAAGAAGCACCAATCTATTTTTCTTTATTTGTACACTGTGTCACAACTTTGACCCAAAGGTCCAGAGCTATTTTAGGGTGATTGGCGTAGTACTCGGAGACTAATTGTAAGCATGATTTTCATTAGCTGTCACACTGATTGTAAGCATGAGCAGGTGGAAGATTAGGTTAGTGTGAAGCTTACCTTAAACCCTACCGCCATCGTTGAAACAAGGCGAGCATCAAGGGAACCCTGGAGAACGGCGGGGAAGCGACGTCGCGCCATCCGACCTCCTCTTGCGGTGGGAGAATGAATACTCCTGTGGCTCCGGCTGGCTCTGCACCCTCACGAACGGCACACCATAGTCAATTGATTCATTATCCTCTGGGTGCTCGACCTTCGACCTGTACGCCCACCACCTCCACCTGACTGTCACCTCGGGCGAATCTGTCTGCTCCATCGCCCATAGGAGATACTCGATGAACTCGGAGGACTGCGGCATGACTGCCGCCGAGGAGTACATGTACATCGCCGCCCTCATCGCCACCGTCTCGCTCTTTCGCAAACATTGCCACATGGCCCGCACCGTCCTCGAAATCTCCCACTCATTGTCAAACCAACTAAGGATCTCCTTCAACCTGGCTAACTTTGCCTAGTCGCCGGCGGAGATCTGCCTGATTCGCTGCTGCATCCTCTCCATAGATGTCCTTCTGAGTGGTCCGGTGCTAGCTTTGGAAGATGGGAGGAGAGACAGTGGTCTTGCAATAGAGAAGAGGGAGAGGCGAGACGGTGGTTTTGGAATGGAGATGATGGAGAGGAGAGGAGGTGGTTTTGCAATGGAGAAGATCAGAAGAGGGAGAGGCGATACAGTGGTTTTGGAATGGAGTTGATGGAGAGGAGAGGAGGTGGTTTTGGAATGGAGATGATGGAGAGGAGAGGAGGTGGTTTTGCAGTGGAGAAGATCAGAAGAGGGAGAGGCGAGATAGTGGTTTTGGAATGGAGATGATGGAGAGGAGAGGAGGTGGTTTTGCAATGGAGAAGAGGGAGAGGAGCGTGCGGCAGCGATTTAGGATTGGGCGAGAGGGCCGACGTGCTGTGACTGGATCAAAATCAAAAATCAATTTACCCTTCAATTAAGAAAGCGACCCCACATTAAGTAGTCTCCCTTTTATTCTGGATCATAATTGACCATGATTTTCGCACATCAAATATATGTTATACATTGCAAAAATAATATAATTTGAAAGTACATTCAGATACGAACCAAACGATACAATTTTTGGTGATATGCATTCACATTTTGCTTGTCAAATACAGTACGTGGTCAAACTTTGACCCAAAATATGCAAAACAAAAAAAAATACTTCCAAGACTAGCACCGCTCTTCCGCTCTTCTCCTCTTAAACCATCGCCGCTCCTCTCCTGTTCCAATCTAAATCCAGCGCCGCTCCTCTCCTCTTCCATTTCAAAACCACCGCCCCTCCTATCATATTCCAGTCCAAAACCAGCGTCGCTCCTCTCGCATTCTAATCAAAAACTAGCGCTGCTCCTCTCCTCTTCCATTCAAAAACCACCGCCGGTGAGTGAAGGTGTTGTGGAGAAGTAGATCGATGGAGGAGTACAACCGATACGTGAGGATCGCAGACGGCGACCCTGTGAAGCTAGCTAGGATGTTGGAGATACAGTATTGGTTTGACAACAAGGACCAACTAGCGGCGACGGCGACATCCATGGCCAAATATCTACAACCGAGCGAAAAGGCGGCAATACTCCCGGAGGGAGTCGCGCCGGAGTACATAGAGCTGCTCCTCTGGGCCATGGAGCAAACAGATTCACCGAATCCGATCGTGAGGGAGCGGTGGTGGGAGTGTCGATCCCAGATGGAGCATCCACCAGAGATTGAAGGATCGAGCATCTACAGGGTGCCATTTGTGAGGGTGTCGTGCCAGAGCGAGTCGGTGGAGTCTTCGTCGACCGAACCCAACTGCAAGAGGAGAAAAGCAGTTGGCCCGACGACGCTTCCCCGCCATCGTCTCCCTCGCCTTTCACATTGTCTCACGGGGCGGCTGTCTGCCACAAAGGAATAGGA
>NC_041385.1:453301350-453330032 GCF_002162155.2 Triticum dicoccoides
TGTGTTTTGTGTTGTGTATTTTGAGAGTACTTTCAGATATGAATGTCTTTTGAATTTCAGATTTGCAGTATTGAGCATATGAAGAATTTTATGAACTTTAGAGATCTATTTTTAGCAATTAAAAATGTAGTTTCGTAGGAGTATAAAAGTGCAGACAATGTGATTCTCATAGAAGAAATTGCAAGTTTCAGTTTCAGATAAGAAACTGCAAGTTCAGTTTCAGATAAGAAACTGCAACTTTCAGAGGCAGAGCATTTATATTAACACGGCCTTTTCAAACAGGGTTAACATCATGTTGAAAGTTTTATTCATGGTCGAAAATGGAACTACTAGCCAGTTAACATCATGCTGATCAACATTCATGCATAGCACATCTTCATATGATTCATAGTCAAAATGCCCACACAATGTCGAGTGTGCGGAACAGAGAGAAAACGAGGAACGAAGTTTTGACAAGTGTTGGACGTGGTTTTGGGTTGCCCCGTCTAGGCTTTCATTTTTAACATGCGCATCCAACGACCTCGGATGGGAGGGCCTGTTTGTATTTTCTTAGGGCCGTCATGTATCGACCGGCCTATGGACCTCCCATCCGAGGTTTTATTTTTGGCAGCCCAATTTATGTATTTTTTTGAAGAAAGTGCAGAGGTCTATTCTATTTTTCTATATAAGAATAGGAACACCGGGCCCAACTTATGTTTCCCTTCTAACTATATTATATATATTTAAATTATTTTATATGTTATTATATATTATTTTTATTTTCATCATATATTTAACAGATACTTACATATGTAAGAAAACAATATCCCACATCTTATTAACTTATAAAAATAATTTCTTTACAAATGAAATCCTGGATTATTTTGGCACGAAAATCCTAGTGATTGTGTACAAAAGCTTGGTAAGATTAAGGACAAATGTAATAATATCACTTATTATTTAAATATATTTATAACAAAATGCTCAGCCCCCTTTTATTTTTTGATAACATTGCTAGCCCAACCCAACATTATAATTAGAATCAGCCTAGCAAAATCGTGTCTTTCGAGAAAGTGCAAATGGCCTGTAATTTTTTAGGAAATAAAATAAATGGGCCGCATGGACACTACATTATTTGTTTGCCCAGCCCAGCTAATGGTTGTAATTCAAAAAAAGATCAAATTGACTGTAAATTCTACCGCGCAAAGAAAAAGACTGTAAATTCTGAAAAAATGGGTTGAATACGTGCCACATTTTTGGAGGCTGAAATGTGGGCCAATAGGTCGAAGCCAACACAAGTCGTTGTCAATTTAGTCAACAAATGATTCTGACATGTTAGCCGTTGGATTTACATCCAACGACCGGCATCCATCTTCAATCTCTCGTCTTCTTCCTCCAGCGCCACCGGGACCACCTCCCGCCTCCTGCTGCTAGCAGCTCTGCTTAGCACGCTTCGCTATGAAGCGCTACTCCACCGTTGGCCAGGCCATCCCTCCACCCCTCCACACCTCCTGTTCTTCTCCACCGATTGCCGAATCACACCACACTAGAACCAGCTAACCCTCGTACACCTCTCCGTCTGCGACTCTACTCCCGCGTCTTCCCATCTCTGGCTCGTTGCTGTCCGGGGCCTCGCCCTCGTCCACCACCTTGGATGCGCTCGACGCGGCGTGGTCAACGTGGTCAACGAACGACACTATCGGAAGTAGACTGTGCGTGGAAAGGCTGACAGCTGGGTCCACGGCCGCACACAAGGAAATGCCTCCTTATTACGCGCAAAATAATGATTCCTCCACCTGACATCTGTGACCCATCGGAAGGGCCTCTGTATTTCGCGAAAAAAAACATGCCCCCCGCTGACTTGTCGGACCCACCAGCTATCTTCGCACGCAAGGAAGTGCCTCCTTATTACGCACAAAAAAATGAATACTCCCCCTGCCAGCTGGAACCCAACATACTGGGAGGCTGACTTGTGGGCCTACCAAGTTGACGGGGACGGAGGACTTTGTCAACTTAGTCAATATGAACGATTCTAGCTCCTGTTACCGTACGATATTCATCCAACGGTCGTAGTGCTTCTTCAACCTCTGGTCTTCTTGCTCCAGCCGCCCAAACCAGCGCCGGTCGTGCCGCGTGCTCCTGCCTTCCGTGGCCGGCTGTGATGCCGCGGAGGCCTCACCGCCCCCTACTACTCCCACCACTGTCCAGGCCATCCCTCTACTCACCCACACCCACTGTTATTCTGCGGCGACAACAGCCTCACACCGTAGCCAAACCAGTGAACCCTCGTACTCCTCTTCGCGTGGGCATCCACTCCTGCGTCTTCCCCGGCTTCGAGTCGTCCCCTTCCTAGGCCTCGCCGTCGTCCACCGTCGTGGTGCTCTCGGCGCCGCGTGGTCAACGTGGTCAAGGAACGACTTCCATCGAACATGAACTGTACGTGGAGAGGCTGACAGCTGGGTCCACGGCCACAGCAAGGAAGTGCCTCCTTATTACGCTCAAAATAATGATTCCTCCACCTGACAGCGAGGACCCACCGGACGGGCCACCATATTTCGTGAAAAAAATGTTTCCCCCTGACTGCTGGGACCCACCAGCTACATCTTCGCATGCAAGGAAGTACGTCCGGGCAGAAAAACGATTCACCCCCCTGACTGCTAGGACCCACCAGCTACATCTTCGCACGCAAGGAAGTGCGTCCGGGCAAAAAAACGATTCGCCCCCCTGACTGCTGGGACCCACCAGCTACATCTTCGCACGCAAAGGAAGTGCTTGACAGTCGGGACCCACCTGGTCGAAGCGTACGTAGCATTGTCATTCTGATCGCGGACATGTACGTACATACTGGTTGTTGTAGAGGCGCGCACGTGTAGTAGTAGAGGTTCGCACATAGCATGTACACGTACGTACAGCGGCCAGGGTGCAAGAAAGAAAATACGGCCACGTACGTACATACGGGCAGGGTCTCGAACGCCTACTCGCGCATACGTACGGCCAGGTCTCGTGTACATGGCTGGGTCAGAACGGAGAAACAGCGTCGTCGTCATGTTCATGGGGAGCCAACCGGCTGGGTCGGAATGGAATGCGTGGTCGTGTTCATCGGGAGGGCTTGGACGGAACTGGCGATGGAAACGAGGCCTGGCGTACCGCACAACAGAGGAAATGGACCTCCTACGTTTGGAACGGGGTCCTGTTGATCGGGAGGGGTGTGGCGTACCGCAAAACGGAGGAAATGGACCTCCTACGGTCGAAACGGGGGCCCTGTTGATCGGGAGGGGTGTGGCGTACCGCAAACGGACGAAACGAACTTGTGTTGGAGCGCTACGGTCGAAATGGGGGTCCTGTTGATCGGGAGGGGTGTGGCGTACCGCAAAACGGACGAAACGGACTTGTGTTGGAGCGCTACGGTCGAAACGGGGGTCCTGTTCATCGGGAGGGGTGTGGCGTATCGCAAAAAAGGACTCCACATGATACTATTCATCTCCACCGTCGACCTCCTCCAGCCTCCACGGGCTACCGTTGACCTCCTCCAGCCTCCAGGGGCTCCTGTTCATCCAGCCTCCACCGCGCGCTACTCCACTGGCTACTGTTCAACCACCCATCCACCGTCTACTGTTCATCCAGCCTTCCACACCACGGGGTCCTGTTCAACCACCCCTCCACAGGCACCCCTCCACCGTCTACTGTTCATCCAACCCTCCACACCACGGGGTCCTGTTCATCCTGAGGCAACGCCACCGCTCACTGTTCATACAATTGATCGGCTTCAGTTAGCAGTAGCAGCGAAGGAATCGCTTGATCGGGTTTAGTTAACAACCATCGATCGATCGCTCGGGTTCAGTAACGCGTAGCCTGCAGTGCAATCGCTCGGGTTCAATTAGAGCCCAACGCCTCGCTAGGGTTCAGTTAGAGCCAATGCCTCGCACACACGCGCGTATGTGTATGAGAGAAATGCGCATCACTCACCCCCCCGACCTCCCACCATAACCGGCAACTCCCCAAAATTTTCCTCCCCCTCGCTTCTACCACGGTTTTTCCATCATGGACGGCCCAAAGAATGTCATGCGGCTGCGTCTCCGGCCGACCCAGGACGAAAAGCCCATTTTCTGTCATGATTTTTTGTCATAGAAGTAGGAGCCCACCACATCTATGATGATACCGGGTTTTGTCACAATTATCGTCATAGAAGTGTCATATGTATGACAGGAAAAAAAATCGTTCGGCCCAAACTGTCACGGATGTGTCTTTTTTTTGTAGTGCTTCTCAGTGTTTAACAACCACCATGATAGTTAAATAAAATTTATTCCTTTTGCAGTAGGGAAAATTGGCTTTATGCAAAACTATAACCATAGAGCTTTCCACCAGCCATATATGCATGTAGTGATAGCATTATTCTGTTCATTACTCTCTATGTGTTACATTGCCAGCATATTCCATGTGCTGACCCGTTTTCGGGCTGCAACGTTCATCTTGCAGACTTTTCAGACGACGAGTAAGGTGCCTTAGGTCGTGGTCTTATACTCAGTGATGCCGTTGGAGTTGATGGACTCGCTTATCTTCCAAGCCTTCCACTGTTATCGTTATCAGATGGCCTTAAGCCATATTTATTGTAATAAGTTCTCTTTTGAGATATTCGATGTAATAAGTGTGTGATTGCTACTCTGTTGTAAATCCTTCAAGTACTGTGCGTGTCAGCATTACCGATCCAGGGATGACACTGATGCACAGAGATCAGACTCTTTGAGGTCTGGTCGCTACACAACTCTTTGTGTTCTACTCGTGCATATCATCAATTTTCCTATGCTCACGCAAGATCTATCTAGGAGATGTATGGTAATGAGAGGGGAGAGTTTGTCCACGTACCCTCATAGACTAAAAGCGGAAGCGTTAACCTAACGCGGTTGATGTAGTCGAACGTATTCTCGAATCAACCGATCAAGTACCGAACGTACGGCACCTCCGAGTTCTGCACACGTTCAGCTCGATAACGTCCCTCAAACTCTTGATCCAATAGAGGCACGAAGGAGTCGATGAGTTCCACCAGCATGAAGGCGTGATGACGGTGTTGGTGAAGTGATCCACGCAGGGCTTCGCCTAAGCACTATGACAATATGATCGGAGGACTAAACGGTGGAGGGGGCACCGCGCACGGCTAAGACAATTGATGTACCTTCCCCCCTGCCCCTGTATATAAAGGAGGAGGGGAGGAGGCCGGCCACAAGGGGCGCGCCAAGGAGGGGAGAGTCCTACTAGGACTCCCAGTTCTAGTAGGATTCGCCCCCCCCCTCTTTTTTCCTTCTCATGGATGGGGAAAAGGGGAAGAGGAGAAGGAAAGGGGGCGCGCCCCCTCCCCTAGTCCAATTCGGACTCCCCATGGGAGGGGGGCGCGGCCACCCCTTGTGGGCTGCCTCCCCTCTCCCCTATGGCCCATGTAGGCCCAACAATTCCCCGGGGGGTTCCGGTAACCTCCCGGTACTCCGAAAGATACCCGAACCTTTCTGAAACCATTCCGGTGTCCAAATAGTATCGTCCAATATATCAATCTTTACCTCTTGACCATTTTGAGACTCCTCATGTGTGTGATCTCATCTAGGACTCTAAACAATCTTCGGTCACCAAAACACATAACCCATATAATACACATCGTCATCGAACATTAAGCGTGCGGACCCTACGGGTTCAAGAACTATGTAGACATGACCGATACACCTCTCTGGTTAATAACCAATAGCGGAACCTGGATGCTCATATTGGTTCCCACATATTCTAGAAGATCTTTATCGGTCGAACCGCAATGTCAACATATGTTATTCCCTTTATCATCGGTATGTTACTTGCCCGAGATTCGATCGTCAGTATCTTCGTACCTAGTTCAATCTCATTACCGGCAAGTCTCTTTACTCGTTCCGTAGTGCATCATCCTGTAACTAACTCATTAGTCACACTGCTTGCAAGGCCCTTATATGATGTGCATTACCGAGAGGGCCCAAAGATACCTCTCCGATACTCGGAGTGACAAATCCTAATCTCGATCTATGCCAACCCAACAAACACCTTCGGAGATACCTGTAGAGCATCTTTATAATCACCCAGTTACGTTGTGACGTTTGATATCACACAAGGCATTCCTGCGGTGTCAGGAAGTTGCATAACCTCATAGTCGGAGGAATATATATTTGACACGAAGAAAGCAGTAGCAATAAAACTGAACGGTCATTATGCTAAGCTAACGGATGGGTCTTGTCCATCACATCATTCCACTAATGACGTGATCTCGTTTATCTAATGACAACTCATGTCCATGGCTAGGAAACTTAACCACCTTTGATCAACGAGCTAGTCTAGTAGAGGCATACTAGGGACACATAGTTTTTTCTATGTATTCACACATGTATCAAGTTTCCAGTTAATACAATTCTAGCATGAATAACAAACATTTATCATGAATAAGGAAATATAAAATAACAACTTTAGTATTGCCTCTAGGGCATATTTCCTTTAGATCCATGTCAACCTAAGGTGTGTTGGTCATTGGCTTCTCTGGTTTCCCAATATCTTTTATTGTTTCATCTTCAATGAACACCACATCTTGGCTTCTCACAATCTTCCTATTTGCTGGATCCCACAACCTTTAGCCAAACACTTCACTTGGTTGGCTGAGGTAGATGCACTGCTTTGTCTTGCTATCAAGCTTGGATCTCTCGTCCCTTTGAACATGTACAAATGCCCTGCAACCAAAGACCTTCAAGTGCTTGTATGATACCTCCTTCCTTGACCAAACTCTCTGAGGAATATCACCTGCAAGAGGAACTGAGGGAGATAGGTTAACCACATACATAGCATTCATCAAAGCTTTAGCCCAAAAGGAATTAGGTAAATGAGCATGAGAGAGTTGTGACCCTCTTTGTGAGTGTCATGTTCATTCTCTCTATAAGACCATTGAGCTGAGGTGTCTTTGGCGGACTCTTCTTAAGCCTGATGCCAAACTTTCTGCAATACCTTTCAAAAGGACCTCGGTATTCACCACCATTGTCTGATCTCACGCTCTTCAATTTCCTGCCAGTTTCTCTTTCAACCTTGGCATGGAACTCCTTGAAGGCTTCAAGCGTCTGGTATTTGTGTTTCAGCACATACACAAAAACCTTTCTGGAATGATCATCAATAAAAGTCACAAAGTATAATGCTCCACCATGGGATTTTTCAGTCGTGGAGCAAACATCGGTGTGCACAATATTAAGAACATTTTCTGCACGATGTGCAGGGAGTGTATGAAATGCAACCCTATGTTGTTTGCCAGCAAAACAATGTGCACATGGTTTCAAGGATATACCTTTCAACCCATGGAGGTACTCCATGCGCGCAAGAGCATGCATGCCCTTCTCACTCATATGCCCAAGCCTCTTGTGCCACAATTCAACCGAAGTGTCTTTTTCAGCAATGTTCAACAACTCGTTACACAACTTGATTTTAGTCACATAGAGATTACCTTTCTTACTTCCTCGAGCCACAATCAAAGAGCCTTTGGTGAGCTTCCATTTTCCTTCACCAAAATAACTAGGATGTTAGATATCATCAAGCTTGTTCACTGACAACAAATTCAGCCTTATGTCGGGAACATGCCTCACATCATCGAGCATCAATCTGCAACCTGTTTTTGTTTCAATGCATATAGAGCCCTTGCCAACAATTGCCGACGAACCATTATGTATCATCCTCACTTGGTCAGTAACACCACTAGTGTAAGATGTGAAATACTCCTTGTGTGATGTGACGTTGAAGGACGCACCTGAATCCACAACCCAACTCATGGCATCATCACGAACATCACTATAGCAATCTTCATCTTCAATGACTAGATAGTCCTCATCTGTTACCGTCATGGCTGAACTGCTCTCAGCCTTTCACCCGGTTTTCTTTGTGAGTTTCCCCTCTGCAAGCTCTCTTTTGTACTTCCTGCACTCGCTCTTTATGTGTCCCGGATTGCCATAATGAAAGCGAGTAATATCTTTTCTCTATTTTGACTTTGATCTCCCCCTGGATTTGCTTTTGCCTTGCTGAAATCTAGTATTGCTGCGTCCACGGTTCTCATTCTTCCCATGGGTTTCAGCCACATACGCATCAGAAGAAGAGGCATCACCCTTTTCCTTCTTTCTGGCTTCTTCATTCAGCATACTGTTCTTCACCATCTCCAAAGTCATCTTCCCATCCGCAGCTGAATTGCTAAGTGACACAACAAGTGTGTTCCAACTATCAGGCATGGAACTCAGCAGCAACAATACTTGCACCTCATCTTCAAAGTTGATCTTCATGGCTGAAAGTTGATTTATATGGCATTGGAAGACATTCAAGTGCTCAATCACACTTGTGCCATCTCGGTGCTCAAGCTTTGCAAGTCTTTTGATCACCGAGGCCTTGTTCATTGATGTCTTCCTCTCATACATAGACTCCAACTTTTGCCACATCTCATAAGCGTTTGTGTCATTTGCAACATGGTGGAAAATATTGTGGTTGATGTACAACCGAATCATACCTACTGCCTTTCTGTGCAACACTCTCCATTCTTCTTCCGTGACATCGGTGGGTATCTTGTCTTTCACAATTGGCTCATACAAATCATTGCAATAAAGGATGTCTTCCATCATGGGCTTCCATAATGAATAGTTGGAAGAATAAAGTCTTATCATGCCACTTGTAGTAGCGCTTTATTCCAAAGCCATTGTGAGCAGCACTTCTAGCAACAATAAGGCAACTGGGATTTGCAACCTTCTAAGCAACCAAGGCTCTGATGCCACTCTGTTGGGAAATTAGCACACAAATGCACTTGTGGTTAACTAAAAACTACAGTGGAAACAAGTAATCTTAGCACCACATCATGTACTAACTCAAGGATTGTTGCTTAGCACGGAAGGAAACATATGCAACAGCATATATGGAGGTAGAAAAATGTTACTCAGCAGGCAAGACACTCCTCAGCCTAGTGTCTTGTGGTAGGAGTAAGTTTCTGGACAGCAGGAAGCATCAACAAAGAGACACCAGATTTTATGGGGAAAACCCCTCAATTTGAGGAGAAAAACCACGGGCCGAAGCCACCCAAATCCTCTTCCACTATTATCAAATATGGAATACAACAAGTTCTTCTCTAGACAGCACTAGAGGATCTCATACATCAAGATTTCTGAATCTTGGATGAACACAACAAGATTCAGGGTTTAAGAACTAGGGATTGGGACAATCTCACCAAAGATGGTGGAACCGAAGGTTGAAGGAGACAAGGTAGTGGATTTAGACCATCACAACCTTGGGGAGGAGCTCCCTTTGCTCCTTCCTTCAATCTTCCTCTTCTTCCCTTGCTCTCTTGATTTTCTCTCTTCTCCCTTAGAGAATGAACTAATTTTCGTCACCCTTGGTGGTGGCTGCTGGATGGAGGGTAAAGCATCCTCATCCACTTATGTGCAAAGTTCATAATGACCCTAGGTCATAACCCTAATGGGTAGTGGGCTTCTGCACCTCTTTGGACTGCCTAAAAGTCCTCAAATTGTTAAACTTAATCCTTTTTGAATATCTTCTAAGACCTCAGAATCTCTTTTTTAAACTTAATCCTTTTTTGACATACATTAACATTTATAAATGATTAAAAAGTTCCCTAAATTCTACTTTTTTAGAAAACTGTGATTTTCCTAAATGCGTGAATATTATTTATGAAACAGAAATATTTTGAAAAAGTTCATTTTTTTAAATACTCATTGATTTTTTTAATTAGTGACATTTGAAATTCCTGCCCATTTTTAAATATTTATGAAATTTTCTTAAAATTTGAATAGATCCCTAGACAATGATTCTAGTCTTAGTTTAACAATATACATTGTTCAATCTGTCAAACCAGATTCGTAGTTGCGTTTTTAAGAAGAAAAACGATTGGGATAAACGAACAGGAAATCCATGCAGTAAAGGACATAAGAAAATCGCTCACACGAGCGGTCCAAGCACATCAAATTGGGTCTGCAAAGATAGCGAGCGCTCTTTTGTAATTGGTGGATCGTTTGATGCATAGAGCGTATGTGGTCCCTGCAGGGTTTTCCTATTCAACGCTAATTGGCGAGATCTCCTGTACAATGCGTCCAGCACCCCTTGTGCTCACTGGCGCTCACCCGCTCGCGACCTCGGCCTTACTCAACAAGGCGTGCATGTCTGCTCTGTTCTCTTGCCTTTGCTTCTTTGACTCTCGGGTTGGTGCGTGACCTGCTCCAAACGTTGACTTTTGTAAAAACCAATGATTCTAGAAAATCATAAAAGATAAGAAACATTAAAAAATTAAAAAAATCATGGCTTTGAAAAAAGTTCATTGATTTTGAAAAAGGTTCATCAATTTTGAAGAAAAAATCACAAATTCAAGAAAAGTTCATTGATTTTGGAAAAAGTTCATCGATTTGGAAAAAAGTTGACCGATCTTCAAAAAAAGTTCACAAATTTGAAAAAAATCATCAATTTTAGTTTTCTTTTAGTTTTGCAAAAAGTTCATGGATTTTGAAAAAACTTCACGAATTTAATACAAAAAAGAACAAAAAGAAGAAAAAGGGAGTAAGTTTCTCCATACTCGAGGGAGTAAGTAATCACAATAGGTGTGGTGTCCCTGTTGGTTACTGTAGTTCATCGAGAACAAGGAGATTACGTTTTCAACTCACCTCGTGCACGTGTTTTTGCAAGATTATCGAAAGAAATTAAACGGGCTAGCCCAATGCGGAGGGGGGGGGGGGTCCGCCCTATTGCAGAAATCTCTACTCCTAATGTTTTAGTTGGTAGGCCGCGTTCCGGATTTTATTTTCGTCCCACCTACTATGGTCTTTTTTGGTACTTGCTCCCACCTCCCGCTCAGCCGCGAAAAACCAAGAAAAACCCGGCGACCGAGTCCCACACCCGCTCCCACGCGCCCAACCTCCCGTCGCAATGAACTGACACGATCGAAAATAAATCAGCCTGAACAAACCGGTGAAAATTAACCAGCGAAAAAAAATCCTAAACCAATCGCACGACTCTCCTAATCGCACGCCCAACTCACTGCCCTCGTTCGCGGCCGCCCTCCATCCCTTCGCCGCCGCCGCTAACGTGCCGGATCTTGCCATAGTCGTCGTCTCTCTGCCGTGAAAGAGATGGCTCCCGATCTCCGTCGGGGTCGACCAACAGCGCGACGCGCCACCAGATCGGCGACGCGCCGGGATCGCCTCTCCGCCTCGGCGCTTGCGCTTCCAGATTGAAGCCCACGACGGCGGCGTTCCCAGATCGGCGACGCGCCACCGTACGTCACGGCTGACGGCCGTGTCCTCGTCAAGGAAGCGTCGCTTCGAGGTGGCAGCAACCAAGGCCTCCCGGATCCGCGCTCTCGCCGCTGCTCCAGAGGGCCGCCGCCGCCGCCCAAGACCTAGCCCCCTCCGTGTTCAACCGAGAGACGAGGGGGCGGAAAGAGAAGATCTTCTCGGGCGACGGCGCATCCTCCTCCTCCACCGTGTCCATGCCGCTCACCAAGGAAGGTACCTCCCCTCTTCCGCCGCCCCCTGGTGTGTCTCCACTCGCTTTCTTCCCTGACGCAGATTTCCTTTCCTCACGCAGGCAGGCAGGCCGGCAGGTGCACCAGGGACTGCCGGTTCGCAACCACGGCGGTCGTGGCGAAAGGTGCTCCAAGCCTCCACAACTGGCATGGCTATGCTTTGTTGCGGTGTAACCCTAGCCGCCGGCGTCTCTTTTGCTCGCACCCTTGTCTCCTCTGTCATGCCGCTGACTGCGCCCGGCGAAATATGGTGAGGGCTCCAAGTACGGCGACGACCGGTGCCCAATCCTCTTCGGTACGTCTTCTCTCCCTCTCTATCAGGCTGATTTCAGTCATCTTGGGTGCTACTGTACGTGTGATACATGATGTGCTTTTTCAGAGCTCAATGCCAAGCTCTCCTCTATGCCTGCCTTTGAAATCGGCCTCGAAAAATCACGAGGAACATCCAATGCAGGTGCCTAAACCGAACCGTCAAATCTGTAAATTTGTACCAGTACCAGTTTGAACCAGGGGATGGTTGGTTGTTTATGTGTGCTGTTAATGAGTTCATTCTGCTCTCTAACTCATTGAATTTTTGGATGTCAATCAACAAGCTTCCCCTCACTGATTGATTGATTGATTGATTTTTGGCCGGTGCTAGCTTGTGTGTCTTGTGTCGGGCGAGGGAGAGGGACGTATGTGCATACGGGGTTGCAGTGCAGAGGCGCCCGTGGTTTCAAGTTGCAGGGCCGGGAGGTGAGGGGGCACAACGACAACAACACTACATCTCCCTTCTCTCTGTTATCTTTCTTTGTACTGAATTGTCCCCTCTTTGTTGCAGAAATTTCACGGCAACCAGGAGTAACAATACTTTTGTTACTTGGGAATACGATGATGTTCTGGTTATGTGGAACATGCTGAGATTTGGACTTCAATCCTTGATTGTGCACGCGTATGCATGCTTCACACCCATGCTGCAAACAGATTTTCATTTTCGAAGAAAGTAATAATACTATAACTACAAAATTCATGTTGCAGATTTATGCTCCATGTAGTATACTGGCCCATTATAGCTTTATTCAGTTCACCGTTTGCACCATCATGTTCTGGAGTTTGAAATGTACTCCCTTTTTCTGTAGGGATTTCCGAAACGAGTAGAAGACTAATAACTTCTACGACATTAAAGATCTCTGAGATTTTAGAGTATGCACCATATTGATTTACTTATCAATTTATTCACACTTATAATATTATATTGAGTTCATGATGGAAATATATATGAGTATTTTCATTGTATGGAATTTTTTTTAATTACTACCAGATGGAATTTGGGAATTAGTATTACAAAGCTTCCAAAATCACTATGGTTATATAGCTACTACAGAACTGGTTAAAATCAGTGATCTTCTATAATATCTACATGATTGATTACAACACTGCTCATGTGATTTGGTACTTTGCTATATGGTAGCTTGTTTTACCCCTGAGGCGAGCTAATGATTGGGAACTTATAGTGCCAAACTGACCTGCATATTCTGTCAAACATTTTGTTGCAGTATTTAGGATCAGCATGGAAGCTAAATTTGTCACCTAATGTTGTTTAATTGTGTGCTACTAAATTCATTGGTTGCCAAGCCTTAAAACTATCTGTAATAGCATACCTTGTTTTCAACATCATTGGCTTGTTTAGAATGCTAAACTGAAGAACTAAAGTACTGAACAAAACAATACAGAAGTCAGTAAAAAGTGTTTAAGAGGAATTTTTGGTCTGCAGTCTGTACTAATAAAATCTTATAGTCATTCATTTTGAGCTGATCCAAGGCAAGGCCTATCAGTGTTAACTCCGAGGCTGTAAAAATTGAATTGATGATTGCATACTCTCGTGTGGATTTTTTATGTGCATGCACGACAACCATTCATTTGTGCCTTTCATCATCAGATCAAACGGCAAGTTTATTGTCTGATTAATTAGAGGTTTCTATTTTGGAACGAAATTTTCTGAATTTTTGCTATCCCGCTGGTCCTTACTAATTCAGTATATACTAGAATTTGAAGTTGTGATCATCCATTGTTCTACCGTGGAGACTAGGATAAATGATTGCAGTTGCAGGGCCGCCGCCGTTGCTGAACACAAACGGGGCTCGGAGCAGGCCAAACTCCGAGGTGGACCGGGCAACGGATCGTGGATTGGCGCTCAAGGATTTTTTTTGTTGCTTCTGTTGATTGTGCCATCCAATTGGTTTAGACTTTTCACCATTGCTAATTACTAGGGGAGTATGGGTGCCAGACCTGGTAAGTGGCCTGCACGCTATGCTCTTGCCAAATAATTTGCAACCATGCTTGCACTGAATTTTTATTTATCTCCCGCTGTACCTTACAACAACTTCGTGATGTAGCACTATTTTGCACTAGCATGCACCTGCAGATATAATATGGAAAATGACTGACATTTAGAATTACTTCCAAGCTGCATTGTCTATCTGAATGTCAGCCCGAAACCACTGGCTGGCACACATAAAATTTTGGAAGTTGTATGTAGTCCTCCTTCTTTGAGCCAAAATTTATGTCTACGATTGATGAATCAATATAATTTTTTTGTTCAAGCTGGATCCAATAGAACATGGCTTTGGTGGTAGTTCCCAGTACATGTAGAATTTCTATCCTTCTATCTGTTTTTTTAATCCTTGAAGCGCCACTCAGAACATATGACCGTGGTTGTCAAATTCCTGTGAAATACATACCTTTGATCTGAAGTTTATAGGGAAATTAACATGATCTCATTTTTTTCATACTGACAATATATTATGTTATACCTTTGATTTTGGTAATGGTATGTTTTCCCATGATTGTTATCATTTTGTTGTCCTACATGTGTCCGTGCATTGGGATAGTATGAAGAAAAGTTGCAGCTCCATACATCATTATTTATGGCAGAAGGGAAATTTACTGAATCACAGTCACATTTCCTAAAACTCTAGAATTCCAACTTAGCGGTGTTGATGACCATGATGAAACTGTGAAATATTAAGCGGTACTTTTCCATTGATTTTTTCATTCTCATCGTATCATTGATGTGACTGTGTGACTCAAGTTTTGATTTCTCCCTCACCTTTTAAGTTCAAAGTAGTATTCAACAAGTTGTTGTGTCAAATATAAATCTCTGAAACACTTGCTACATAAAGGTTCAGTTATCATCAATAATTCCAATGCTTCTGGCTACTGTTGTTGGCTCCTAATAGCAAAATTAAGTCTGGAAACACGTATGGTAATGGTGTAACAAAAAAATCGAGAGAGGTTTTGAGTATGCTTTCTTAGCTATGACACTTTCATTTAGCTTACTTTGCTAGGATACCAGAACTAGCACTCTACAAGTGAAATAATTTATTTATTTAGCACCATTGTCAAATTATTACTTTGTATTCCTGAAATTTTAATATAACTGAATGTGGTGAAATGCAGTGAAAATATTGTTGATTTTGATTTAAAAATGGCTAAATTGGAGGAAAGCATTTCTGCTACATTCATCAGCAATACTGCACCATATACTATAGAAGCTTGGGCCACTAAATCAGCTGTTTCTGATGGATCTTCTTGGACTCAACAATATCAATCTACTTCCCAGGCATGTGGTTTATTTTATTATTCAACTCAATGGAAAACCATGGCAAGTTCTGTTTTACCTTTAGGGTGTTGTCAAAATGATTTCAATGAGACCAATTAAGTGACTAGCCTATGGAAAAATGATGATCTATTGTTAAAATAAAATAAAAACAGATAAACAGAAAAATGATGATCTATTGTTGATTGTGTTCAACAGAAACAAACCTGTTCATAGTTTTCTTGTGTTTTTTCTTCGATGTGACTCTTTTCCTGACATGTTCATGTACTATGTATCCCATATTGGATTTCACATAAGGAATGTCCATCCCTGAAGCACAAAACCGCGTACATGGTTAAGTGGACCATACTACGTCCGGGAGAAGATTGAAAATTTCAAACGTGAGAATGACAACTACAGGAAGACTATAAGACTTTATATCGATTCTTCTTGTGTAATCACTAGAAACGCCTAGGGACAACTTTATAATGATTTGTTTTTCTAGACAGGAGTGCCAAGTGATTGAGTAATTCATCGCTATGGACGTGAATAGATGACAAGGGCCACCTTGGTCAGAATCGCTCGATAAACCAGTCCTTCCAGAAAGACAAGCAAATCCTGCCAGCAAAATCATATTACAAATAGACAGGACACAAGGCATCCCAGACCACACAAGCAAGTAAATGATCGATATAGAGGTTTGAATGATTGAGCCATACAATATGGGAATACATGCTACATGCTAAACAAGTTAGACGGATCAAAGTAATGATGGACAATAAAGATGGACAAATCATGGCACGCAACAGACAAGTGACCGAGTATAATGAACTTTTTATAGTCATGGATTAGTCATGTGTTAAACAAGTACTGTTCATGGATTAGTTATTATCAAGCCTGTTGTTCTTTCTATAGTCATGTGCTATTTTTTCAATTGAACACAATGAAGTTCCTATAGATTTTCATGGTTTATGCAAAATAGCTCAACCTGATTGTTTTATTCATACATATTTAGGATTGTTAGAGTCTAGAATTCGTCGGTTTATGTCGTGGAGAGAGCAATAGTGTTGTTCATCTTCTGGTTTTGATATAATTACTAACATTTATTGATTTCAAAGATTAGTGGATTAGTGCATGCTAACAAACCCTGTACTGTCAAAGCATTGTTCCAATGTCTCTTAAAATATATTATTTCATAATAGAGGGTCGTTCTGACAAGTGTTGTAGCATGCTGATCCAATAAAAAACCGGCGAAGACAAGATCAAGTTCCGCCACTTCTACTTTGAAGAGACTGCTACCAAGCTGTACCTCAGCCTCAAGGACAAGAATGACTCCAGTTTGGGGTTCAACATGATGCTCGCAAATCCTAATACAATATTTGAGTCTCACCATGTTGCTTCCATTATAAAATGTGGCTTCGTGATGGCAGTATTGCCAACATTGACCTCATCGAGTCCACCAAGATTAATAAGCCTGGGATCAAGGATGCATGTCCCTATCACATTCAGGCACATATATCCTCATATACAGTCTGATATATTCAATGGTAGATCCACCTGGTATACCATCAAGGTTAAGATCAACATGAATAACTCCATTTGGGAAAACAATAAAAGGGAAGGGATCCACTCGCCTCAGGAAGAACGACGACCACAATGAGGTATATATGCTCATACCTGTTTATTATTACATTTACATTTGTTGTTTATGTATAATTAACGTAAAACTATTTGGACCAATTTAGTCCTGTTTTGACAGGATGAATGATAGCAAGAGTAGCTTAGGACCAGTCATTTATTTATATAGCTTTTTTGTTACAAAAGCACAAATAGCTAAGAATTACAACCCTTGTACTGTGGACAAAGGTACTACAGAAAAACAGCATAGAACCAAAGAAAGATTAGAATTAACTCACTCTTAATGCAACTATTTTCATGAAAAACAATACTATCATTGAACCGAAGGATCCAGGTGCGGGTGTCGTTCCGAGATATATCTAGTAGCCCCACAGTCAAAGAAGCTGAAGCGGGCGGTGCTGTGACGGTGCATAACAACACTCTAGGGAAAATAACTTTAGGTTCAGTGGGAGGGAAACAATTGTGTAGAATGCCCTATCGTTTGATGTGATATATGCCCAAGATATTAGGAGTCCTTGATTGTAATGTGCCAATTCTTAAAGAAAGGAAGGAGTGAAGTAGAAGCTTCACCATTTGAGCACCAAGGACGTATCATTGACTACAATGTTCATCAGGTTGCTTAGAAGAGATATGGGCAAAAGTATTATCATTTGTAAATATTCTTTTCAAGTGAGATGAGCAGCAGTACCAAGATAGATAACAATGTTAAAGTATCTTCAGATTTTTTTTTTCATTTTTTTGATAGAGTTGGATTTATTTGGATATGATTTTCCATGGTGGGGAGAGATGGCGACGGCGTGGGGTGAGTAGGTTGGGGGAATGAGATATGAGTGTGAGCAATGTGTTGTGGGCTGAGAGAGTGAATCGCCTTTTTTAGATAAGAAGAAAAGGAGTTGTTGATTGCTTTTTTAAGGGAAAAGCCACTGTTTGCTTTGAAAGAAATGTCACACATTTTTTATAGTGAATAATATCACGTATCCTAATAAGTCATTTCTATGGAATAATTACCAGCAAGTGATTCAAAGGTGAGCCATTATCGAAATTGGATGTGACCCACTCTAATAGAAGGCACAATGCCACTCACTTCGATTAAAAATGTCACATGCTGTTATCTAGCAGCTGACCGATGAATATATCTTTACTTTTTCGGGTCAGAGTTTAAAGTTGATGGCTTCGGATGATGCTTTGATGGATTGGATTGAGATCTCGTCGAGTTTTACACAATCAGAAGAGGTGCATACAAATAATTTTTATTTTTGTATATATTTTGCACATGATAACACAAAAGGTTTCTACATATATGTTATTATTGTAGGGGATGAGAGAGATAAAGATATATTATGTCGACGTTTAAAAACATCGACAATGGTCCCCAAGCGATGTCATTGAAAGGCGCAAAAATATCATCAAGTTTTATACACCAGCATGAAAAAAAAATTAAATACCCGTGGCAACGCACAGGCATTATACTAGTAGTTGTAACGAGCCTATAGGAAATGTGAATAGGCGCACCAGCGCTCGTACGCAAGATAAGCCGGTCGCGGCTTAAATTAGTGCTTCACCTCTCCTCACTCGTTTGATGGCTGGTAAAAAAACTAGTAGCTACTGTTTTCACTTTCTTAGAGATTTTAAACAATGATATATTTGAAAAATATTCAACAATTTACAAAAATGCACAAATTAGAAAAAGTTCAGAAAGTACACTAATTTAAAGAATGTTCAAAAAATACAGGAATTTGAATATTTTTCACAAACAAATTATTAACTACTAAGGAATTTCGAAAATGTTTGTGGACTTAGGAAGTTCAAAAATTTGAAGAAATGTTCATGAGTTTTCAAAAAGTCCATGAACTCTAAAAAACTTTAAATAAGAGAAAACACTCGCATAGTTTTCCAAAAATCCAAGATTGTTCAAAAAATGATTTGGGGAAAAATATTGTGGAATTTAAGTAAAGTTCACGATTTAAAAAATAGAAGCAAATTATAGAAGCTTCCTTAAACCGTTGAGGCAGAGGAGAATCGAGCATAGTTTGCGCTGGGTACGGAATTGTTAGTATATTGGGATTAAGGCGGGAAATAGCAAATTTTCTCTTGGAATGCTCATCTTAAAGCGCGAACGCTATTTCTCTCTTCAGGCGAGTTGGAAGGGATCTCTCGCTGGGGGATCGTTGTGTGTCGCGAGCAAATGGGCCGGCCCAGTTAATAATAGAAATAGGGGCAAAAAGGTAGCTAAGCTGGGGTTCGAGGAAAATCCTATTCGCCGCTCGCTTGCGACGGGCGCTCACTGAAGCAACCTGGTGGGCTGGCCCACGAACACACAGCGTTGTAATATATTTATATAGCGCAAAAATATATATAATAAAATATAGTCCTGGTGTGGAATGGAACTCGCGCTTTTCCCTCACATTCAGAATTACCTAACCACTACAGCAACTTGCTCTTTGTGAAATAATCTAGCGCGACACGATATAACAACAGAAACCTGTGGGCAAGTTATTTATTTCATGTCTTCGCAAAAAAAAGTTATTTATTTCACGTATTGTCACGTAGATTTTTGATTTATTTGAAAACATTTTATGAAAACATGATTTCTTTCGAAAAAATGTGAAAAAAATTGGGGTGGTTAGCGCAGCTTATGTTAGATCAGGAGGTCGCAGGTTCGAAACTCATCTGCGGTGAATTTTTGGCGTTAAAAACTGAAGAAGAGAAACGAAGGTGGGCCAGCCCAGTGAAACGCGATTGAGGAGATGGGCGGTATGCGCCCGACTGCGGGAATAACTAAATCGGGCGCTAAAGGCGCCGAATAGGAATTGGGGCTCGCTGAGGCGAACTGTCGAGCGATCGCACAGAGCAGCGCAGAGAGCGACAGACATGGGCCGGCCCACTTATACATAGTGCGTCCAACCGGTTTTGGGAACCTTCTAGAAGGTTCCCTGAACCGGGTTTCTTACTGTATCTTTTTTTTCTTGTTCTTTTTCGGCTTTCTATTGTTTTCTTATTTCTCTTTTGTCGTTTCTGCATCCTTTTCATTTTTTCTTTTTTGTTTGATTTTTTTCAAGTTTATTTTTGTTTTTTAGAACATGTTCGCAGTTTTACAAAATGTTTAGGATTTTCTTTTTTGTTTATTTTTTACTTTCTTCTCTTTTTTTCAAAAATATTGATTATTTTAAATTTTGTTTATGTTTCCAAAACAATTCAGTTTCTGAAGAATGTTCTCAAAATTCAAAAATAAAAATTCGTTACACAAAAAAGTTTAAAAGTTTCAAAATTCAGAATATGTACCAGATTTCTATTTTTTCACATATTCAAAAGATGTCGGCGCTTCAAATTTTTTCGGGATTTTCCAAAATTGTTCTCCGTTTAAAACTTTGTTCTCAAGATTCAAATAATGTCCGTGCTTTAAATAATTATTCACGCTTCTAAATTTGCTCAGGATTTTTCAAAATTGGTCTCTGTCTCAAAATTTGTTTTCACGATTAAAAAATGTTCGTGCTTCAACAAATAGTCCACGCTTCCAAATTTGTTCTCTAGATTCAGAAATTGTTCGTGCTCTAATAAATTGTTCACAAATTATAGAAATGTTCAGGTTTTCCAAAAAAAGGGTAATTAAAAATTTGTTCGTTTTCATAAAATATGTACACATATTCGAAAAATGTTCATGTTTGACATAATTTCATAAATTCAAAAAATTGTTCTCAGTTTTTGGAAATTTAGTCCTCAAATTGGAAAAGTGTTGAACGTTCGAAAAATGTTCAGGAATTTTGTAAAATGTTCATAGTTTACAAAATTGGTTATAAATTTCAGAAATAATCAATAATTTTAAAAAATGTTCCCGGTTTCATTTTTTTGTTTGGAATTTAATAAAATATTTCAATTTAAGATTTTCTGTTCACCAATTCAAAAAATGTTCAAGGTTTCAATTTTTTGTTCGGACTACAAAAATTAATCACGAAAAAAATGTCCCTATGTCCGTGTTCCTTTTTTTGTTTTGTTTTCTTTATAATTATCTTTCAGTTTTCCTTTCCACAATTATTTATTTTGTTAACAATTTTTCTTTGATTGGAAAATGTTCTTATTTCTTAAAATTTGTTCATTTTCCAAGATTTTGTTCCGGTTTCCAAATTTTCATCAGAAATACAAAAAAGATTAGTAGTTCAAAATTTGTTCAGTTCTTTTCGGAAAGTGTTTGAAAATACAAAAAAGATTAAATTTTGAAAATGTTTGTGGATTTCAAAATATGATCTTGTTTTCAAAACTGTTCACAAATTGAAAAATGTTCATGTTTCCAAATTTGTTCGCAATATCAAAACAGGCTCGCTTAATTACATAATTTTTTTGAAAATTGTTCTCGTCTTGCAAAAATTGTTCATTTTTTAGAATAATGTGCGCATTTTTTCGAAAAAGTTCCTGTTTTCAAAAAAATTCAGAAACTCAATTATAAAATGTTTGGGAGTATTTCATAACATATTTGTGTTAAATTCAATTTGTTCCTATTTTTAAAAAATATTCGCATTTTGAAAAAGTTGTATGTAGTTTTGAAAAATGTTCTTGTTTTCTATTTGTTCCCATTTTTACAAAGAAATGTTTGAGATTCCCAAACATAGTCTCCGAGCAAATTTTGAAAATGTTTGTTTTCGTAAGTATATTTGCTTTTGTGAAAGAGAAAACCACATTCGATATTTTGAAAAAAGTTTTATTTTTTTTTGCCGCGTAAACTTCATGTAAAATGAGCTGGCATTTTGGACAAAGAAATCTGTGAACACAGTAGGTAGCGATATTGGATCACTCACTTGAAGTCGTGTGAACGATCCCACATACGTACATTTTTGGAAAAAAATTGTGAACTGCTCTTTGTACTATACAGTTGCTTTCGTTTCTTACCCACTAGAGTTTGCCCGTCTCACTGGTTAGCTGCGTGGTCGTGTTTGCCGCTGTTTGTTCGATCGACTCCCACTAGGGGCGTAATTTTGCTTTTATTTTTCACAGCTCGCTACCTTAAACGGGCAGGCCCAGGTCAGCTATGCTCTATGCTGTTTGCCGCAATTAGCGGCGTATAGGAGATCCCGGGGTTCAAACCTGGGTTTTGTGGGTGTCTCGCGAGCAACTGGGCAACATAGTTCTCAATTATATAATTTTTGGTGACATGCATCAATATTTTGTCAGTTTAATCTATGGTTAAAATTTGACAAGAAATATAATGGGACCAATAAACCAGGACAGAGGTAGTAATAAAATAAGGGTAAAAAGGGAGCGAAGCTGGGGGGGTCTACTTATGCTGACACTAGCCACCGCGATATCTGTGGTGTTCGTTATTGATAAGAATAGATTAATTGCTTATTAATTAAGCTAATTAGAATTAAGTTAATTATCAGATACGTTGCTTGGTTCTCAAGCAATCATGTATTTTCTTGGCTCTCAGGTAACTATGAATTTATTTAACCGTCAAGCACCATGTGTACTTCTGTCTGGATATAAATACCCCATTTCTATCATAATTAAAGACTAATTCATTCAACTCTGTTATTTACTTAGGGTGTGTCTAGACTCACGTTATCATGCACTTTGCTCTCCATTAGAGAGATAGGCTAAAAAAGAGAGGAACCGAGGCGAATTATCTCTGGCAACGGAGGCAGCGGTACCGGACTTGCACACCCAGCAACGGCGCAACAGCGGCCCATGTCGTCGGTCTCCGTCGCATGGCAGCGTCCTTGGCACCAGCTACGGGGGCGATGCAGCCTTCAGCACGGCGCGCTTGACCTCACGGCAACCGAGGCGAACAAGACAACCTCGGCGTACCCTCTGCCATGCCCCGGTTCACAGTCAGCACGCAGCCTGGTCCTGGCCATCGGCCGGCTCTAGCACACCATCCATGGAAAAAGACGAACATGCATCTATGATGCATGCATACAAGAAATCCATGGGAAGAAAGCCAACTTGGTTGACTATTTATGATTAGCATCACTGATTCATTGACCGATTGTATTTTCTCTGAATCAACAAGCATTCCGAATAGAGAAAAAAGAGAACCGCGATGTGCAATCCCATCAACTGCAACCGCTTCAACAATGGCGAGAAGAACGCGACTCTTAGGATCGAAGCGGCGCTCTTTGATGCATAACGCAGTGGCGCCCTCCAACGAAACCTTTTCCATACGACACCCCTCCTTACTGCGGCACACATCGCGGTTCCCTCAGGCGCGCGGAGTGGCGCAGTTTGTCTGGCCAACAGCCGGCTCGCTGAGCGGCCCGACTCCTCGGCGGCGATGGCGGTTACTCAGCGAAGGAACTGCATGGCAGAGAAATTTGGGGATTTTATCCTTTTTGGCAGTTTTGGTCAATTAGCCCTCAAACGTGAACTTTTCTGTTAACCGGTTTGCTTATAACCCTCAGGTTATACAAATTAGTACGAACACATATTTGTAGCACTCCCTTTTAACCCTTAGGTATTCCTTAACAGTGTAAATAAAATTATACACTGTTTTACACATTTAAGATACCATTTGAAGTCATTAAATCTTCATATACTTAAAAAGCACATATATAATTTTTTGCTTCTATATTTATTACCTCAGTAATACTATTACAAAATATATTTTTGCTTGCATTTCAACCCTATTTCTTCGAGATTTATGACATCTACTATATCTTTTTCCCCTGGCATTACATGCGATTTATGACAACAACTATGATTTTGCAATAGAACTTCAATTTTCTTGCAAATCTTAATTAAATTCAATTGTGAATTACAAAGCGTCATATTTAACATGACTTGCCCAATTTTTTTGTGAATCACAAGGTATTGGTGGCATCTACTGCACCATTTACAGATTATCCATCACTACTGTGAGGTTTATATCTTGCCATTTTGACAAGATGACTACCTTCAACGTGCTCTTCCAAATATTAATATTAGATGTGACTACATCACGATATCATAAGGTCATACTGGCATCTACTGCAAAATTTTGCAAACTATCCCCTATTACTGAAAGATCTACATCATGTCACTCTGACAGATGATTACTTTCAAAGTGATTTCATACATTTAGCATAACATAAGGTAATAGAATTATGAACATCTATTGACAAAAGTCAGACTATGTTTTCTGCGAGATCTACACCATGTTGGTGATTATCTTCAAAGTGTTGTCCTATAAATTGAGGTCTACACATATGGTTATAAAGCATCAGCTATTCTAAATTTGCTCCTATGAGGATATTTTAGCGGCTCCTTTTTCCGAGAAAGAGGTGTTTGAGGCCATATCGCAAATGAAAAATAACAAGGCGCCAGGCCCGGATGGATTTCCGGCTGAATTTTATAAAAAGTGCTGGCATATTATTAAAGGGGATATGTTGCCTTTGTTCAATGATCTCTTCTCTGGGCAGCTTCAGCTTTTTCAGCTGAATTTTGGAACGATAACCCTTCTTCCTAAGAAAACAGAGGCTGTGAAAATTGAGCAATTCAGGCCCATTTGTCTTCTTAATGTAAGTTTCAAAATCTTTACCAAGGTCGGGACTAATAGGCTCACACAGATCGCGCATGCTGTGGTGCAGCCTACCCAAACTGTTTTCATGCCGGACAGAAACATCCTTGAAGGGGTTGTGGTCCTTCATGAAATGCTTCATGAGATCCACATGAAAAAGCTAGATGGAGTTGTCTTCAAAGTGGATTTCGAGAAAGCGTACGACAAAGTCAAATGGTCTTTCTTTCAACAGGCCTTACGCATGAAGGGTTTATGAAGCTTGGCGACACCAGGTTAAATCCTTCACGCAAAAAGGGAGTGTTGGAATTAAAGTGAATGACGATATAGGTCATTATTTCCAGACACACAAAGGACCGAGGCAAGGTGATCCAATGTCTCCTATTTTGTTCAACATTGTGGTTGACATGTTGGCAATTCTCATAGGAAAGGCAAAGGAGGCCGGTCAGGTGGGTGGCTTGGTGCCTCATCTAGTTGATGGTGGTGTGTCCATTCTGCAGTACGCTGATGATACAATCATCTTTATGGAGCATGACTTGGCAAAAACGAGAAATATGAAGCTGGTGTTATGCTTATTTGAACAATTGACCGGGTTAAATATTAACTTTCATAAAAGCGAGTTGTTCTGCTTTGGTAGAGCCAAGGAGGAACAAGAGGCTTATAGGCAATTGTTTCGATGTGAATTAGGGGTTTTACCTTTTACATACCTAGGTATACCCATTCACCATCGTAAGCTAACAAACAGAGAGTGGAAGTGCATCGAAGATCGGTTTGAGAAGAAACTGAGTTGTTGGAAGGGCAAACTTATGTCGTACAGAGGCCAGTTGATTCTTATTAATTCGGTGCTCACGAGTATGCCGATGTTCCTCTTATCTTTCTTTGAAGTTCCAGTTCGGGTTAGGAAAAGGCTGGACTTCTACCGATCCAGATTTTTCTGGCAGAGTGATGAACTAAAGAGAAAGTACCGACTCGCCAAATGGGATATCATCTGCCGACCAAAGGACCAAGGGGGTCTTGGTATTGAGAATCTTGAGGTCAAGAACATATGCCTTCTCAGTAAGTGGATGTATAAGTTATCAGTTGACACTGACTCAACGTGGGCGCAGATTCTCCGTAACAAGTATCTGCAGTTCAAGACTTTGTCACAAGTGACAGTGAGACCAACTGATTCGCCGTTTTGGAAGGGGTTTATGAGAGTTAAGGCAGCCTTCTTTAATAGAACAAAGTTTATAGTCGGTAATGGCAACAATACTCATTTCTGGGAGGATACTTGGCTTGGTGATACGCCATTGGCGCTCCAGTATCCGTCCCTGTATCGTACTGTTCAACGACGTGATGCGCTAGTTGTAACGATTATGCAGTCCATTCCCCTTAATATTCAGTTTCGGAGGGTGCTTGTTGGTGACAGGTGGGAAGCATGGCTTCATTTGGTGAGTAGACTGATGGAGGTTCAGCTAGCTCATCAGCCCGATCAGTTGTGTTGGAAACTTACTAGGTCTGGAGAATTTACGGTTAAGTCCATGTATATCGATGTTATTAATTCTAGTGTCATTCCTAGTTCCAAAGATGTTTGTAAAGTAAAAGTTTCTTTGAAGATTAAAGTGTTTATGTTGTTTGTACATAAACAAGTCATTTTAACAAAGGACAACTTGGCTAAGCGCAATTGGACAGGATCTACTAGGTGTAGTTTTTATGATCGGGACGAGACCATTAAGCACCTCTTCTTTGATTGCTCGTTGGCGAGAGTTTTGTGGCTCACCGTGCAAATTGCCTTTAACATTACTCCTCCGAATTCGGTCAGTACGTTATTTGGAACGTGGCTTGTTGGGATAGAGTCCGAAACAGCTAGACACATTCGTGTAGGAGTATGTGCGTTGATGTGGGCAATTTGGAATTGCAGAAATGATTTGGCTTTTAACAGAACAACAACTATTCATTTTTTGCAGGTTTTATTCCAAGCTACGGCACTGATCCATATGTGGTCCTTACTCACTCCGACGGAGGCCAGGGAGCGTTTGGTTACTGGATCTGTCCGGTGGGAGATGGTAGCGCGGGATATCTTCAACTGGTTTGGATGGCGGTCATGTAATTGGATAGGCGATTAGTTTACCTATCTTTGTAATGCCAGACGGTTGTGGCTCTAGGGCCTTTTGTTTTTGGCGTTGAGGCTCTTTGTGAGCTTGCCATTTTTATTGTTTCCAGACTTTAAGACCTTGTTGAACCTCTTTTATTTATAAATGTGGCTGTATGCATCGTTCTGATGCACAAGCCGGGGAGTCCCCCCTTTTCGAAAAAAGTAAATATTATTCATGTGCAATCACTATATGCCGAAATGGTAATCTTGTGCTAATTCAAGCCTCACTTTGCTTGAATATGTCATACAAAATTACGCAAATATTTGCATCCCTGATGATTACCTTCTATTGCATTGCTAAAATACATGGCAATGAAGCCTATGCCACTATTTCTAATTATAATGGCGTTCATCCATCAAGATGGATCCCATATTTTATGGCAACGGTTGAGTGTCTCAACACTTTTGCAAGGTCCACATCACATTGTCGTTATACTTTCATAACGACTAACCAATGTTAAACATGCAAAGTCTATACGTTTTGGCAATGACTCTAAAGTCACACACTTCCTTAAGAATGAAGTCCAAAATATTAGCAATAATTTCACCACATGCGTTGTATTGAAGGATACACCCACGTTCATTAAGGATCACCTTCTCCACGACTGCGCTCAAATAGATCATTTCATCCAGATAAATCTTCTACTCCAGGAAGTAAACCAAATAGTGTAAGCGTATTTCATGTAACACATGGCTGGCATTTCCAAATGCACTTAATTCACATTTAGGTGGGAGTAACTATTTTAATACGGGTCATGGACATAATTCATTGTATCCATCTTTGCACTTATTGCTATTCTCTCGATAGCTATGTATGTAAATACACATTTTATGTCATCAACTCCACTTAGTTCTCAAACTAAGCATATAAGGGATGAATAATTATTTACCATTGAGTATTTCCCTTAAGAGAAACAGACTGCCTTGAGCACATGCAGAATGGTCACCCACTAAGTTTTCAAGACCTCAAGTCGATCACGGCTTATAATTTTGTACTTATAAAATCAACTTCAAGTTGATATTTTGTGATCAAACATTCTCATATGGAGATCCGGTTGAAAATCCCTTAGTACAATTTACATCCTCTTAAGATGGTACTACCATTTTTATGATAAAGAAACCTAGAATTTCTTAAAATCATCAGATTCACCCAACGGGTGCTACACCATTATTTGAAATTCTTGCTAGTACTGGTAATACTATGCAAGTTATTTGTCACAAAATAGAACAACGAGGAATTCAAAGCAAAGTGGCGGCTAAAAGAAAACCAATGGCATAATTACCTCTTAATAGGGAAACAATCGTTTTCAAATGATCACAAAGACAACTCTCAAGTTTGTCAAATGTGTGGTTATACAAATATCAGACCTATGATTACCAAACCCTCAACCATATGGTCAAATCACACCACAAATTTATTAAAAAAGGCCAATAAGTTCAATGGGATAAACTTGAAAATTTTGAAATAACAACCAAAAATATTTTGGTAAATGGTTGTTCCCAGAATCTTCATGGGAAGAAGAACCAAAATCTAGTGCAGTAATTGGAGGATGAACTCATTTGCACTCAGTAATATTGGAGACCTCGGGTAATCTCCTAATTACCCCAAAATAATATTAGCATATACTTGTTCTACTACAAGTAGTGTGATATCCTATTTGTTGGACACGCTATAAAATAAATTTGAACGTACGGATCAACTCATACTCAATACTGTTGCATACACAATAATTTTCTAAATCTTAATAATGAAATATTTGGCTTGATGGCCTTACCCATCCTGGTTTGGGGATGATTAGAAAATTATTGACAATTCTACTCGTCACAACTTACCAAGTTGCAAAAAAATCCCAAATCATCAGATTTAATGTGGAATGCATGTGCCATAGGGGGAATCAGTTTTCAGGCACTCTCACCTTAAGATTCTAAATGAGCCACTCATTCTTCCTTGAGCACATTCGGAAGCTCTATGTGGATTACTTAATCATTATGTGGGATTATTTAGATACTTCATGTCACTCATAGAAACATTTATAAAATGATTTCATGTGTGTCTCATGTCACACACAATCATGAATGATCTTACTAAATTAATCACTCAAAGAGAAAGTTATCCTAAACACGGGATAGACCCATTCGAATGGGCAATGTTGTTGAACTCATTTCATAAGCAATAATACCTTATGTACATACCCATAATGTTGTTGTTGTTGCTGTTGTTGTTGTTGTTGTTGTTGTTGTTGTTGTTGTTGTTGTTGTTGTTGTTGTTGTTGTTGTTGTTGTTGTTGTTGTTGTTGTTGTTGTCGTTGTTGTCGTTGTCGTTGTTGTCGTT
>NC_041385.1:453330400-453330621 GCF_002162155.2 Triticum dicoccoides
TTGTTGTTGTTGTTGTTGTTGTTGTTGTTGTTGTTGTTGTTGTTGTTGTTGTTGTTGTTGTTGTTGTTGTTGTTGTTGTTGTTGTTGTTGTTGTTGTTGTTGTTGTTGTTGTTGTTGTTGTTGTTGTTGTTGTTGTTGTTGTTGTTGTTGTTGTTGTTGTTGTTGTTGTTGTTGTTGTTGTTGTTGTTGTTGTTGTTCTTGTTCTTGTTGTTGTTGTTGTT
>NC_041385.1:453332223-453335184 GCF_002162155.2 Triticum dicoccoides
GCTATTGTTGTTGTTGTTGTTGTCATTGTTGTTGTTGTTGTTGTTGTTGTTGTTGTTGTTGTTGTTGTTGTTGTTGTTGTTGTTGTTGTTGCTCTTTTACGTATATCTTGACATCATCAGAACATTAAGGTAACTCTCTTCCTTGTTGTTATGTATCCTAGGATTGCATATGTAGACATTAAGTACAGTGCATCTTGCTATGTAGCCTCAAATATATTACATATGGTCCTAGTTAACCTAACGATAAATGGGTTGCAGATATATTCAGTTGAAAGTCCTATTCACCGATTAGTCCCTTATCAGCCCCCAGCCTATATGGTACCAGCTATCGATATCCTGAATAGTGTGCATATATAAGCCATGGGATGAAACTAACCTCGATGGAAAACAAGAGTTGTTCCCAGAATTGTCCTGTGTAGGTACATCGAGAAGCATGTTAAGCACAACAGGGTAAAAATCAACCAAAATTATCCATGACAGACAAAATAATCTCCAAAAGATAGCTCTAGTGTGCAGGTTTAAGCACGCTAGTAAAGCAAAACAAGTGGAAAAGTGTGTTAACTGCATCAGGCCTATCATTTAACAACAAGCAAACATAGTCATTCAACTGGTATTGTGCCGGTCTAAATACACTGGTTATTGTTAAATAAAAATGGAAAGGCGTGTTAACTACAAGATGCAGCAACCAAATGTAGTCATTCATAGTGGTATTGTTGAAACTGGTACTAATGAAATTGAACTGCACAATTCATACTTGCACATATAGAACATCACGTTGTGAATAACTGGAATAAACAAGGCATACTACGCACAATCAAAGATAGCATTTGAAACTGGACATATGCTAACTACAAACAACAGAACAATCAAAAAACTTTAAAAGAGGCATACGCTAGCTATAATAGGCTTAGCAGCAAGCAAATATATGCATTCCTTGGTATGTTTAAAACTGGATTGATGAAATGTATTGCATAGTAAATAATTGCACATATAGAGCATCACATTGTGAACAACTGAAATAAACAAGGCATACTACAAACAACCAGATGTAGCAATTAAAACTAGACATATTCTCACTACACTACAAAAGGGACTCGACAAAACAAATCATGGGTTTCCCCCTGTGAAGAGGCACAACAAAACAAATCATGGGTTTCCTCACTTGTCACAATTGGGCTCATTCCCGTGGGAAGAGCACAGACCCTGGATGCGCTCCATGTTGTCGCAGATGGGCTCCTTCCCCTTGGAAGAGCATGGCTGTAGGGTGCCCTCCCTGATGTCGCAGACGGGCTCTTTCCCTTTGGAAGAGCAGATGGGATCTTTCCCCTTGGAAGAGCCAGAGAGGGTGCCCTCATCGTGGTCGCCGTCGATGAGGTCTGACTTGGAAGCTGTGCATCACAAGCTAGCGTCGCAGAACATGTCCTTCATAAATGACGAAAGGGGCTCGATGGCGATGTAGGATGGCAAATTCTTGACAGTGAGCCAGAGCAGATCAGCGGTGGGGCGTTGATGAGATCGACGACGGTTGAACCCGAGGGGTTGGGGTGGGCCATTTAACCTGTGACATAGCCCGACCGCCTTTGGCTGTCACTATCGATGACCTCGATGTCGTAGCCGACGTCCGCGACATACCTGCATATTCTAGCCCGCTGATTGAGTCTCTGCGACCAGTAATGGTCATCAGCTTCCTCGGCGATGTCGGGCGAAGAGACTGCGATACACCTCTTTTGGGCCAGTCGCTCCTCGAGCTCCACGAGAAGCATAGTCGGGCTTAGGCTACGATGCTCTGGAGTGGGGGATGGGGATCTAAGGGAAAGGGGGCGTTTGGCAGGCGTCATCTAAGAAACTCAGGGCGACCTGGGTAGGGAGATCAGTAGGTAAGCTGCACGGGCAAACCGGCAGATGTTGATAATGGAGGTCTTGCAGCGGCGGCGGCGGCGAGGACCTTGCTAGGGTTTTGAGTAAGGGAGGGTGTGTGTGTGTGTGTGTGTGTGTGTGAGAGAGAGAGAGGGTGGGGGGTGTGTTTGAGGAAATGACGCGGGTACTGAAAATTTTACTACGCGGGAGTCAAACCCGGGAGTGAAATGCGAGGGCTATTGAAAATTTTGATGATGGTGCATCGCACACGGTCCGGAGATAACAACCATGTGTTATGAAACATAAAAAACCTCGAGACAGGCAGATATTTTCTAGGAGCAGGATGGATTGGGAACAAGAAACATCGCACACGGTCCGGAGATAACAACCGTGTGTTATGAAACAGAAAAACCCTCGAGGCGGGCAAATATTTTCTAGGGATGTAGGCGGGATTGGGAACAAGAAACATCGGATACGGTCCGGAGATAACAACTGTGTGTTATGAAACAGAAAAACCCTCCTCGAGGAGGGCAGATATTTTCTAGGGATGCAGGTGGGATTGGGAACAAGAAACATAACATACGGTCCAAAGATAACAATCGTGTGTTATGAAACAGAAAAACCCTCGTCGAGGTGGGCATATATTTTCTAGGGATGCAAGCGGGATTAGGAACAAGAAACATCGCACACGGTCCAACCGTGTGTTATGAAACAGAAAAATCCTCGAGGTGGGCAGATATTTTTAAGAGGGCGAGCCTCGTGGAGCGTAATATACTGTGCAGATGTGTGCGTGACAGGGGCACCGGCGTGGCACACAGTTATTTGAGTGAACCATCTCTGTTGCGTCATCCGACTTGTCTAATGTTCATAAATTTGGCAAAAAATGACGCGGGAGAGGGTCAGAACACGAACACACTTGCATGTGGACCAAATTTATGTATGATAAGGGTGGTTTGATTTTCAAATACCGAATGCAACTTCGATGTCGAACCTATCTTGCAAAGCGCACGGTATTGCTTGCCCCCCTCGTGTCGGCACGAAGGGAATCCTAAGCTATGAATGCATGCCTTCCCCCCCCCCCCAATCGAGTCTCACCTAGCAAAG
>NC_041385.1:453335698-453389125 GCF_002162155.2 Triticum dicoccoides
CCCCCCAATCGAGGCTCACCTAGCAAAGTGCGAAGTAGCTAGCAGCCCCCCTCCCTCGTGTCGGCACGAAGGGAATCCTAAGCTATGAATGGATGCCCCCAACCATGGTTCACCTAGCAAAGTGCAAAGTAGCTAGAAGCCCCCCCCTCCCCCGTGTCCACACGAAGGGAATCCTATCACCTTGGTCGTACAACCTCTCTCTTATTGCTGGTCAAAGTGATGGTCGTCCATGCGACCCTGGAGATAGGCTAACTCGCCAATAATCACGCAAGTAGCTAGTCCCCGAAGACAACCACTGCATGCGTGTGGCCCAAACATATGTAGGGAGAGGTGTGCTTTTTAGTACACAATGGAACAACTTTGATGTGGCACCGTGATTTCGAACTAGAAATCCCCAGACTGAGTGAGGGTTAGGTTGATGATGCATATGTATATTACACCACACTTTAAGCCGACGGCCGGGATTCATGAATGCGTATGTGCATAGTATATGCGCTCAAACTTTAATTAGGTATGAATCTCACCGTGACCTATAATATGTGCATATATATAAACACTATTCTGATCACGGGATCAGAATAATATTCTGATCACAACATGAACTTCCCGAGTAACGCGCCTAACCTTCCTCGAGTACTAGGTTGAACTTCAGCTAAAAGGTGTTCAAGTGGGGCTTGCGATATGCCGTTGGAAAGCTATGGACACCAGTATCATGACCCAAGTTAATTTTTTGGCAAAATGTAAGCGGTTTAAGAGCAGTTTTGAAAACCGTTTTTTCTTCATACAAAAAACGTGAATCGTATTTTTGATCGCATTTCTAAACCGTTTATCAGAATGAGGTAAATAATATGGCATTGGAAAGCTGCTGTAAAACCGCTCCTTCGACATGTTGAAAGTTTTCTCTAATTCCCTATGGATAAAGAGTAATTTGGAAAATCGTAAAATTTCGCAAACTGAACAGACGAGTTCGTATTTTCAATTTAATTTCTAAACGGCTAATCCAATTGAGGCAAATGATACGGCATTGGAAAGCTTGTGAAAATGTGCTATTTTTTTATGTTGAAACTTTTTTGTAATTGTGAACGGTTTAAAAGTAATTTAGAAAACGGTACAAGTTCCACCCAGTTTGTATTTTCAAGCTAATTTTTTAACCATACGTCCAAATGCAACAAATGTTATGGCGTTGGAAAGCTTGAGGAAATGCAAAACCTTTTTTTATATATTGTTTCTCTCGATTCCTTACTGTTTTAAGTCAATTTTGAAAATGGCTAAAACATTTTTTTGCCATAATTTGTACAAACTTTATCGGAATGGGGCAAATAATAATCAGCTAAAAAGCTACGGAAAATGCGAAACTTTTTCATGTTGATGGTTTTATCTGATTCCTAGCCGTTTTTAAGTAATTTCAAAAATAGTGAGGTCATGCGTTCTGCCTTTATCGCAAAATGAATTCTTCGAAAATGCACCGCGTGAAGAACTTGAACTTCTCAGCATGTCTACCTGAACTTCACTCTGTTTTTCACATGTTTTTTTTGCTCGTAGATCTCCGTCCACTACTTGTATCTCTCCATCCACTCACCGGAATTGAGGAAGTGATATCCAGGTCGAAAGCTGCTGTAAATACGCAACTTTCCTGTGTTGATCATTTTTTCATACTCGCGACAGTTTTAAAAGTTTTTCATTTGAAATTCATTCAATGTAGTAGTTGAACTTCCTGCTGTTTTCACGTTGAACTTCTATGATGTATTTTCGTTTGTAATTTTCTCATTCATTAGTCAGTGTTACACAAATGATATTCCTTTTCTACAAATGTCTCTCACAATAATTTTTTTAACTTTCTCCGACCGAGAACTTGAACTTATAACAAACAAACTTGTAGTCTTTGCTTTTTATTCTTTTTAATACAAAATGCACACCGTGTAGTACGTGAACTTCTGGCAGTTATCAATTTGAACTTCTCTCGGTTACGTGAAAATATCTGAATTTTTTATGAATTTTAATCTGAATTTCTCAGTCCTTTTTTTATGAATTTTGAAGCGCTCTATTTTAAAATTTGAACTTCTTGTTATTTTATTTTTGAAGTTCTTATTTCCATTCTTTAATAGCGAGGAAAATCTGAGTTTTCTTTAATGATCGAACTTCTCCATCTTTTTAATATGGACTTCCTGGTTTTATTTTCTTAATCCTTTTTATGAAATTTTGAAGCGCTCTATTTTTAAAAGTTGAACTTTTTATTATTTTATTTTTGAACTTCTTCTTTCAATTCTTTAATAACTAGGAAAATATGAGTTTTCTATGATAATCAAACTTCTCCTTTTTTTAATATGGACTTCCTGGTTTTATTTTCTTAATCTTTTTTATGAAATTTTGAAGCGCTCTATTTTTAAAAGTTGAACTTCTTGTTATTTTATTTTTGAACTTCTTGTTTCCATTCTTTAATAACAAGGAAAATCTGAGTTTTCTATAATCATCGAACTTCTCCATCTTTTTAATATGGACTTCCTGGTTTTATTTTCTTAATCTTTTTTATGAAATTTTGAAGCACTCTATTTTTAAAAGTTGAACTTCTTGTTATTTTATTTTTGAACTTTTTGTTTCCATTCTTTAATAATGAGGAAAATCCGAGTTTTCTATAATCATCGAACTTCTCTATCTTTTTATATGGACTTCCTGGTTTTTTGTGTTGAAAAGCAAATGATATACCGATGGAAAACTGTTGAAAACACGCAACTTTTTCGTGTTGTTTAATTTTTCATACTCTAACTTTTTTGTGGTTTCTATAGACATCGAACCACTCTAACTTTTTTATTTGAACTTCTTTATGTATGTTTAGATATATGAAAATTGGAGTTTTGTGGGAAACATCAAACGTCTTCATTAATTCTTGAACTTATTGGTTTCATTCTTTAGAAACCGGCTAAATCTGAGTTTTTCAAACAAATAGCAAACTGCTACACTTTTTTAAATTGAATTTCTTGGTTTTATTCTTCAGTAATGTGAGATTTTTAATTTAATTTTCATTGTGAGATATTTTATTATTTTAATTTGACCTTCCATTGTGAGATATTTTGATGGTGTGTTCCTCTTTTTATTCAAATGTGTTGTAATGAACATTTTTATTTTAAACTTATTGACTCTTTTTTTAATTACGAGGAAAATCTAAGGTTTTTAGGAACATCAAACTTCTCCATTTTTAAATTTTCGACTTCTTTGTGTTGTATTCTTTTGCAGTGGGAAATGAAATTATAGTATACTATATAGATTGAACCACCCCGTTATTTAAATTTGAACTTCTAGTTTTTTTTAAGAAATGGGGGAAGTTCTTTTTCTACAATTTTTTTTGAAATGTTTTCGTTATTTAAGTACCTTCTTGGGTTTTTTAGAAACATGATGAATATGTTTCTGTTACAAAGATCTAACTATTGTGTTATTGTAATTTGAACATTATGGTGTTAAAAAGAAGGAAAATCCATCGGGAAAAATGTTGTACATCTGTCATATTTTCTTGGAACTCTCTAATTAATTAAATTAGAACTTCCAAGTTAATTTTTTTCTTGGTGGGACTTTTGTTTTTCACGACATAACTATTTTGTGTTCTTTTTTCTCCTTTTTTGACGTCTGTGTGTGTTTTTTGTAGTTTTCTTTAACTGAAACCAACATACTAAAAACACGTTTTTTGCATCAACACATACTATTGAATTTCAAGAAATAGTACAAAACAAGAAAGTAGATAACATGATGTACAAATGGGGGCCAAATAAACTACCGATCTTATTCCCTTCTTATGCCTCACAAAATTTCACATGTCCAAATGGACTTCACTTCACTGTCTCACCTTCGTCATACACCTCGTACATCCAAGCCCAAAATCAAAATTTAAATTGTGCCTCTCCAAACACAACATGTGCATAGAGAGAGCTATAGTTGTTCCTTTCTAGCTATTCATGAACTTCTACTGCCAATGCATTTTTTCTGTAGTAGATGCAAAGAACTACAGGAGGGAGATCTTTTTTTCTTAGATGGACAGAGAAGTTGCACCGTGATGCAGAGGCAGACGCCCAGGCAGAGGAGGACACAAGCTGGACGCGGCCTCACAAGAAGCACCACTGCATCCCAGCAACAACACTAATTCTCAGGAATGACAACCATCTTCATGAGCTCAGAACATCTTCCGAATGACGACACCCCGGTCCCCTTCACCTAATGTGTGACCTTCTCCGCTGCCATGTGGTGAACTTCTCCCTCCCTCTGTTCATGTGGGTAGCAAGCAGCAGAGTGGCACGGAGGATCCTAGAGACACACACTTTTGAGCATAAATGAGGGGCGAAACACCAAATAGTAGGGGACTGCTGCTACTAAACCGAATACGGAAGGCAGAGTGGTGCATCCTCATCGTCACTGCAACACACAAAATGAGGCATTTTAGTCAAGTTAAAATACCCCTGTAGTACCCAGCTAGCCATGTTTGTAGCAAACACTACACCCTACTAAATTGGTTCACCAACACATTAGCTTGCTGACCTACTATTTTTACTGTACAGATTCATAAACATTACCTACTGTTTTTACAATGCACAAAATTGGTCAATGAACACATTAGCCTGCTGAAAATCAAACATTTGGACCAACTATGCATTATGGGATAACAAATGTTCTAGTCTGATACTTGACAACTTTGAAATCAAAGCAGAATTTTTGCTGCAACTTACCTTACTGGAAATCACTAGATCCTAGATCCCCACATCTTCTTTCTTTATCATCTTTGAACTTCAGATTAGTACCTTTTTCATTTGGTCTGACAAGTTGTACAAGCTTAAGATAGTATCTTAGAGAGCAGAAGAACAAGACAGGTGAGGCACGGAGATGCTCTTCCACACACATAACATCGGAAGGGAGTGGCAACATGTTTTTCATCAATTAAGCCATTCATGAAAATGATGGAGAACACTTATTTTGATAACCAAGTAACATGGTGAAACATTTTCTATTCTTTGTAAATATGGTATGCATGCTGAGATAAAAAATGTCTCCTATTTTTTCAGCAAAAAATGAACTCTAATCTCAATTCCGCACATTCTACACGGTTAATTCTTTCTGAAATATATGAAATGAACTAATGAATCAAAACTCTGAAGGGACTCTCTTTAATGCAGATGCAGACCCAATCGCTAAGGATTCTTTTTTTAACATCTACTAAGATGAACAACAGAGAAGTATATACCAGCAGAGAAGCAGCCATAGCCTGACGAGCTCACAGCGTTCCCCTAGATAGAGTACAGGCGAGTAAGTCATAGAGCTGGCCGCATACAGCGGAAGGAAGTGAATGGAGTCGACGACGGCGGGGTCATCCACGAGGAGCACGGTGTGGGGTTGAATGGCCTGAGGTGGCATAGTTGAACGGCCTAGGTGCTACAGCGCCGGTTGTAGGTGGTGGACCGTGGTGGTAGTGGGTCGCAGTGGTGTGCGCGGCGAGCTGCAGGTCGATGCTCCGTCCAGCTGCAGGCCGATGCCACCTTCAGCTGCAGGTAGCGCCCAATCCACATTGAAGGTGCTGCTATGAGGCCTCCATGTGCGGACGTGGGTTGGTGTGGGCATCCATGGCGCGTGCTGGTGGTTCAGGGTGCGCGACACTGGAGGCGTCCGATCACCAGCCGCGGCGGCGGCCGATGCTCTCTGGCTCAGTAGATCGCAAGCTTTTGGAGGCAAGCTCGTGAGGCTTCGGTGGCGCGATGGTCGGCGATGGCGGCGGCGCCACTACGAGTGGGGCGAAGTGTGGAGGCAGGACTAGGCGGGATCCAGAGCGAGGGGGATCCAGGTGGGAGGCGTAGCGGCGCCTCGAGGGGAGGTGGTGAGGAGCCGGGACGGCGGCGCGTCGGTTGGGATGGTGCCGCGGCGGTGGTCGGGAGCCAGGCCAGCGGCGCGGGGGTTGTGGCAGGGGGCGAGAGCTCGATGGCGCTGGATCGGGGGAGGTTGGGGATCAGGGAGGGGGCGTGTTTTTTTCTCCTTGGGTTCGGGAGGACCTCCTCGCGCCGTATATAGTGCCTTATAGGGCTAATGTGATCCAAATAACTATTCTAATCCTGGGATTAGAATAGTGTTGTCCTATATATATACACACTGTATTACAAGCAAAAAAAATAACCCCCTCCTAAATCAAATTAACCATTCTCGTTGTGAGGCAAAAAGTAGTGATGGACCAAGCGGGCCCACAGATGGAAAGCATCGATATCACTGATAACCGCTTAAGTGGGTGTGAGAGGACAACCACCATCGCTTTGCATGTCGGCCAAACATATGTTGAATACCTAAAATGCACAACTTTGATGTGCCACATGTCTCAAAAACCGTAAACCATGCACCCACAGAGAGCGAGGTTCATGAAGCGTACTACATATGATGGTCCCCTTCCCCTCTTCGATGCATACTATATGCTCCTACCGTAATACAGCCCAAAAAGAATCCTCATCGATGGTAAAATTAATTAACCTCTCCCGATGTAGGTCAAAGTGATGCATGCATCGACGATGGCCTCGTGGGCCCAAAGATGGAAGCGTCACACATGAGTGTCCTAGCTAGGATAACCACCGCCTACATGCATGTGGCGCAAAGAGGTGATGTGTGATGTTTGAATAGTCATTTTCACAATTTTTATGTGGCACGTGCCTCGGAAACCGAAAAGTCCCGACACTGAGTGATGTGTACTTGTTCACGGACGCGTATGTATAGTATATATACATGCTAGTCCCCTCCCACCTCTTCGACGCGTACTATATACCACCATAACACAAACAAAAAAGATTCTACCTTGCTGGTCAAATTAACCTCACTATCGGCTATTCATCAAAGTGATGGATGACGACCTCGCGGGCCCACAGAAAGCGTCATACGCAAGTATCGAGTGTCATGCAGGACAACCATCGGTTGCGTGTGGCCAAAACATGTATGTATGAAAGGGTTGTGAAATGTTTTAAATTATGAATTCACGACTCTGATGAGGCACCGGCCTGCCTAACAAAACGGCCAACCCACATGGTGGCTCACAACTCATAGTGTACTGCGAGCCACCCGCCACCCCCAGACGCACACACCCACACATACACACCGCTAATCCACCGCAACTACGATGCATGTTAAATTAATTATCCCGAAGTGAACATATATATGTTACCAAAGTAGGGATGTTTTAATTTCGAAAAAAATTAGAGATCATTAAGACGTTTTAGTACATTAATTGATTGATTTTCTATGGGTATAATGTGCAAAAATCAAATTCGAGCTACATGCACACGTGAAAGTGCAGCTAAATGGATTGCAAAAACACATGTGTCTCACTGGGTGAATGTTTACTCCCCATGCAACAAATTTCAAACAATGAGAATCTTGATTTGTAAATTCTAGTACATCCAAAACTTATTTGAAGTTCATGAAACTTATCATGTTGTCATATGGACACCAATACAAAGTTGCATTGTACTTTTTTTGAGGTCAAATTTGAGACCAGTTTTGATGTAATCTTTATCTAATTATAAACGGGGGATTATTAATAATTGGGAACCAATATCCCAAACGGACTATTTATTCGAAGCGTGAGCGTTAGACCAACAATGAATACGTGCCATGCTTTGGTTAAGCAATAAAGCAACATCATTAATCATCCAAATAGAAAAACAATATTCGTGCCGCCACGCGACCCTTGTGCCGTGCGAGCAGGCGTGAGTTGACGGGACGCATGCGAGCAGTCCGCCGCGCAGGCAGACCAGGATGCATGTGTGCAGGTGTGTGAATTGACGGAGGCGTGCTCGCTGTGCAGTATCATCGGGAGATGTGCGAGTAGCTGTGTGAAATGACGGTGGGCATTCCAACAGTTCGGTGCGCAAGCTCACCGGGAGGCGAGCCAACGGTTTGACTGCCGCCTGTCTCTCTACCACTACTCCATATTAAGAGCTCTCCCATATTAATGGTGCGCCCGAGCGGCCGCACCCCCCATCATCACCACACACACAATCCCCTCTCTCTGCTTTCATCCTCGACGCCGCTCTCAGTCATCAAAGCCGTCAGTGTATGAGGATGCCGCCGAAGCGCCCCATCGGATGGAGTGGCGACGCCGGGGCTGCTAAAGCACCGGAGCATGTCATGGATATGGAGACAGAGGTTGTTGTCACTGCCGGCGAGTTATCGCTACAACCTGACATCATCGATGGTGTAGAGCTTCCATAGCCGGAGGCGGAATTCCACACTGACTCTGGTGACGACTCGGGCGACGACTCCGGCGACCACTCCGACAATGACTCCGACGACGACGGACAACTGGTTAGTCATCTATACCCATTTATGTGTCAAATAGATCCCAGGGTTTCTCTGGTTACTCTTGCCTCCCCCTTTTTGGAATAGAAATCCTATGGTTATGTTCTCCGAATCCATGAAATCTGAGTAAGTTTCGTTAGATCCGTGTAGTGTATCGATTGTTTGAATGGTACAAGTGATAAGTGATTAGTTGTTTCATCTGTGGAAATGATTTCTGCTAGAAATCTGACTAGGGTTAGTGTTCGTGCTAATAATTCCTAGCCAGGACTTGACAATTGATTTTGAATGACCTACATATGTTTGTGCCATTATTTTCTTCAAGATTGGTCTATACATAGACAAATGTGCTTAAAAATCGAACCATAATCTCTGGATATGTATAAATAAATAGTCATAAATTCCTAATCCTACTTCACGGCATGTAATCATTGATTTGATGCCAATTTTTGGTAACTGCTAAATGTTCGCTAGAGATTAGTTTGTAACCATTAATTTGACGCCACATTTTTTTACTATTTTTACAGGTGTTGTCTGACAATGTGGACAATGAGGATGAAGATGTCCAGAGGAGGTACAAGAGGCAAATCCTGAGGGAGCTTTATGCGGGAATGCATAACAGGCGTATTAGGACCTGGGCGGCGCCTATCGATGCCCATTTTGCAACCACAAGCTCCATGACACGTATCAAAGTGTTCTGGCGCATGCAAGAGGACGGGCCGTTGGTTCCTTCAAGTAGAAGTATGGTGGCGCACGACGCGTACGCCGACTACCTGGAGAAGCTTTAGGATCGTGTCGGCATGTGAGATGAGATGTGGGATCGAACGCTTGAGCATGCTTAATGACGGTTGAACTATGCTTGTGTACATGTACGCTTATTATCTATGTTTGAGTATGTTTAATCTATGTTTAGTTATGTCTAACTGTGGGATATGGATGCAATCAGTTCGGTTGATGGTGACCAAAGATTTAACTAACAAAATGTTAGTGCAGCTGAGCAAAAATTATATCGTTGGATGCTTATTTGAACATAGTGTTCAATGATATAATTTTTGGTGACATGCATAAACATTTTTTAGTTAAATATTTGGTCGAAATTTGGTACAAATTACAAAGGGGACCAATAAACCAGGATGGAGGTAGTACGTTAATCACACATGGTTCCAAAAACTGGAACCGTGTGCAATGACTTTTGTTTTGCCTGTTGAGTCAATCACACACGGTTGGCTCTAGCAAACCGTTGCCTCCAAAATTCTTTGTGGAAAACCCTCACCACCCAATTCAAAAAATAAAAAAGAAAACCCTCGCCATCCCACTTCACAAAAATCCCCTCCCGGCACCCCCTGCCTTCGGTCCCCATTCACACCTGCACAAGCTCCTCCGCATCTATGCAAGACACTGCCTATCGCAGCTGTAACCACTTAGCTCGACGCCTGCCACCGCCGCCAGGCCGCCGGCAAACCCCACCGCATTTCACCATTTCCACTTGCCGCCGCCTATCGCCATCGACTTTCTCGACACTGCTTGCAGTCGACCCAGCTCCGCTCGGTAGGGGAATCTGCCATACTGAGGGTCCTTTCTCATGGACGACGAGGTAACTAATTTAATGAGATATTATCTCATCTCTTATCCCAGCTCATCTGCCTCCTTTAATCACCCGGCGGAAATCGCAGTCAATTCATTTTTATTCGAGCTGATTTGAGGGTTTTCTTTCATTCATAGAGTGTACAGTGCGCCGACACATCAGGACTTTGCAACCTCTGCCACAGATTCCATCTCACCGTACCAGATGACTTGGGAATGTGCGCGGTATGTTCAATCTCACCCTAAATCGGTTGGCATGGCCTACTGTCCTGAACGTATTCTAAATATTGCTACATTTGAATAAAAGGTGCCACATGTACCATATACTTCAAAGGGGATTTTCCCCTCTTCTTTCTATATTAGGCAAATTAATGATGTATTGTTCTTTTGATTACTCTGATATTTCCATGACATCATGTTTACCCTATCCGTTTAATTATAGATTTTTGTCCTTCGATTTTAACCGTTGTACAATTCTTTCAATTTGGGCCCATATTTTCATGTTACCATATTTTCTTTAACAATCCTACCATTTTCTACAGCACATCCCTTGCTATGCAACATATTATGTAGTGCACAATTTGTTCCTTTACGTAGATCAAGGCTGCACGGATGTCATACTGCACACAAACCGTGGATTTAAAATCGTTGCTACTATAAGACTTGATGAACATGGTGACTCCTATTTTGGCACTGGCTTTTGGAAAGAAATTTCCTAAGTTTTATATACTGGAAGCTGGCACTAAAATTGCACTACACATAAAAGGGCCTGGTCATGAGATATATGCTAACTTCCCCGACAAAATCATCCGTCCAGACTTTGTTCGAAGTAAGTTTCCTTTTCAACTCTCTGCATGTTGACTTACCCAGCAACGTCAAATGAATTGTGTAGTATTTGAGCAACCAATTGTTATTCCCTTTTCTTACTATATTCCTACCTAATAACTTCTAGTTACCAATACACTTTCCTATTACCCTGTTTTAACTAATTATCCCCTGTACTCTCATTTCTATCAGAAAGTGTCGCTGACAAGGAGACTCTGGAGGTGGAGAACAGGGCTGCCAACAAGCGGAGGCGGGGCGAGCTAGAACCACAAGCGACTCTAGCAGGCCTAGACTTCATCAGCAGCCTCCCTGATGATATGTTGAAAGTCATCATCTCCCTCCTCCCAATCAAATGTGGGGCGTGGACAACCGTGCTTTCCTGGCGGTGGCACCCCCTATGGAACTCCACCCCTCTATACCTCATCGACACCCACGAGCTCTGCCATGGCTATCACAAAAGCTTGGATGCGTTCTCCAAGATCCTTGGCAGTCACCTGGGCCCAACCAGAGGCCTTAGAATGGGCAAGTTCCGTTCCAACGGCAGGGACCGAGCCAAGCTTGACGACTGGTTAAGATCCCCCGCCCTAGATCATCTCGAGGAGCTCACTTTTGATGATGGGCATATGCACTCGCTGCCAACATCCTCGCTCTGCCTCGCGTCCACACCACACGTCACCAAGTTCAGGAACTGCCATTGCCCCCCCCCTTTATGATGCGCCCGCTCTTATTCTACCATGACTGAAGCACCTCGAGCTCATCACCGTCTGTCTCTCAAACAGTGACATGGAGCGCCTGCTCCGTGGCTATACTGCACTCGAGTACCTTCATCTTCAGGCGATCAATGGGTTGAGTACATTCCACATCAACTCCATGACTCTCTAGACTATTTATGTGTGTTGTTGGTTCGTCAGGAAGACATCACAAGATGTGTACCACGGTATGGTCACTGAGGACACACCTGCACTTGAGAGATTACTTGTACTTGATCAAGTAGGTCCAACAAGAATCAATGTCATTTCTGCACCGAAATTGACAGTGTAGGGCTACTCGTCTAACAAATACTCCGAACTTGTTATTGGATCCACACCCGTACAAGAACCGCCTTCTACCTTTCCTTCTACAAATTAACATTATTTCTACTTTTGAAGATGTTTATTCATTTTTCATTCAGAAAATGGTCCCGACAAGCTTGACCGCGAAACTACGCACGATGAAGGTCTTGGCGCTAGATTCTATCGGCCCCAACCTGGAGCAAGTTGTTAGTTTCCTGAGATGCTTTCCGTGCCTGGAGAAGCTATATATTGAGGTGAAATTCCTTTCCTGTTAAATGTTAACCATATGGGAGTTCAATTTGTGACACCTTTTTCCAATTTTACAATGACAATGTACTATGATTTTTGAAGGATTCTTTTGGAGGATTTCAGTACATACATGTCTCCTTTTCCAAGTTTACAATGACAAAGCTTGATCCATATGGTTACTATCCATATGCATTTCTCATTTGGATTCATCTGTACTAGTTTTCTTAGTGAACTTTTCATCCACTCCAACATCTTGTGAAGATCGAAGATGGCATGTTAATGCCCATGTTAATCATGTTAGATCGAAGATGGCATGTGAGTGCATTTTGCAAATCCCGCAAACCAAATAGGCATGTAGTAGTGTTCAAAATTGCATCTAGGCACTAACACGTTTTCTTCTTTTGCAGATAAGATTAGGCCCAGTGGTGAATAATGTGATACAGTATAACAATCACGTCGAATGCCTAGATCTGCATCTCTCAGAAATTACTTTGAACTCCTACGAAGGGACCTTACTGGAGATTATATTCGCCAGGTTCTTTGTGGTCAGAGCAAGGGTGCTGAAGGTATGAGGTTTTCCCTACATTTATTTCGCAAAAATGAATGGTTTGTTGATCAGCGCCGGCGCCTGCGGTAGAATGGAATATTCTCCAAAAATGCTGAATTTCATTTAGGAACTTCAGGTGACAGAGTAATCGGAACTCATCGTGTCAACCCCATACATGACTTCTCAGTGGCTGACCCCTTTGCAAAAGTTGTGAGGTTTCGAAACAAGACTTAGAAGTGGTAATATTAGTTTGAACCTCTCTGATATCAATGTTCAGCGGATCAGCGCGAGCGTTTGCAGCTGATGACACTACAAAAAAATACACTTCCGTGATGATATGTGTTTGTCACAGTAGGTCGCGTTTTTTGTCATGCATGTACATCCATGACAAATTTATGACAGAATCAAGATAGTCATACATGTGCTGTCGTAGAAGTGTTCCATGACATTACCAAAATTATCATCACGGAAGTGTCCACTTCCATGACGATAAATCGTGCGTCACAGAAGTGCTTTCGTCAAGGGTGACCGACACGTGGCATCCACCGTAACGGAACACCGTTAAGCTATCGGGTCGGGTTTTGAATCCGATAACACATTAACAGCCCCAACCAATGGGGATTTTCCACGTGTAAAATCATCATTGGCTGGAGGAAACACGTGTCGGCTCATCGTTGGGACAGATGTCATCCACTCATTGGACAGAAGGCGCCTATGATACGTCGACACGTGGCACGTCCCAACAAGTTTAAATGGGCCGGCCCAACTAAAGGCCCACAAGATTTTGCGGCCCTTAATGGGCCGGCCCAGTAAAAGGCCCAGGAGATTTTGTGGACTATAATGGGCTGGCCCAGTTAAAGGCCCACAAGATTTCGCGGGCCATAATAGGCCGGCCCAGGTAAAGGCCCACAAGATTTTTGTGTGCCATAATGGGCCAGCCCAGGTAAAGGCCCATAAAATTCTTGTGGATCATAATGGGTCGGCCCAGCTAAAGGCCCACGAGATTGCACCGACATTAATGGGCCAGCCCAGCTGTAGGCCCACAAGATTTTGAGGACCCTAGTAGGCCGGCCCATTAACTGGTTGCCATGTTTTGGGCCAAATGCCGGCCCATAATTGATCCGGTCCATTAATGGCCTGCCACGTTCCGGGCCTAATAATGGCCCATATAAGATCTGGCCCGTTAAAAGCCTCCCACTTTCTGGGCCAAATCACGGCCCAGATCAGGTCCGGCCCTTTAAGAGGCTTTGGGCTCAATTATGGCCCATATCAGATTCGGCCCGTTGACTGGACGCTATGCTTTTGGGCCCACTTGCTAAAGGCCCATTTAGTAATTCGGCCTGATATTAGTTTCGGCCTGTTAAGGGCCCATTTAACATTTTGGCCCTATATTAATTTCGGCCTGTTAAAAGCCCGTCATATAGTTTTGCCTAACTACGGCCCGGTTTGCATCCGGCCTGCTCGCAGCCGATATCTGATTGGGCCAAACAAGGACCGAGACAACTTTGGCCTATTAAAAGCCCGTGAATTGATTCACACAATCATGGGCCGAGGTCCATTTCGGGCTACCGCTGGCCCGTGAGCTATTCGGCACGTTGCAGGCCCAGCCTACTTCTCAGCCTCCTAAAAGCCCATTGAGTTTTCTTGCGAAAAGAGGGTCGGGGGTTACTCGGCCTATTAAAGGCCCGAATCTACTAGTGGGCTAGTTTGACGGGGCCCATGATGCGGATCATACATTGTGATTGCATGACGGCCCGATTATGTACCGTAATTTTACGGTTTGGCCGGTTTACTTCGAAGACAGGACATATATACAGTAAAATAACTGCAGCATCGTGAATAAGAAAAAACCTAGACTATACAATAAAGAAATTACGGAATATTACATCCACTGGGCATCAAAGTTTGCCACTATGATAATAAAGCACAAGCAGACAGCAGATTACATACACTGGGCATCAAAGATCGCCACCAGTGCAAATAAACACACCAACAATATAATATACAAAACCGACATCACTTCAATAGAGTTCAAGAAAGGTTAGCCCTGCTGGGGAGCTGCAGCGCAAGCAGCTGAGCAAGATGATGAGACTGCGCTTGTTCAACACTTATATCTTCCTCACTCTGAAAGATAAACAAGCAGACAGATGACAGGTTTCGCACATAAAAGTATCAGTGCTGACAATTCATCACATTTCTTACTGACAAATAAAGTGACACAGTTTAAAATTGCATTAACACAATATGGTATTGTTCAGGTCAAGACATGGCAGGAAATGACATTGTGAAGGAGTTGGCAGCTTCACGACACCACTGGATTACAGATCAAGAACTCATAAGTATCAATGGTTAGTGTGCTGTCAATTTATCCCATTTCAGATTGGCAAATAAAGAGATGGTTTAAATAATAGTAGAATGATATGACATTGTTCATAGTTAAGACATTGCAGAATATGACAGTGTGTTGTAGTGGGTAGGTTCACCACACCACTGGATTACGGATGAAGAACAGAAGCATACATGTAGTGCAAAAGAAGATCACTTGCTCTAAATAGTTTAATTTACATGGTATGAAGAAGGAACTTGGTTGTACAACTAAAAACTTAAATTGAGAAGGACAAACTTTTGTTTATGAACTACATAATAAACTTTAAACATGCAATTTGATGCAAACACCAAAAATAAACAGTTGTTGCAGTCATGCCTAACCAAATATACACAACAAAGTTTGAAGGCTTGAGAAGAACAAACTTACATTACTGGTGAAGACTGGCTCTATAAAGCCCTTGTCCATGCTGATGGGGGGGCAATTCAAGAAGTTTAGCACATAATCTTCTTCATAAGAATTGCCTTTATTCTACATTTTGTTAAGAGTAAATATAGATGTGATAATATACGAAAAAATGGAGAATATTTAAGATAAGATAAAGAGTGATGCTACATAACCAAGTAGCTATAAATGTATGTGCAGCAATACAGGAAAAAGGCACAATGAAGAGCAATGCACAGCTAAACTTCTTCAGTACCAACCTTATGGTAAGAGTAAATATAGATCTGATGTGTAGAAAATGGAGGGCAAAGGAAAATAAGCTGTAGAGTGATGGTACATGAACAACTACCTGTCAATATAAGTACACTGATAAAGGACAACATGTACTTACAAGAAAAATGCAGAGCTAAAAAAATTCATTGGCATTGGATATATTCTACACTAATGTAACCATTCATACAGATCAGATAATTTGGAGCGAACAATTGATAAGCAAGCTATCATGCATACTGATGTCACATAATGAACCAGGTATGTATGCAAGTACAGTGATACAGGACAACAGGTACTAACAAGAGCAAAGCAGCGGGCAACATATTTGCGATATCATGTCGTTCTTTTCAAACCGGAATTCTTCTTCGAGCTGATTTCCTGCAAAAAAGATCCATAAGGCACATGCGGAAAAGTAGAAGTTCAAATTGTCATGTGATTTCATAGACAGTACCTCATCCTGGGAACGAGACCAGTGCATAACAAGGTTTTTCCATTCAATGTCTTCTAAATTTAGCACAACAGACTTCACCAGAAATTCGTTTATAGACTTGCCATCAAAGTGTGGTTTCCTCAGGTAACACCGATACTGCTGCAATGCTTCCTTGAAAAGCACAAGCAAGCTTTGCTCGTCATGACTATCCAGATTGACCCTCACCTAGTTACAACAATGTAATGTAAATCATTGATGTGTTCAATCAGCAGAAAACAGGAAAATAGTAACCATGAATAATAGCACTTACACATAAGTTGGACAGGAAGATGTGAAAATGGTGTTTGTCTTCACTATAATCTTCCCATGATGGTAATATATGCACGTAGTCCCTAACAACATTGAAAGCATTGTCTTTTAAACTGGCAATAAATGGGATGGGGTTCCAATCTGCAGGAATTGGCCATCTCTGCAGTTGGGATAGGTCTTCGCTCGGTGGACTTGCTGTACTTTTTGCTGGAGTGGGATTTTTTTGTGGTACGGTTGGTGCTATGGAAAATGAAATCGGTATACCTTTTGCTGGAGTGCAGGTCCTGTGTGGTGGGGCTAGTGGTGTGGCCCGTGAAGTATGGGTACAGTCTGCTGGAGTCGGTCCTATGTTTTGTGTCACTGGTTGTACAGCCAATATAAGTGGGGCGCTGTCTGATTTCTCCGGCACCACCACGTTTTTCAAGGACTTTGCTAGTGCTCCTTCAGGTTCGGCAATCACCCTCTTCCTTTTTGATGTCTGATGCACAAGAACAACATTTGAGTGGAAAAACATGGTATGACGACAGATGGAATATGTATTTATAATGGATGGGCATGGCATCTCGAGTTATATGATGAGTAAACTAAGCAGATGGTGCTGCAACAAAGTAGAAGAAATGCAAGATAACATATGCAAGATACGCGCAATCAATAAAACCTTGCCAAATTATAACAGGCACCTTGATGGGTGAACAGGACAGGCCATCTGCCTTTGACTCCTCAAGGTTAGAATAGTCATTAGGATGATATTCTGAACAAGAATCAACAGGTGGGGAGCGTATGTCAGTGTACTAGAATAGGGGTACCCTAGTACCCCAAACTTGTGCACGGGCAGTTGCAGCACCCCGCGGCAAGGCTTGCCGGGCGAACGCCAAAGACCCTCCAAGGTTCCCTTGGAGCCATTCAAGAACAAAGTATTTAAGCTAAGGAGACAAGACCCTGGCAAGAGGAGCTTGCCGGGAAGGCTAACCAAGGCACACCAAGGAACTTGCCGCGACGCGCCACACGCTCCGGCAAGGCGATAAGGCCCCGGCAAGAGGAGTTTGCCGGGAAGACTAAACAAGGTACCTCGAAGCCTGGCGAGCGACAAGCCTCCGGGCCCGACAAGATAGCAGCAACGGCAAGCGGCCACTCTGCGCCCACGCTCCAGCGCATCCACCAACGTGTCGCTCTGGGGGCCTCTCCGGGCGCGCGTGGCGGGAGGCTGTGCAGCCAGCTGTGCGCAGTGGCATGCGAAGCTGACAAGATCACCATCGTGGCGAATGGTGGCGCCCCTAACGGTCCTTTTCTGTACTGTTCGGGCGACTCAGACGGGCATTTAATGCCCTTGTCCCCTGCCGTCAGAGTTAGGTAGGGTGCACTGTACAAGCAACTGTATCACCTACCTCGCTTTTTACGTTTTTACCCTCCTCTGTGTTGCCACCTGTCGGTGACCCCTTTAGCATATAAAAGGAGGCCCATGCGCAACGTAAGGGGGGTTCGGACAGTTTGCTTCGATTCACTTGTAGCCCAACAAACATCATACTCTCGCTCGAGAGCAAGAACGCCAGATAATACAACCAGACAAGCAGCAGTAGGAGTATTATCTCTCCGGAGAGCTCCGAAGCTGGGTAAACCGCTCGTGTGCTTCGCCTCGATCTGCTCTTCGTGCAACCTCCACCCCCCATCGAACCAAAAGGGGCCCGGTCCGCCGGCCCCATAGGTGTTTGTGGGTCAGTTTCCCCCGACATCTTTGGCGCGCCAGGTAGGGGGTGTCGAGATTGTGTGAACCAGATCCGGCGTTCACACGAGCTAGATCCTTATTCCCTTCATCAACATGCCACCGAAGAAGAAGACTTCGGCGGCAGCCGCTCCGTCCACGTCGTTTCCGCCACCTTTGGAGCAAACGGGTGGTGGAATGGACGCCGGCGGAAGAACAGCCGTCGATGAGGGTGCTCACAGTGCTGCCAAGTCCAAGGACAAGGCAGCACAGACCTCGGCATCCGTACGCGCACCGCGCCCGTCTCAGGAGGCGCGGGACCAACAACATCATGGTGTTCGCAGCACCATGCGCATGATATACCAAGGCCAAGCTGGCGGATCTCGGGGCGCTCAAGACCAGCATGCACGCCAGCGTGCTGGCACGAGCGGGGCACGGTCGCCTGGACGGGATACTGCTCCTTCTAACATAGTTAGAAGTTCGAGCATGTCCCGCTCCTCGCGCCGTCTGCCACTGCCACCCACCACTCCAGCAGAAGCTTTGGCACGAGCTCAACTTCTTCTAGAATACCCTCCGACGTCGGACAAGATCGACGAATGGAAGGCTACCATTCAGAGTCTCATCGGCTACGCCAACGGCGACACTGCACGGCGGCCGAGCGTGTCGCCGCCGCGGCAGGGTTGCCCGGCGCGAGCCAGTGGCGACAAAACGGGTGGAGGTGCAACTACCATGCAATCACCGCCCCGAAGGCCAAGATCGCCGACTCGCCGGATCCACCTCGACAGTGACTCCACTGCATCGTCGGATCCACGAGCTCGTCGCGATCAACGCCAAGTTCTTCATGATCGACAACAAGAAGACGCTCAAACCCGCATCGAGCGCCAAAGAGAAGCGCGACGTCAATCCGACAAGCGCGCTGGGCCCTCTGTTGACATGCATGCGCCAGGGGAACCAGGCGATCTGCCTTACGCGGTAGGTTGTCCTGCGTTCACTCGTGAGCTGCGGCAAGTCCAGTGGCCCAGTACAAAGAACTTCAAGCCAGATGTACCGGAGAAGTACGACGGCAAGACGCATCCGTCAGAGTTCCTCAGCATCTACACCATTGCGGTGCAAGCTGCCGGGGGACGAGATGACAAGATCCTTGCCAACTACTTCCCGCTGGTGCTCAAGCCCAACGTCAGATCCTGGCTCATGCACTTGCCGGAAAACTCCATATCCTCTTGGGCTGATCTGTGCCATCAGTTTGTTGGCGCCTTCACCGGCGGACACAAGCCTCATGGCCAGGAGAGTGATCTTCATTTGCTCGCCCAGAAGGAAGGAGAGCCCCTGCGCAAGTACATTCAGAGATTCAGCAGTGTGCAGCACAACATCCCAGATGTCCACCCTGCCGCGGTGATCAGCGCGTTCCATCAGAATGTGCGAAACCGCAGGATGCGGGAGGAAATGGCGATGTGCAAGATCAGAGATGTCAGTGAGTTATATGCGCTGGCCGACAAGTGTGCATGTGCTGAAGAAGGGAGGAGACTCCCCGGAGAAAATATAGGAGCGGGGGGATCTGACAGTGAAGATGCTGCCCCGGCAAGGAAAAACCGACGGCGGAACAACATAAGGAGGAAAGGCAAAGAAGTGCTAGTTGTTGAGCAGTCCGGCAACGGTGGCGGCGCCAAGGAAGCCAAAGCTGGTAACTCCAGTAAGGAGGTTGCCGCGGAGGTGGCGGTCGCCGACAAGCAGGATGGCACCAACAAGCAGTATTGCAAGATTCACCGCACCAAGGGCCATGATCTTCAGAACTGCAAGAGGGTCGAGCAGCTTGTTGAGCAACAAAAAGCTGAATACGAGCAGCGCGACAAGGAGAAGGCCCAGGAAGGAGCTAGTGGATCCGGCAAGAAACGTCCCAGCCGAGGAGGACGCCGCGGCAAGGCCAAGCAGCGGCAAGGAGATAGACCTCCTCGCGGCCGCGACAAGGATGAAGATGACGGCGAAGATGAAGATATGGATGATGAGGAGACTGATGAGCAGGAGTTCCAGAAAGCCACAGAGGTCCTGTGCGTTGACGGTGGTGCTTCTCTGCATGCCTCGCACCGCCAGCTCAAGCAGTGGGTGCGGGAAGTTAATGCAGAAGAACCACCCATCGAGTCACGCAAGCCTCTGAAATGGTCCGGCACGCCTATCATCTTTGATATTGAGGACCACCCGGATCGCATAACCGCGGTCGGGTGTTTGCCGATGTTGGTTTCACCAACAATCCGCAACCTCAAGGTCACAAAGATGCTAGTTGACGGCGGGGCCGGCTTGAATCTGATCTCCTCCGCGGTGCTCCAGAAACTCCAGATCCCTGACAGCGAGCTCGAAGAGACCGGCACATTTCAAGGAATTAACCCGGGAAGGAGCAAGCCAAAGGGAAAGATCACGTTGCCGGTAACATTTGGCAGTGAGCTGAACTTCAAGACTGAGAGGGTCACGTTTGACGTTGCCGACTTTCCATTACCTTACAATGGAATCCTTGGCCGTCCGGCACTCGCCAAGTTCATGGCAGCCTCTCACTATGCGTACAACGTACTGAAAATGCCAGGCCCAATAAGCGTCATCTCTGTCCCTGGCGACAAGAAAGATGCTCTTATCTGTGCCGACAAGATCTACCGGGAAGCAGCAGCCGCAGTAGAACACAAGACCCTTGCCGCTGGAGCTCCCGGGGGGAAGATGAAGACCAAGTCCGGCAAGAGCTCTGATGCCCACTCCGACAAGCGCACCTCTTCGGAGTGCTGCGCTACCGTCGAGGACGCACCATCGAGCTCCACCGGCAAGTGTAAGAAGGCGATGGCAGCTCCACCTGAGACCAAGAAGGTGTCCGCCAAGGAGGATGGCGCTGGTGGTACCTTCACCATCAGCGCCACTCTTGACCCCAAATAGGAAAGCGCGCTCGTTGCTTTCCTGCGGGCGAATGTCGACGTGTTTGCATGGCAACCGTCTGATATCCCCGGTGTTCCCAGGAAAGTAATTGAGCACCACCTTGCCGTCTGTCCTCATGCGCGGCCCGTCAAGCAGAGAGTCAGGAAGCAGGCAGTGGAGCGCCAAGAATTCATAGCAGAAGAAATCAAGAAGTTGGAAGCAGCAGGCCTTGTCAGAGGAGTACTCCATCCCACGTGGTTGGCCAATCCTGTTGTTGTGCGCAAGGCTAACGGGAAATGGTGACTTTGTATTGACTTCACTGATGTTAATAAAGCTTGTCCCAAAGACCCATTTCCCTTGCCGCGTATTGACCAGATTGTTGACTCCACAGCCGGATGTGATTTGCTTTCATTTCTTGATGCATACTCAGGATATCATTAGATCTTCATGGCAGAAGAAGATGAAGAGAAAACTGCATTTATCACCCCGTGTGGCACGTACTGCTTCGTACAGATGCCTTTCGGTTTGAAGAATGCTGGTTCAACATTTGCAAGGGTAGTCCACCACGCTTTTGAACCGCAGATGCACAGAAATGTGGAAGCCTACATGGATGACATAGTGGTCAAGAGCAAGAACAGGGCGACCCTAATTCAAGACTTAGACGAGACATTTGCAAATCTGCGCAAGATCAACCTCAAGTTCAACCCCGAGAAGTGTGTGTTTGGAGTTCCCTCCAGCAAGCTTCTCGGGTTCTTCGTGTCTCAGCGGGGAATTGAAGCCAATCCCGACAAGATCAAAGCCATTGAGCAAATTGAAGCACCAAAGCACGTCAAGGATGTACGTAGACTTGCCGGTTGCGTGGCTGCTCTCAGCAGGTTTATCTCTAGATCTGCTGAACGCGCCCTGCCATTTTTCAAAATTTTGAAAAAGGCAGGTCCAATGAAATGGACTCCGGAGGCGGAGGCTGCGCTGCAGGATTTAAAAAGATACCTGTCCTCCACTCCAACACTTGTCGCACCTAAGCCGCAAGAGAAGTTGCTACTGTATATAGCGGCAACCAATCAAGTGGTTAGTGCTGCGTTAGTGGCGGAGAGGGAGGCAGATGATGAGCCGGCAACCATGGTAGATGCATCCAGCGACAAGCAGGGAGCTTCGCCGACAAGCTCTGGTCCCGACAAAGATGGATGTGCGCAGGAGCACGACAAGATGCCAAGGAGAATGGTGCAGCGCCCAGTTTACTTTGTCAGTTCACTTCTGCAGGGGGCTAGATCAAGGTACTCTGTTGTGCAGAAGTTGCTTTTCGGCCTCCTCATGGCCTCGAGAAAGCTGCGCCATTACTTCCAAGCACATGAGATCACAGTCGTCACTCGCTTTCCACTGAAGAGGATACTGCAAAATACAGAAGCAACAGGCAGGATTGTCGAGTGGGCGCTGGAACTGTCAAGCTTTGGCCTCAAGTTTGAGAGCACCTCAACTATCCAAAGCAGAGCATTGGCAGAGTTCATAGCAGAGTGGACGCCAACCCCAGATGAAGAAATTCCAGAGACAAGCATCCCCGTCAAAGAAGCGAGTAAAGAGTGGCTGATGTACTTTGATGGTGCCTTCTCGCTGCAAGGCGCCGGTGCAGGCGTGCTGCTTTTCGCACCCACCGGAGAACACCTCAAGTACGTAGTCCAGATGCACTTTCCGAAAGAGCAAGCAACCAACAATACTGTAGAGTATGAAGGATTGCTTGCCGGTCTCAGAATCGCAGCAGACCTTGGGATTAAGAAGCTCATTGTCAGGGGTGACTCACAGCTTGTCGTTCGACAAGTGAACAAGAACTACCAGAGTCCGTTGATGGAAGCGTATGTCGATGAAGTGAGGAAGCTAGAAGAGCACTTTGACGGCCTGCAAATGGAGCATATCCCAAGAGCTCAGAATGATATTGCTGACGGCCTGTCAAAGTGCGCCGCACTAAAGTTACCTGTGGAACCAGGGATCTTTGTGCTTAAGTTGACTCAACCATCCGTAACACCATCAACTGGACGAAGCAAGAAGAGGAAGTTGGTTTCTGGTGACTACTTTCCGGCAGAGCTTCCCGAAGCCGCCGCCAAGAAAGTCCCCAAGATCAATACCAAGGATGCTGAGGGGCAGTCTGCTCCGGCAAGCCTTATGGTTTGTCCCGTTGAAGCAGACGCTTCCGACAAGTTTTGCTCCGGCAAGCTTGCCGGGGACCATCAAGCTCCGGCAGGGCCGCAAGTCCTTGCCGTAGAAGCGGATGTTCCCGCAGCAGCAGATATGCCTTTAGTCCTTGTTGTCGAGCCGCAAGCTCCAGCATGGGCACAGCAGATTGTCCACTTCCTACAGACAGGAGAACTTCCCGAAGAACAAGAAGAAGTGGAAAGAGTAGCCTGGCAGTCAAGTATGTACCAGTTTGTCGATGGCATACTGTACAGAAGAAGACTCAACGGTGTGAAATTGAAGTGTATTCGCCGGGAAGATGGACAAAAGCTGTTGGCAGAGATACACGGAGGCATATGTGGCCACCACATTGGCGCAAGAGCACTTGCCGGCAAAGCTTTCCGGCAAGGTTTCTTTTGGCCGACAGCCCTCCAGGATGCAACTGCACAAGTAACCAAGTGTGAAGCGTGCCAGTTCCACTCCAAACAGATACACCAGCCAGCTCAAGCTCTCCAGACAATCCCTTTATCCTGGCCATTTTTGGTCTGGGGGCTCGATATCCTCGGCCCCTTCCCCCGAGCTGTCGGGGGCTTTGAGTAATTGTACGTCACAATCGACAAGTTCACAAAGTGGCTGGAAGTGCAGCCAGTGAGGAAGGTGACAGCACAGTCAGCAGTCAACTTCTTCAGGTCAATTGTTTGCCGTTTCGGGATCCCTAACAGGATCATCACCGATAACGGTACGCAATTCACGAGCCGCACCTTCATGCAGTACGTCCAAGACCTTGGCGCCAAGGTCTGCTTCGCTTCTGTTGCTCATCCGAGAAGCAACGGTCAAGCAGAGAGGGCAAATGCTGAAGTGCTGCGCGGGCTCAAGACCAGAACTTTCGACAGGCTGCACAGGTGCGGAAGAAACTGGATCGAGGAGCTGCCGGTGGTTCTTTGGTCGATCAGAACGACGCCAAATCGAGCCACTGGCCAGACACCTTTCGCTCTAGTCTATGGAACAGAGGCAGTTCTCCCCACGGAACTCGTATATGGATCACCTCGAGTGCTCGCTTATGATGAGCTTGAGCAAGAACAGCTGCGGCAAGACGACGCGCTGCTCCTTGAGGAAGATCGTCTTCAGGCTGCTGTACGAGCTACTCGATACCAGCAAGCTTTGCGCCGCTATCATAGCCGCAAAGTTAAATCCAGAAGCTTCGAGGAAGGCGGCCTTGTTCTTCGGCGCGTTCAATCCGCCAAAAATTCCAACAAGTTGACGCCGAAGTGGGAAGGCCCCTATAGGGTGAAACGAGTCACAAGGCCCGGCGCTGTCCGCCTTGAGACCGAAGATGGCATTCCGGTGAGCAACTCCTGGAACATAGAACATCTCGTAAGTTTTTCCCGTAGGGCGCGGTTGCCGGAACCCGTTCCGGCAACCACCTTTTGTACAAGTCTTGCCGCTATTGCATGTAATCCTTTGTACAAAGCCGGGCGCAGATCCCGTGCATAAGTAAAATCGCATGTGCTCCGCACAGCTTGTCCATTTCATGCATTAGTTCATTTCTTGCATGCGATTATCTGACACTTTGTGCAACACCTACATCCGGTAAGCAATAACGAGCCGAAGAGCTCCATATTATTATTTTCTCTTCTTTCTTTTTCTTTTAAAGGAAAAGAAGGTTCCCTCGTGCACAAGTTTGCCGGGGGGGAAGGAGAAGATTGTGGTGTGGACCAGGCGTCGTTCAAAGCAAAAGTTTTGCCTTGCCGGGAAGCAAACGACAGAAAAGCTAAGTTGCCAAAGTTTGAGCAATCAGTTTTTAAATTTTTAGAGTTATCTTCCTCGAACGACCCTGCTTTGTATGGAAAACCTGTGCGCGGAGGAACCAACTCGTGGCTAGTTGCGCCCTCACTTTGTTTCGAGTCCGCTCAACAACTTGAGTGTGCTACATCTAGTCGCGACAAGGTTTCTTGTCGGAAGCAGCACCGCCAGCAGGCTGCTGAAGTTCCGCACTCAGCGCTCGCGGCTCGGGCGCTTGCGCCGACAAGTTCCCTAGAAGCGTAGGGTAAAAGCATACAAAGGAAGGAATCTAGTAGAGGAAATAACATTGCAATTGATAACAGAAATAAAGTTATATTACAAAGATAACTTGTCGCAGCTCTAACAGACTGTTCTCATAACATGACTAGCAGCGACAAGGGAAGAGAAGAAATGGGTGGCTTAATCTACGCGTCCGCCCTCGACTCGCTTGATCTCGCTCACCTTGTCCACAATGGGTGCGACAAGGGCCTTGAGTGCATCCAGATCGGTGTCAGGCGGCAAAGATCGGAGGACGTTGGTGAAGTTGAGGCCTGGGTTGCGGAAGGCCACCTTCATCAGCACCTTTTGGAGAACCCCGACGCAGATTTTGCGCGACTCGTCGGCCAGCTGCTTCGGGATCCTTTCCCGGAGCCGCTGGAGCACCGTCGCCACGCCCTTGAAGAATAGGCTGAGCTTGGTGCTGGGTTGAAGGCTCTCGTCGGAAGGATATCCAAAGTCCTCCATCCCCAGCTGTGCCAGCTCCTCGTTGATGACGGCGGCAGTGTTCACCAGACCCTCGGTCCAGTGCTCCACTGTGTCCCTGAACGAGTTCTGGATAACTGCAATGCTCTCCAGCAGCGCCGCGTCAGCATTGACCTTCTCCGCGAAGGTCTTCTCCCGCTCCTTGGCGGCCTCCAGTGTCTGCGTCAGCGTGGCCAACTTCAGCTCCAGGTCTGCTTTGGAATCCTTGGCGGCTCTGAGCTCCTTGCCCCTCTCAGCGAGAAGGCCTTGCAGCTCACCGTGTGCGGCAGCATCCTTCTCGCGCTCACGCTTGAGCGTGGCAAGCTCCTCGCCGCTCTTCCCAATATCGGCCTCCAGCCGCGCCACCTTCTCCTCTAGCTCTTTCTTGGCGGCCTCTGCAGTTGCTGCGGCGTCCTTTGCCTCCTTGAGCGCCCCGCCAAGTGCTCGCTCACGCTCGGCGAGCTCTTCCTTGTAGCTGTCGAGGTGGGCCTTCCGCTGCACCAGCTCGCCTTCTCGCGCGGACTACTTCTCGACAGCCAGTCTTTGCTCCTCCTCAGCTTCGGCCTTCTCGAGAAGAAAGGCCGTGCGCTCCTCGTCGACTCGCTCCCGCTCCTGCGCCAGGGACCGGAGAGCTTCTTGATTTTGGCCCCGGAGCTCCTCCGCGCGCTTCTCCATGTCCACTCCCGCCTTCGCGACAAGCGCTTCCCGGGAAGCCAGCTTGGCTTGCCGGGTGCGGTAGAGTGACAACAGCTTCCGCAGCAGCTGCTCCTCCTCGGGCTCGCCACTGCTGCTGCCGGGCGCGTCAACCAATGACAGTCCAGCAGAGGCGAGCACCTCCCCGTCAAAAGCTTCCCCCTCGACTGGCGCCCTGGAGCTCGATGCCCAGGGTAGCTTGATGAAGATGTCGTCGCCGGCCTTCAAGTAGGCGCCGGGCTGGGGCTCCTCGGAGCCCGGCTCCGCAGAAGCGGCAGAGGGTTCGGCGGTCGGCGCAGCGCCTGGCGCTCCTGCGGCCTCAGGGTCGTCAGTGCGATCGCCCGACCCCTCGCCGGCTTCCGCAGCAGCAGCCCCGGTGGCCTCCTCGTCGGCGGTCACATCAGCACCGGCACCTTCCTCGCCGGCGCCCTCTGTCTCCATTGGCTCAGCCGTAGATGGGTCTAAAGAACGAAGGAGGGAGGAAAATCAATCAAAAATCCAAGAGAGGAAAAACAGAAGAAGCAGAACCCAAGGGAAAGATTCTGGGCGAGCGGATTACCTGCGCCAAGATCTTCAGTTGCGGCCTCGGTCGCCGCAGGATCAGCAGCGCCGTCCCTTGCCGGAGAGTCCCTCCTCGCCGGAGAGCGCTCCCTTGCCGGGGACTCCCCCCTTGGAGGCGCAGTCGAAGCAGGTGGCACTTCGGGACCGGCCTCCGGGCGCTCCGGATGAGGCTGCTCTGCTCCCGCACAAGTCAACAAACAAGTTATCAGCAAAGGAAAAAGCACTCGAGCGCACCCGACAGCAGAAGGCTAAACTATGAACTTACCCTGGGGGCTGCGCTGGGGGCTGCTTTGAGGAGTGATTGCCGGGTCCGTCAAGGTGATCTCGGACCCACCCCCTATCGACAAGGTGGGGTCATCTTCGATAACGATCACCGCGGCCTTGGCCCTCTTCGCCGCTCTCTGGGCCAGTGTTCTGAAAAGAAAGGCGTCCAGATTGGAGCAAGTCAGATACAAGATATAAACAGCAAGATTGAAGAACTACAAGAGCACCAAAGAGACTTACTCTTCTTCCTCCTCGTCGGAGCTGAGCGCGGAAAGATCGAAGTCCGGCCCTCCTCCGGCGCGGCGAGGTGGAGGAGTAGGATCCCTTGCCCTCTTGGCGGGGGCAATGGCGGTGGCCTGGGAAGATCCCGCTCCAATTGCCGCTGACGCGTGAGGCGCTCCCGCGGCAACATTGCTTGCCGCGGTAGAGCGCGTCGCGTGGCTCGGTGGCTGTGCAGCCGGCTGCCGCCCCGCTGCGTCCCCAGCCCTGCGAAGGCGCCTCCTTGGCGGGGCCGGGGGCTCCGCCTGCGGCAAGCTCTCTGAAGGCTCAGCCTCCTCCTCGCCGGCCTCGCTCGACTCGGCTTCCGAACCGGCGGGCTCCTCTTCGCCCATGAACTCCGCGCGTTCGGCAAGGTTTGCCGCCTCTGCAGCCTCCGCCTCCTCCACGGTGAACCCGAATGCGCTCGCGGCAGCTGCAGCCGCAGCCTCTTCCGCCCTAGTAGCGATGAGCTGCAGCTCCTCGTCGGTGGTGTCACGGGTGAGGCTCTTCTGCTCGTCGGCGCGGACCGGCACTTCCTCCAAGGTGTCGAAGAACGCTCGCACAACCTCATCCGCAGGCTCTTGCCAAGTTGGGACGATGCCGTGTGAATCGCACAACGGCATCATGGCGCGGATCCGGTCAAGCGAAGAGTTATTGCACAAAGGAACTACGCCCCTCGGCAGTGTGAATGGGTGCTGGGGGTCGCGTTTGAATAATTCCAAGAGCATTGCGTCCAACTCCAAGACGGTGAAGTTGTAGTTGAGGCCCGGCCGCAGTCTCATGATGTCCGCCGGGTTCTTGAACTCCCAGACGGGCCTCCCCCTCTCCTGCAGGGGGGCAATGCGGTGGCGGAGGAAATCTGCCCCGACAGCACCTACAGTGAGCCCGGCAAGCCTGAGGCGAAGAATCCTAGTGATGGCGATCTTCAGCCTCTTGTCTTCCGGGGCCACGTTGCTCCAGTCATTGCCGCGCACTATTGGAGTTTGGCGCACGGCGGTGAAGGGCTGCGGATTCTCCTCGACGATCCAGCACCACTCCGCTCTCCACTCCTCCCACTTGCTGTGGAGCTCACCATCCAAGTACGCCTCCTTCTTGCCGACTCTCGAGACCCAGGCAATCCCTCCGGCAAGCGGCTCTCCTCTCTCTACCCGAGGAATGAAGTAGTGGCGGAAAAGGGCAACACTAGGGTGGACTCCGACAAAGTTTTCACACAAATGTGCGAAAACTGCCATGGTCAGGACAACATTGGGGGTGAAGTCAAGGAGGCGGAAGTCATATGTGTTCATAATGTCACAGAAGAACTCCGAAAAGGGCGGGCAGAGCCCGCAATAGAAGAATAGTGGGAAGAACGGGTACCCATTTGGAGCCAGCTTCGAAGCGGTAGCCGGGAGTACCCTTGTGCGCGAATGCGCACGCATCTCCGTCGCCCAAAAGAGGTAGAAGTACTCCCTCAGCTCCTGCACGCCGAGCTGGGGGGTGAAGATCGCCCACTCCTTCCGCAGCGCCTCGGCCGACTTCACACCCTTTCCCTTGTCGGCTTTCGGGCCCATGGCGGAGGTGGTGGAGAAGGTCGACGACGTGGTGATGCTGGTAGCAATGGGAGGGGCGGAGCGCTGCTCTCTCGGCTTCGAGAAGAAGGGGGGAGCGGCGGAGTTTGTGAAGAAGGAATAGCAGCAACCAGCGAGGGGGAACGAACTGCCCCTGTTTCCTCTGCTTATAAAGAGGGATGGGGCGGACGTTTTGCCCTTCCTAATAAACAACCACCCACGATCTCCCCCACGATGCCGCATTCAACGCGTGCCGTTATGGGGGAGCATGGTGGATATGGAGCGAGATTTGGTGTAGCCCAGCCCGCGTGTGCCCGTGCCCTGTCTTAGGCCTGGCCCAACAGCGCTCGGCACCGTGTCTGGCCCAGGCCCGGGGGCTCCTGTCGGTGTACTAGAATAGGGGTACCCTAGTACCCCGAACTTGTGCACGGGCAGTTGCAGCACCCCGCGGCAAGGCTTGCCGGGCGAACGCCAAAGACCCTCCAAGGTTCCCTTGGAGCCATTCAAGAACAAAGTATTTAAGCTAAGGAGACAAGACCCCGACAAGAGGAGCTTGCCGGGAAGGCTAACCAAGGCACACCAAGGAACTTGCCGCGACGCGCCACGCGCTCCGGCAAGGCGACAAGGCCCCGGCAAGAGGAGTTTGCCGGGAAGACTAAACAAGGTACCTCGAAGCCCGGCGAGCGACAAGCCTCTGGGCCCGACAAGATAGCAGCAACGGCAAGGTGCTTGCCGCGGCAAGCGGCCACTCTGCCCCCACGCTCCAGCGCATCCACCAATGTGTCGCTCTGGGGGCCTCTCCGGGCGCGCGTGGCGGGAGGCTGTGCAGCCAGCGGTGCACAGTGGCATGCGAAGCTGACAAGATCACCATCGTGGCGAACGGTGGCGCCCCTAACGGTCCTTTTCTGTACTGTTCGGGCGACTCAGACGGGCATTTAATGCCCTTGTCCCCTGTCGTCAGAGTTAGGTAGGGTGCACTGTACAAGCAACTGTATCACCTACCTCGCTTTTTACGTTTTTACCCTCCTCTGCGTTGCCACCTGTCGGTGACCCCTTTAGCATATAAAAGGAGGCCCATGCGCAACGTAAGGGGGGTTCGGACAGTTTGCTTCGATTCACTCGTAGCCCAACAAACATCATACTCTCGCTCGAGAGCAAGAACGCCAGATAATACAACCAGACAAGCAGCAGTAGGAGTATTATCTCTCCGGAGAGCTCCGAAGCTGGGTAAACCGCTCGTGTGCTTCGCCTCGATTTGCTCTTCGTGCAACCTCCGCCCCCCACCGAACCGAAAGGGGCCCAGTCCGCCGGCCCCATAGGTGTTCGTGGGTCAGTTTCCCCCGATAGCGTACGAGTTTCATTGCTTCCATAATGGCACTCAATGCCTTGGTGCCAATTTTGTAAGTCAATGCAGTGTTCCATAATATTCTTCTGATGCGCTGATTTTGATATTTACTGTAATTGCCTATAATATCTGAGAACCATGAAAACATAAATAGTTGTGAGATTATCTTTGTAATGCAGATGATATTCTAATATAGGGGCGCCCCTGTAAACACTTATGTGCTATCACTGGATTCTGATGAGAGAGCTCATGTGTGCTGTAATATCGTGCGTGCAGTTATATAATCTGGCACAAGTACACAAAAAAATAGGCTCCAGAAGTAAGGATAGCTGGCAGATGATAGGTTCATAATATACTGTATAGAGAGTTTATTGCCAAACCATGATAACAAGAGCACACAACAACTAGGCAGATCATAGTGTACATAGCAGGGGTACACCATAACCACGATATATAAATCGGGAAAGTGGAACTGGCTTGAAAATATGGTGTTGTATTGCCGCTAGTAATTGAAAGCCTATCGATCACGTACAGGCCAGCACTATCGAACATGGTAAAGAAGAGCAAGCAGATTTTGGATAATAAAATGTTGGTTGCGCAGTGCCCACACATGATGAACTAGAGCGCATTAAGAATGCAACTCCCAGCTGTCTCTCGACCATTTCAGGCGGTTGGATGAAGATCCTACGTCTCCTAACCCTTCTTCTTCCTCGTCTCTGATTCTTCCCATACAGAACACCGCACGGGCCGCCGGCCGGACCACCGGCCCCCACCGCTTGTGTTCCTCCGCCACCCCCACCCCCCACCCGCGTCGAGTTTTCTTCGTTCGGCGAGGCCCCACAACCACCCGAGCCCCTTGGATCACACCGGCGAACTCCGGCGAGCTCTGAAAAATCGACTGACCCAATTTTGAAATTTAGTCTACTGTGATTTAACTAGTGTGGAATATAAAAGGGGAAAACCATAAGCATTGGGAGTATAGTGTTGAGCGTGCCATGGCGGATCTGAAGGTGCAAACCGTACAAAGGCAACTTTGCAACCAAGACAAGAAATCAGAGTAAAGCAGTGGCGATCTATTTTCTTGTTGCGATAAATAAGCTGAGCAGATACGAAAGAGTACGGCCTCTGGTGCGGCGCCATGTACGCATCTGCTGAGAATTTGACGGTGCTGCGGTAGCGATGGCTGTCGGCGGCGTGGAAGCAGATCTAGGAGGGTAGACGGTGGCGGCGGGGCGCGGTGGACGAGACGGTCGTAGGAGCGGCGCCGGCAAGGTGGACGACAGCGGGGATGAAGCGAGAGGACGGGATGCAAGGATCCCGGTCCGAAGGCGTGGATGAGAGAGGTCGATCTCTTGTGCTGGACGGCGGCATCGGGGTATCAGCTCCGGCATGGTGGAGGAGGACGATGGTGGATGGGGTGGCAGACGACGGCGGACGGAGGAGGGTGGGGTGGAGAGGGTGTTTTGGCGCCCACGGAGTATGAATGGGGAAAAGGGAGGTAGAGAGGAAGGGGGGAACCATGTATTCAGGGCGCGCTTGTCTCAAATGCGAGGAATTTTACAAACTTAGCCCCTGTTTCAAATTTCTACTACATCACATCAACATTAGTTGGTTGGGGATAGGACGGTAATCTCGCATACACCAAATATTTGCCGACGAGAGTTTGTTTTTGGCGCCCATCGTGTATGAATATGAATTGGGGAGGGAGTCGATTTCAGCTGAGGGCACACTGTGTTTTGGCGCCCACCGTGTATGAATCCGGGTGAGAGGCGGTTACGTCACGTTTGGGTGAAATTACAAACCTACCTGTATTGAAACCTATAGATATCCAGCATATAGGCTTTGCGTGGCAGGGATAGGCAATAGTGATTTCCATCTCACAGATTTTGGTTTCGGGCGGTTACTGCGACTTTCCCCGCTTCGTTCAAATTTTGCACAGTGCATGTTTACAGTGCCAACTCAATTTGAATCCCGTTTGTATTCTACTATTTTTTTCCGGGCGGGATCCATTTTCAATTGGAATTACATTCTATATACATCATTTTTTTATATATACTTTCAAAAGCACAACAAAGAATTCTGCTCCTTTATATGTATAATACGATTTACAAATACAACGATCTCGAAATCTTAAGGTTGAATTCAAAAAAATTTAACCAAATTATGTTCTACTAAAATGTATGGATCAGTAATATCTACATATTAAATAACATAGATGTGCGTGAATTCATATGAGTATGCATGTTTGATAGATCAATTTTGGTTTGAGTATGGATTACATGTATCATCATCTCGAATTCAAATATTTGAATCCCTTTTTTGTTCGCTCCTTTCACGCCCATCTCTCTCGCATGCATGCTCCTTCAGATAGCTATCACTCTCTTTTCTCCAGCTCACCCGCACGCTCACTTCATGTTTCTCCTATCCTCGCAAACATGGTCTCTTGACGTCTCCCTTGAGAAGTGTCACACTCTCCGTATCATTATACATTACATGGTTTTCATTATCTCTCACATCTCTACTGTTCTCTAGTATCACTCGGTACCTAAGCTTTCTTTTTCACCGCCACACACACAGTCTCCACTCGTCTTTCACTTTGTCTTTCTCTCTATGGGATTCTCTCACACACCCTATATGTCTCTACATATGACTCATACCACTAAAATTACTCTCTCTCTCTCTCTCTCTCTCTCTCTCCTGTAGACACAACATTTGTTGCGGTCTCCTTTTCGTCTCCATCCCAGACTGACACCGATCAGACATCCCCGAATAACGTCTCCTCTCTCTCTCACACACAGACACACACACAACTCCTGTTTCCACTCCCCTTCCCGACAACCGTCTCTCTCTCACACACACAAAACTCTTGCTTTTGCACCCCGACTCGTATTTCTCTCACAAACATTTATCGACTAGCTAGCCTCTAGATAGGTTTATACACCCGCACACTCATGCTTCCACCATCGCATACATGTCTCTGTCCTGCTCCTTGTATCTGTGTAGCCTTTTCTTCCCTTCTTGAGACACGCCCTCTCGATCATGCACACACACACTATCGCCTCATTTTAAGCTGATACCTATCGCAAACACACTACTTGTGTCATTGTCACACATGCACTCCGTCCTCCTCCACTCTCCCTCTCTCTCACACATACATGGGCTTTTTGCAACAACTGGCAAGATGCCCATGCATTGCATGGAACATCAAGATGCATTTGTATGAGTATTTTATCTTGTGGGGGAAAAGGATGAACGAGGGAAGACCTTATTTGCAAATGTGGAGAGGGGTGTGGGTATCTTTTTGCAAAATTGCCATAGTTTCCTTCCTATCCGTCAGATATAGATCGGACGGCCACACGATCATCACCGACAATGCTTTTTATAAGAGTAGGGATAAAAAATAGAGTTGGTGATGATGGTGGGCCTGCCAGCCTGCAATGTAGGTCGTCCGATTTATATCTGACGGATAGGAAGGAAAATATGGCAATTTACCCACATTCTTCACCACATTTGCAGATAAGGCACTCCCTCGTTCATCCTTTTCTCCCACAAGATCTTGATGTTCCGTGCAACGCACGGGCATCTTGCTAGTAAGAGTAGAAATTATACATATACCACTTCTCGAATCTTGAAACCAACAACATTCCTCCCTTATCTCATCAAAACCGCCAAAGGAATATATTTTGAGTGAAACATAACATATTTTTAGTGATATACGTATTTCAAAACTAGACTTTTTTTCTATCAAATCGGTGAATATGTATTAATCTACTTTGATCGTGTGGCAATGCATTGGCACATTGCTAGTAGTTATTATAATTTTTTGGACACCAGACAAATGGTGGAGTACATATACGAAGAGAAGAGGCGCACGCACGCAGTCAACCTCTCGCTGTCTCGCGCACATGAGTGTTACGTAAAGGCGATGTTAACAAATAAACCCTAAAAACCCTAGGTGCACGATTGCTGCATTCGCGGGTATCGGGTACGTGGTGGAGCACCTTTGTAGGAGTTGATGGTCGGGACCACAGGTGAACGACTTGGAGCATGGTGGCTCGCCAGTTGCCACAGATCGAGTAGCCACGTTTAAAATATCGTTTTTTTAGCGGGGTTAAGAGTTCCGATTTTCAATGGCACGTTATAAGTAGTAAGTAGTTTTTAGAACGATTGGTATGGAGCGAAAATGGAATTCATAGTACTACGTACCTCCTTGGCATATGGTTGTATGGGTTTATGTTACGAGATGTTGAACCTGGTAGTTCTAGGGCAAATACTATGGTTTAGATTTAGATGCTGGTTTTCAGTAATCGGAAGGGGAAACCCTTCTTTGATTAAAAAACTACTACCTCCATTCTGGTTTACTAGTCCCCATCGTACTTTGGGTCAAAGTTTGTCCATGAATTTTACTTGTAAAATGTGAATGGAAAACGAGATTTTGTTATACCCAAACAAAAAAGGACTGGAGGGAGTGATTGATCTGACATGGACGCGACCTCTCATAGCGCAGGCATTGAACTGGCGAGCCGGCCAAGAGGGCCGCACTCGCTGCAGGCCCGGCTGAGCACGCCTCCTCGCCGCGTGCAACCAGCTTAATACTGTCCCGCCTGCCTTCATTGAATCCATGCGTGTGCCGGCAACACGTCCTTCCGCGAGCCGGCAGGCATTTTAGAACACAAAGAATGACTAAAATATACTCCCTCCGTCCGGAAATACTTGTCATCAAAATGAATAAAAGAGAATGTATCTAGACGTATTTTAGTTCTAGATACATCTCTTTTTATCCATTTTGATGACAAGTATTTTCGGACGGAGGGAGTAATTAATTTATGCATGGTCTTGACTTGTTGTGCTCGCACTGGTAGCAGGAACTAGTAGAGTTTTTTCTTTATTTATAACTCTCCTCACATGTTTTTTGGCTTTGAAGTGAATCATGATTGTGGACATTATGTATGAATGTGCAGATATCTGTGGACATGAGTTTGATGTGGAAGTTGAGCTTGGAATGTCGGGCTTGCGCGTGAACTATACCATGTCCAATGCTTCGTATGTTATTATTTGGAAAGTAATTGCTGTTATTACATGACCCGAAAAAAACATTTTGTGCCACATCAGTAGATGCACAGACATCACAATAGGCATGCTGACTGGATAAACATTTGAACCTAGCTATTATGAAGGAAATTTTGTATTGACAACAGTTTTAGATAGTAGGAGACGCCTAGCCTGCTCTGCCTCTACTAGCTTATTTCTGGCTTCTTCCATCTCTTCTTTGGCTTGGGTGAAGAGAGCATCTGATTGCTCTTTTCGCTTCTTTAGGAACTCAGCTACATTCTCAAGGGCTGCTGCACACTTTCTTTCAGCCTTTACTAATGCCACGAGGACACGAATAGCTGAGACTCCACCTGGCTTGTGTGTAATCCAGCATCATCTGGGAATTTGCACCTTGTGTCTAATCCAGCATCATTAGGGAACTGGCACCTTGTGTGTAATCCAGCCTCATTTTGGAAACATGATCTCGAGGTTGACCATACTTCCCTCCTTGCAGGAACTGCATCCTGACATGAAGTTACTTCTTTTTTAGATCAATACTCAGAGAAACCTAGATCCATTTAGTAGAAGCCAGATAAACAGAACTCGGAGAAGTGAATTCAAAAGGAAAAGAAATATAAAAACAGACTACAAGGTGAGAACACCCACTTCCTACATCAACTTAAAAACGAAAGCATTAGGACGATTAAGACTCTTCTTATTACACATCGAAGAACACCACGCTTAAGAGAAACAGAAACTAGAACATATACACATCGAAGAACACGAGGCTAAACAAAAGTAATTGAAAGGGTGTTACTTACCAAAGCTCGTTTTACAGGTTCAGTGCAGCTCCTCTTTAACTTGCCACACTCCTTGAAGATGTCCCGAATATCCCGTGTTTGGTCTTCATTGCTCCTCTGCATGTTCACACTCGTGGTTTTAAAATCTCAACATGGCAAGAAAAATACTACTAGTAATACTCGCTCATCTTGTGGGCAACATTAAAGCACTCGTCTGCCATGTTAGAGCATCTCCAACAGAATCGCAACGCGCGGCGCTTTAAAAAAGCGTTTACAGTGCTGAGATCGAGAAGTAGATACCAGAGAGTAGAGGATAGTTCTCAGCATAGATAGATAAAAAATATACCCATACCCCTCTCTAGATTTGCAAATAAGGCCTTCCCTCGTTCATCCTTTTCTCCCACAAGATAAACTACTCATACAAATGCATCTTGATGCGTGCAACACATGGGCATCTTTCTAGTTCTAAAAACCTTTCCATCATTTGCTACACTGCTGGTTGCAGATGAAAAACCTACCCAAGAACAGCGCAATACAGGAGCGACACACAATTACAAGCTGATATTCTGTTGGACAATGGAGGCTATAACCAATTACTTTTATGGGAACAATAGCACCCAGGAAAATTGAAGGGTAGGTATGAACAAAATTGGAACCGCACATGTACTGCTAAGTGATTCAATACACAGATTACCAATCGAGGAGGAGAACGATGGTCGCGACGGCCTCTGTGAGTCATGGTCGGCAATGGGAGTCAGTTCATTGTCCACGATGGTGGTACTTCTGCGCTTGGCGTCGGCTTCCGGGAAGCAGATCCGAGACCGCGGAAGACGATGCCGGGGAAGAGGCTCCGTCTACGATGACGATGGTGGACCGGCTCCAGTGCGGCGTACGAGGTCGTCGATGAGGCAGATGCACTGTGGTGGACGTGTGCGCCGATGTAAAGGGAAGGAGCACGAAGGCTGCGGTGCCGTGGAGAAGTCTATTTTGCGATGGGGATAGAAAATGGGGAGTATTCAGGTGTACTACTCTGGGTGCCGGGGTGGGGCTGGCTGGGTAGGGTGAACCTGAAGTTATGAAAACAGCCCCCTACCAAGCGTCTTCCATAGGCCTGTTCCGAAGGCTATGATGGTAACTTCCCACTGCTCGAATCAGGGTCGCGGGAGATTTTCCCGTCGACCTCAAAATTTTGTGACACTGGACTCCCCGTGTGGCGTGTTGAGTGATTCGGCTAAGCAACTAGCGAGTAGTAGTAGTAAACTCTGCATATTAGGTTTGACCTAAGTCAAACTTCCTAAAGTTTGGCCAAGTTTATATAAAAATATGAACATTTACCATAACAAATATGTATGATGTGGAAGTACATTCAATAATGAATCTAATGGTATTTATTTGTTATTGTATATGTTAATATTTTTTGTTATAAGCTTTCTGAGAGTTTACAAAACTTGACTTTGACCAATGCTAATACGCGGACTAAAATAAAAACGGAGGGAGTACACATTTGTTTTCTTAGTTTGTAGTGAACTAATCATTTGTTGAAATTGTGAAATAAATATATTAGGCTATTGACTTTGAATGTAATGGTCTATACAATTCAATAGTTACAATCATTGTTGAATCCCAAGATGTATACAAGGTCTATAGTACTTCACAACATGCTCAAACTCACATAATCCCAGTCAAATGAGAATCTAAATGCATTTCATAGTTATTACTTTGTAGGATGCAACAAAAACAACCAAAACTCTACATCAGCCATTATAGAAGCAACATTTTGACATATCCCATTGTGTGAATGAAACGTGTAGAGAGAGCTTTTGAAGATGGAGCAGATATGGCGGGAAAGATTTTATGTATGTGGACAAGAGAGTAGGAGACAAACCTAACGAGACAGAGAGAGAGAGAAAGAGAAAGAGAGAGAGGAAGAAGTTAGGTCTGTGAGAAAGATGGAGACATGTAATATACGTGATTCTGTATACGTGGAAGGAGAAGAGACAACATGTTTGATGAGAGAGCTGGAAAAACATGGACGAGAGGGGAAGGATCTCATGGGTTGAGGGATTGACAATTTTGTGCACGGAAGAGAGGGATTGGTAATTTTGTGCAAGAGAGAGAGAGGGTGGGGGGAGGAGTCAGTGAGCCGTCGTCACATCACCCTGCTTCCAAATGACCCCGCATTCTCTAGCGCGGTGTGGTCGCCGTCTTCGATCTGCTCGATGCCCTCTTTTAAGATTGAGGTGTTGTGCATGTTGGGGTGCAAAGAAGCACAGGCGAGAGTGGTCGCCGTATAACCTTGGATGGGGATGAATTGTGTGCTCGGGACTGTGTGTGTGTGTGTGTGTGCGCGCGCGCGCGCGCGTGTGTGTGTGTGTGTGTGTGTGTCAGATATTGAGCGAAAACAAAACTAAGAAGAGAAATGGGTATTCACGAAGAGATTGTGCGGGCCTTGAGGTGGGCAGGGGCCGAGTGAGGGTGTCAAAATGTGCGCGTTGATGCATATGTTGCATGCGATCATGCGAGGGACGGACGAATCGAGAGAGATGGTTGTTGTGTTATGGATGCTCCTCTCTCTCTCTCTCTGTCTCTCTGTCTCTCTCTCTCTATCTCTATCTCTCTCTCTCTCTCACACACACACACACAACAAGGAAACTAGAAGACCGTTCTCTCATGTATACACAACGTATCGGCATCTGTCTATGTCTCACTCATGCATGATCATTTGCACATTCACACCTCTCTATGTCTGTATCACACGCAGACCGTCTCCACATTGCCCTTCCACCACAACACACATATGGACACATACACATATTCTCTCACAGTCACACACACAAAATAAGTATTAAAAACTAGGGCGCACCTAAAACGTCCAAATCCAAATAAACACAAACTGGAGCTAAATTCAAATATATGGAAATATTGCAGCGTCAAGAACTTTCCCAGGAAAAAAAAGTTGAGTAATATTCGAGGATTGTTTTCACACACACAAAAAGGTTCGGTGGATGTCCTTCGAGCGCGACACGGTGATGCACCGTTCGATCGACGGCGCTTGCACAGGATTCCGTATCGTGGCTGTGGTACTAACTTCAAAAAAAGCGCTGCCTAAGTCTAATGTTTACGTGTACTAGTATGGTTTTCTTTTAAGTTTTACCAACCTCATATAAAACTAAAGTAAGCTCCCATACGTGCACTCATCAATATGCCGCCGCCGGCGTTGCGCATGCCAGTGCCCGCCTGCTCCGGACAACAATTTCTCGCCCATCACCGCCGTGTCGCCGCCATCCCTGTGCCATGAAGCCGAAGGCTCGCCCGCTCACATCGTCTGCAGTCCCTCCTCGCCATGCCGCCACACTTCCAAGCACGCGAGCAACTGGTGGAGCCGCGTCTATGCACGCAGCGTAGGAAGAGGAGGACGAGCGCGTGCTCTAGCACGCCGGTAGGAGGAACTAGCGTGTCATTGTTGTCTCCGCCCGCGCGGAGGAGGCGCGCATGGTGGCTGTCGCGGCGGAAGCCGGTCACACGCGCGTCAAGCCCGCAAACCGGGTGCGGACGCGGAATCTACCTTTGAGACCTTGAATGCCATGTGGATCCTGCAATCTGAAGGAGCAATTTGGGTCAGTCGACTCATGTGAGCCGTTTGATGCAACATGGATGGCTAGAAGGGCTTCTTCCACCTCTTCTGCCGTCTTCTTCCTTCGCTCCGTCGAACTTCTTTCACAAATCGACTGACCCAAATTATACTACTAGTATGAACGTATTAAGTACAGTAGGAACACGAAGGTACGAGCAGTAGTACCAACTGCAAGAAGAACAGTAGTAAGACATAGTACTAGTACTACTCTACGTACTAAAGAGTTCAAATAACGAGAAAGAACATAAAAATAGTTCTGTTGGGGCCTCAGCACAACACACCCTTGAAAATAAACTAAGCAACTAGTCCGCTTGACACTGCAGTAGAACCAGCATGAGCGACGGCACTGCCACCTACTCGGAGTCCGAGTCCACGTCCTCGACTTCGTCCTCGTCCCTCTTCCTCTTCCTCTTTGCCGACGCTTCTTTGCTTGAACCGGACAGTGGGCTCTGCTTCTTCATCCAACCGATGTAGATATTTAAACAAAGGTAGGCATCCATTGCTGCGTACAGGATGTGATCTTCATCTAATGTCTTCGACTCCCATGCATGATGAAACTCGTGATGAGGTTTCTTCAGTTTAGCGTACGAAGGATCAATCATGGCTGCTGCCAGGGTCAGCATTGAAGGTTGAGAGGAGGACACCAGGCTTGCCTTCTGGAGATCGAAGGGCTGGCCTACAACGAGACCTATCCGACGCAGGACATCCCTGTCGTTCTTAAAGCCTACAGTAACGAATTTCACTCTTTTGTCCTTGAGGAAGTTCTTAAAATCCTGGCACTCAACGTCGGCATGGCATATGTGGTAGACCAAGAAAACGTTATGTACGCAAACCTGGATCACGACAGGCTTCTTCCTCTCTTCTTCCTTTAGATCCTTCTCTCGTCCCAGGACTGTGGTGTACTCAACATCTAGCCCAGCGACCCACTCATCCGTTGAACTGTTGAACATGCGTAGGAAGCGAGCAAGCCATGCTTTCACCGTCGCGGATCCACGTGTGTAGATGACGATGAACTGATCGCCGGTGATGGCTCTAACCTGGTACTCAGCGGCGACCATGGAGATTTGGGAGGCCATGGATTTTGGAGGAGGGTTAGGAGAATTTGAATTGTTGTACACCGCAAAAACTGCGAGCGAACTAATGTGAAAGGATAGGACGACTGGGAGCAAACTGTTGTGAGGTAGAAGATGGGGACGAGTAGGGCGTGCGAATGGCGTGGGGTTGCTGGCTTGCCTGGTGGATAAACGGCTGCAAGCCCCCAAAGAGTTCTCTAGAACTATGCGGGACCCACTAGCTGTCATGTCTACTAGACCCATATCGTAGGCCTAGCGTTATAGCTTCTGCCTGTTCGCACGCCATGCCAGCGTGTGGATGTAACTTCACTTAATTCCGTCAACCATCGCGCCTCCCACGACCTTCGCCTCCCTCGCGCGGTCGCGCCCTTTGAGACTTCGATGGGCTATAAATGAGCAATTTTTCTTGCATTACTCTGCATGCATGATACTCCCTCTGGTCCTTTTTACTCCCGTCAACCGTTTGCAAAGTGTTTGACCAAATATATACTTTTTTTGAACACCGCCTTATATTAATTAACCAGCCACACCAGTACACTCATTCGATACAATATTCACCACACAGGGTGGTACGTTATTTACAAGAATACCATCTAATCTATTGTCAAAGCTATACTTAGCGATTAAGTGTGCCACCTTATTGGCCGAACGGCTAATCTTTGACAATTGAAGATTGTTGATCAACTCCAAGATGCTCAATGCTTTCATCTTCAGGTCACGCATAGCAGACCTGTCATAGTCCCCCGATGCAAGAGACGCTACCACAAAAGCGCAATCAGTCTCTAAAATTACAGAATTATGAAGAGAAATACCTATGTAGAGACCGGCAATGCAAGCCCTAAGCTCCGCTTCGTCCACGCTTTGACATGCATCAATGAAATCCCACGATCAAATTTATACTAAAAATATCAATATCTACAATACTAATTATAATGAGTATAAGAACTACGTTTTATAATGAGTGTAAAAATATTGATTTGACATTGTGAATGTTGACACTCCCTCCGTCTAGGTGAGTAAGTCATCTTAGGCTGTGCACCATGACCAAGGAGGGGAAAACAAGAGACATTAATGTTTATTTGCTAATTAAATAGTGTTGCATGCAATGAACTAACCACTTCATGTCATGTTTGATAGTCTCAGGTCATTAAAAGCATGCACACCCTCATCTCTTATTGGTTGATATGTCAAGAAACAAGAAACGAGCTAGAAGTTAATGCACCGCGCCTACGTGTTTTGGGATTATTTGGTTTTCGTAAGATCACTTACACACCTAGCTATTAGAGTACCACTACCTCCCTTCTAGTTTAAAGGGCTCGACTCAAAAATTTCACCTACTCTTAGCAAGATAGTAGAGGCGGTGGAATAGTTTTTTAAGTCTACAAAAGTACTCAACTAATGCTGTCGTTCTCCACAAAAAAATGTGTTTACCAATGCATGCATGAACACTAGTTACTCTAACCCCCCTCTCTTCTTTAATTCTTTGCCACATCAGCATATTTGCTATTCCCGTGTGCATGATACCAGCTAAGATACCACCATGATGGCCAGACTTAATCATCGCATGCAATAATTTAGTGCACCTTGAAATATGAACATGTGTGGGGCGTGTATGTTTTTAATGACTTGAGACTATACCTAGCCCGACATGCAAGATGACTTATTATGCACCATTCCCCATACCTGCAGGAAGCCCGTTCGTCTCCAAATCTTTTCCTCTCCATGTGTGGAAACAATATGCCTGCCAAACTCTCCTTCTCCCTCCGGCAGTCCCACCACTCCACCCCGTGTGAAAAAATCTGCATGCATGACTCTCCTCCCCCCACGCTCGTCCAATCCGTTGTGACCAGCAATATTTCCACCCCTTCGCTCCCCCATAATTTACTCCAACAAATATGCCCACGTAGCTTTTACTTAACTTCAGGTGCATTGGGTCACTGACATAAGGACCCAGCAGTGTACCGGCCCACATGTGAGTGATGCAACTGGAGCTTCAGTTAAGTCAGTGCAACTCAGTCCATATCTTACGTAGGTGTGCCATTGCTCGCTATAAATACTGCGCCTCCCACGACATCGCTATCTCCTCCCCCTCACGTTCACGTTCATCGCTATCTCCTCCCCCTCCCTCTCACGTCGACCACCATGGCATCGCCCCTCCCAAGCCCTAGGAGCCCCTCGCTGCACCGCGCGGACGGTCATGCATCGCCGTTCTGTTCCTCGCCGCCACTAGTCAAGGAGGACGCATCGGCGTTCCGCTCCTTGCTGCTACGCGACGCGTCGCCGTTCCGTTCCTCGCCGCCACTAGTCGAGGAGGACGCGTCGGTGTTCCGCTCCTCGCCGTGACGCGACGCGTCGCCGTTCTGTTCCTCGCCGCCACTAGTCGAGGAGGATGCGTTGGTGTTCCGCTCCTCGCCACGACGCGTCGAGGTGGACGCGTCGGCGTTCCCAATATCGCTAGCACGCGCGTCGGAGGACGCGTCGGCTCCCCGCTACGAGGAGAACGCCGCGCTGCCCGCCGAGCCCCCCCCCCAGCCTTGAGGAGCTTTGGAAAGAAATGGATGTCACCTTGTGGGAGGCTTTGCCTCCAGCAGAGCGCGCCAAAATAGAGGCGGAGAAGAAGGCCGAGGAAGAGAAGCGCACCGCGCAACAAGCTTTTTGGGAGATCTATGTCACGTCCGAGAGAGTCCAGCAATTGGTTCTTTGGCAGAAGGCTCGTGCGAGGGTCGTGAGGGTGGCAGAGGACGCCCGTGCCGACACCCTGAGTGCAGTCGGGCCCAAGCGCCTCATCTACGCTTGGCGGTAAGTGAACCGGGTGCACGCTTCCACGCAGGAGGAGTACCTGTTGGCGTCAGATCACCACACTGGTGAGATCGCGCTCGCCCGCCGGCAAGCCGCCAATCAGCACCTCGCGAGTTGCGAGGCTGAGGAAGAGGCGTTGTGTCGGCACGCTGGGAAACGGGCGCGCACCAGGGCACTCGTGGCGCGCCCCAAGCGCTCCTGCGAGCGCCGTGGCTTTTAGGAGGAGTATAATTTTTTTTCGTAAGGCGATCTCATTAGTTTTGGGACGCAAATGATAAATCCCGAACGTTCAGGAATTTTTAGCGTCCTTAATTAAGTATGTAAAAGGGAAAGTTTGGAAACGGTGTGTATTATTACGCATTTTGCAAGTACGTGCATATAGCACAAACTTTACTATATAGTATCGGACTACACGTCTCTCTCGATATATGCTTGCAGACTGTGCTACTCCCTCCGTCCAGGTCAATAAGTCATCTTTGGTTGTGCACGGTGACCAAGAAGGAGGGAAGACTTGTACACCTAGACGGAGGGAGTACTACTATTACTTATGTACGTGCAAATGCACGTTTTAACATTACGATGCGGTTTTTGTAAAAGTAGAAAAACAGCACTAGTCAAGCTTGTGAAACGATTCAATGCAAAACAAATGCAAAAATGCTCGTTTGATTGTTTACTTTTAGCTTCCTTCTCCGTGGTTATTTCTCTGTCGTACTTTGTACGGAGCATCTCACTGGTTGGAAAGGCATGCAAATTCCCAAACCGCTTCCTACACCCTGTATCAAATTTTTTGCCTAACAAGTTGTGCCGTGCAATTGGCATTCCAACTTGAGTACTACTACTAGTAGGAGTACCAGGGGCCACTTCTTTTAGGCTTCTAGATTAGTAATCCCAAACTACTACCTCCGTCCTGGTTTATTGGTCCCCATTGTAATCTGTGTCAAATTTTGATCATATATTTAACTAATGAAATGTTAGTGCATGTCACATGCACTACTCCATCCGTCTAGGTGAGTAAGTCATCTTAGGCTGTGCACCGTGACCAAGGAGGACGAGAAAACGAGAAACGTTAATGTTTATTTGCTAATTAATAGTATTGCATGCAATGAACTAACCACTGCATGTCGTGTTTGATATCTCAAGTCATTAAAAGCATGCACACTCTTTAACTCTTATTGATTGATATGTCAAGAAACAAGAAACGAGGTAGAAGTTAATGCACCGCGCCTAAGTGTTTTGGGATTATTTGGTTTTTGTAAGATGACTTACACACCTAGATGCACCGCGCCTAAGTGTTTTGAGTAACATTTTATCAGTTAAATCTTTGGTAAAAATTTAGCACAAATTACAATGGTGAGGAATAAACCAGGACGGAGTAGTAGTTTAGAAGCCCAAATAAATGAGTGAGGCGCCTTATTGTTACTCTCCACTGTGACTAGTCTTGTGGGAAAAGCTGGGGAAGCCTCCAAAAGAACTAGCCCTAGGATTAGTAGCTAGGGATCGAGTGTGGGAGATGAACCGGAGAAAGTAAATGCAGAGAGATGAAATGCAAAAAAGACGGAGGGATGTGATGGTTGCTTGTCCGTTTATTTTACCAGGCCATTTATTACTGGGACTGGTTGGGTTTTGTGATATGACGGCTTTACTGCCTTGCCACGAGCAGGGTGAGAGGTGAGACTCCCGTGCAGCGCTGCCCTATACACTCGTACTACATCAGTCGTGGTTTATTAGTCCCCCATTGAATTTGACTGAAGATTTAACTGACAAAATGTTAGTGCATGTCAACAAAAACTATATCGTTGGATTCATATTTGAACATAGTTTTGAATGATATAATTTTAGGTGACATGCATCAGTATTTATCGTACTATATATAATGTTAGTTCAATTTTTGGTCGTACTAATCTATAGTAGTAAGGTGCCCGTGCGTTGCACCGAAGAGTGAAATGCATAGATCGGGGAGTTGTTTAATTTGACAAAGGATGTGGGGGTCATCTCATGTGTAACGGGTATCGATAGGTTTCTTCGAATATTATCTCATCTCTAGAGCTCACAAACATCCGGGTGAAATAGATAAAAAGGTATGTTTTGCAAACAAAAGCGTTCAACTGTTCAACCTGCATCCAAAACTTGTGAAGAAATAACACTTATTGTGCTTTGCAAGAAATGATCTTTAAGAATTAGTTTTTGAGTATCGATTGTAATACATGTTGGCTACAAATGACATGGCACTTTATTATAGTCAACAGTTGGCTATAATATTAAGTAATATTAACCATGCCCTTATACACCTAGACAGAGGGATTAAATCAGGATGACTTGCAAGGGGGCAGAGGAGATGTAAGAAATGGTTCATCGTTAGTCTTTCACCAGTACTGTAGTAAAAGTTCATACATGGAAGATTCTATACTAAACCATAAACGGATACACTTTTATTCATGCGCGGTACTCCAATAGAGCAAGATCATGCATGGAAGTCTCCACATGCTTAGACAGCGGATTACATTGAGCGAAGACTAATGATCAACATTTAACTTGATAATGCGTATTTTTTTAGAAGAACAGGGAGGCTCCTCCCCGGTTCCATTTTGTGATATGAAACCCAAAGTGTCTTACATCAGCTCACTGAGAGGGGCAGTTCAAAGGAAGGACTGCGGAGAAAGCCACTCAAATTTAACGACAAGCTTACAGAATCAAAAGCGGCAAAGACACGGGCCATAAGCGCCCACACACACACTACATGTTTTCTAAGTGCACTTGATAATGCGTATGTCCAGGTGAACCTCCTTGGAGTCCCCATGCACCGAGTCGGCGGGTAAAGGATGGAACGGATGCCATGGGTTTTCCAAGTCCACATTGGCGGGATAGTCCCAGCTCCCCAGAGTCCAAGTCTGTCCGATGAGGCCGGTGTCGCCGCCCACGCGACCCGGAGGGGTAGTAACATTGACCACGCACCCGTACATCTACCTCGTGTCAGTGTAAGCGTCAGCGGTGACCCTCCCCCCCCTGACGCACATTACAGAGATGGGGCGACGGCCTGCGCGGGCCTCGCCGGTGCCCACGATCAAGAGGAAGACGCTGCCATCCTCCTCCGAGACTGGCAGGCGGCGGTGATCCTCCAGTGACTCCGGCATGGTGAACCGGTAGCATGTGTCGTACTTGATGTTCTCCGCCAAGGGTCAGCAGTGACCCCTGCACGCATCCGTGAGGTGATGCACCATGTCCGCCGGCGAGCCACAAAACGGCATCGGGCACTCATAGCAGTGGACGAAGGGCTCCTTGGAGGCATCGACCAGGCCGTCCATGAAACGGGAGTGGCTGTAGGGGACGTTGCGCCAGTTGAATATATGAGCAAGTTACTACGAGATTTAATCTGAATAAGCACAAAATAAATCATGACGGCTATAACAGAGATGAAATTAATCATGTGGACTAGCATAGTAGTAGGATAAAGAGTAGAAGCATGAATTCTACCACAATTTCAAACAGGAAGGACAGAAACACATACGGTGCAATGGGAGCAGCACCGTTGGTGTTGAGGTTGTCGCCCATGTCATTGAGGAAGAGGTTGCCGAGGTCGGGGAAGAAGTCGTCGTCGGTGAAGTCGTGGCTGCTAGCAGTCGCGAGAGTGCGCTCCCCAGATTTCAACAGCGCCCGCCGAATGGAGCGCAGGAGGGAGTGGCTGTAGGGGACGTTATGGCCGCCGAATGGAGTGCAGGACTAGCACACGAAGCAATAGATGGTGTCCTTACTAGTACTCCCTAGTCTCTATCTATCTATATCTATATATATATACTCTTATAGAAAACTGAGTTGGTGATGATGGTACCCCTGCCATCTTGTAATATAGACCGTCCGATCTATATCTAACGGATAGAAAGCCAACTATGACAATTTTACAAAAGATACCTGCACCTCTCTCCACATTTACAGATAAGGCCTTACCTCGTGCTCCTCCCTATGTCTCTATCTCTACTACTTTTTTTATAACAAATCGAATAGTGTTGCCCCGTCCGCTGCATGCCCGGCTAAACACGCCTCCTGGCCTCCATCATCACCAACTGAGTCTTTTATAGGAGTAGGAGTAGAGAAAAAACCGAGTTGGTGATGATGGTGTGCCGTGCAATGCATGGGCATCTTGCTATTTTTTGCATATAAGTCCAAACACCACGTAGACACGGTCTTTGAGCATGGTTCGTAGTCGTTCCACGATCGAGCATTGAAGTTTGTAACTATTTTAGATTAGAATATACTACTCCTCCGGTGCTAGTAGTAGAGCAGAGTCATACTCTACTACTCTACTCTAGCAAGCTAGGGCATAGTACTGTAGTAGGTACTATAGGGAGTACCAGTACTGTGATATCTCAAGCAAGTTGTTTGGCATCGATATGACCCTACGCAGCTGGTATGTGTCTCGTAAGTCAAGCGGCATGCTGTAGTCATCATCACATGTCCACTTCTCGCAGCACATATTCGCTTCTCCATCTTTGTCCGCACATAATCTCGTCCAAGCTTCCATCCCCGCTAAGGCGCCTCCCCCCTCGTCCAAAACCCAAGCACTAACAATGGCAGAACCAAGCAGCGTCTGCCGAAAGAGTGGCTGGAATTCGCTCCCCACAGAGGTAATCAAGCCCATTGTTTCGCGTGTGGACAATCTCAGTACCATGCCGCTCGTCGCGTGCTCGTCGGGGCTGTACCGTTTACTCAAAGCCCTCAAGCCGGAGCTTTTTAAGCCAGCTCCTTGCTTGCATATGCCGCCTGATCTTCAGAAACGGCATGTCACGCAGCATAATGATCGTAGGGTGGCGAGCATCAACCCCCTTCACTGTGATCCGATCCCCGTCAGCCTCAGCTACATTAACGGTATGTACTGGGTCGGCATGAACACGTCTTGGATGGTGCTCTTCGACGGTCGCGGCAGCTGGATGCTCGTGGAGGTCTACACCCGGCGATTGATCCCCCTTCCTTCGATTAACACTGCACTACTTTGGCACCGCGGCCCAGAATACTCGGAATCTTACAGTAGCCAACATGATACCAAGTTTGGTTTGCTCAAGGTTGTAATCTGCCAAGTGCCCACAAGATCTGTGAATTATAAAGATTTCAGGCTAATTGCGTTCTTCAACCGCGGTCTTGCCTATCTGACAGGTCATTGCGGTAAGTGGATAAATCTGCACGTCCATCGCAGGATCATACATCCTCCATGGTTCTCTGATGCCATTGAACACAAGGGCTTCATTTAAGCTGTCGACTCCTTCTATGGTTGGACGTATTGCTGGCCTACTCCAGTCATCGCTACAAACGGCTGTTACAGCAGTATGTTACTTTCCTATGATACCATGATGGCTTGCTTATATTACTGTCAACATTAAATGAAAAAATATTCATGCTCATAACATGCTGTTCTTAAGATTGACTAAATCAAGATCCCTTTTTTATTTGACTCCAACTTGATATGATGTTGTAGGCCGCCTGGTGTCCCTACCCTTCCTAATCCCAGAACCTTTCAAAGAAAAGCGGCATGGCAGTTGCAGGTGGTTCCTGGCTCGATCATACGACAGCGAAAGATTGATGATCGTTCGCACGAACCGGACGTGTTGTTTCGCGGAATACAATCACAGTCACTGCAAGGTCTTTGAGCAGGATCCCAGCTTCTCTGGGCCTTCAGGAATTTTTGACTGGAGGCCGGTAAGTAGCCTTGGTACATGCTCTCTGTTTGTCGGACTGAATTATCCGATTAACCAGGAGATAACTGATGGCAAGGATCATGATGGCAGCGCGGTTTCGTTCATCAGACTAAACAGTGTGGACACAGTGTACCATGCGTCTCTGCATGCACCATACCCTGATATGTGCCGCCATGCTCTGCAGCCCAAAGTAGGAGAGAGGGTCGCAAGTATCAGACTTCGACCTGCTGGCTGGAGTTTCCCCCGTCAGGCACCCATCTGGTTCAAGCCGTCAGCCAATCTCCACAGCTTAATAAATAGTAACGTCTAACTGAGCCAGTTAGTTAGATGCGTACACTTGGTGTAGTAGGATCTTTATTTAGTTTGATGCATACACTTGTTCTTTTTTGGTAGCCCTTTTGTAATGATGGCTGATGTTTGGTTTGGAAGAGAGAGCTGCGTCTTCACTCTTCTGGCCTACTTACTGCTTCTGTTGCACCCCCAGCCCTGGTTGCTGCTGCTGTTGTTTTCAATGTACAATCAATAGTATATTTCGTCTGTTGGTTGAATAAATATGTTGTTAGAACGACAAACACAATGTTCTGGAAGTCGTTGCACGGTTCGATCCTTTAGTGCCCCGTACCGTACGTAGCTCATACTATTTTTCATACGGAACACATTTTCCATTTGTTGATAACATGCAGCCCACTGATGAAGGCCCAATAGAGAAGCCCATAATTAACTGGAAGGGAGGCTCTCACATGAATCTGGCCCAGGTACATGCTCATGGTCCCCTAAACATAAATAAGTAAATAAATAAATAAAGCTAAATGCTCATGCACCAGTTCTTTGGGAAAATAGGTAGCCCAGTATTTCTTTTTGAAGAATACCCAAGCTAGGCCTATTTGTTTTCTCCGAATTACTGGGCTGCAAATCTTTCAAGACGAGGAGGGATGCATTCCGTCCTGGCCAAAGAGTATGGTCAATGTCTGTTAAAAGTAATATCAAAAGGGGTTGAAAATTCCAAAAAAATTATAGCAAATGGGATATTAGTTTTTTTGAATTTTGTTCTTCACTGATATCTTATACGTATTTCATTGGATTTAACATGACATAGTACAAATTTATTTTTAAATTTGTTTTAGTATGGCTATTTATTTTTGGATTAAGAATATTTTGTTCCCCAGCAAAAATTTTCCACATATTTAGTTAATTTTTTGACCCTGGTACTGACCAGAAAATGGCCGGCAATTCTAAAAATGGAAAACGGGCAACTGACTTGTTTACGCAAGGCTTTGTCAGTGAACACACGATTCTAGCCACCGTGCTTCTTCAATCTTTGATCTTCCTGCTCTAGCCGCCTAAACTAGCGCCAGCGGGACTGCCTGCTTCCTCCTCTTGTGGCCCGTTGTGATGCCGCGCAGGCTTCCCCGGCCCACCCTACTCCCTCCGCTGGCCTGGTCGCACGCAATCAACTACCTCCTTATTACGTGAAAAAATGATTCCTCCCACAGACATTTGGGGCGCACCGGTTGGGAGGCTGACCTATGGGCCTACTACGTCGACGCGTACGCAGGGCTTGTCAACTTAGTCAACAAACAGTTCTAGCAGCAGTAACCGTTGGATTTGAATCGAACGGTCCTGCTGCTTCTTCAATCACTGCTCTTCTTGCACCAGCCGCCCAAACAAGCGCCAGGGAGACCGCCTGCTCCTGCCTCCAGTGGCCGGCTGTGCTGCCATTGAGGCCTCATCACCCCCTACTACTCCCACCGCTAGCCAGGCCCTGAGGCGACAGTAGCCTCACACCGCAGCCGAACCAGTGAACGCTCGTACTCCTCTCCGCGTGGGCATCCACTGCCGCGTCTTCCCCGGCTCCACGTCGTCCCCTTCCTAGGCCTCGCCGTCATCCACCGCCTTGGTGCTCTCGGCGCGGCATGGTCAATGAGGTCAACGACATTCCATCGAAAGAGTACTGTACATGGAGAGGCTGACAGCTGGGTCCATGATCGCAGCCCAATTTTTTTGTGATTTGCCAATTAAGTCGCTTTGTCAGGCCTGTTAGGCTGCAAATCTTTCAAGACAAGGAGAGCTTTCATTCGGCTGGCCGAGAAAATGACCCATCAGTAATGAGAAATGGGCTGTACATTTTTAAAACACATCAAACCGGCAATTAGTTTCAAATATCTTTTTTTTTCATTTCGAGATTTTAAATTACATTAATTTTTATGTGTGGAGAATTTATTGGATTTTATATTGATATACATTTATTTTTAAAATCAGTTTGAATGTGAGTCGAAATTTCAGGATTAAAAACAGTTCGGACCGCACCGAAATATGCAAAATTTCGTATAAGTTTTTAACTGTGGCCACGATATGGGCTGTAATGCTAACAAAAAGAATATGGGCTCCAAAAAAACCCTTAAGAATTAGCAAATGGGCTATAAATTATTAAAAATAATGGCAGATGGGCTGTATGCTGTTTTCCACATATTTGAGGCTTTCCTAAAAAAAGGTTGACGCACAAGCAGTGACTGTTGGATGGCCATCCAACGGCCATCGTGCTTCTTCAATCTCTGCTCTTCCTGCTCCAGCCGCTCAAACAAGCGCCGGCGGGACTGCCTGCTCCCTCCTCCCCGCGGCCGGCTCTGACAGCTCAGACCCACCAGCTATATCTTCATACGCAAAGAAGTGCCTCCTTATTATGCACAAAAAAATGAATACTCCCCCTGTTAGCTGGGACCCAGTATAGTGGCAGGCTGACTTGTGGGCCTACTAAGTTGACGGGGACGGAGGGCTTTGTCAACTTAGTCAATATGCATGATTCTAGCTCCAGTGACCGTACGATGTCCATCCAACGGCCGTAGTGCTTCTTCAACCTCTGGTCTTCTTGCTCCAGCCGCCCAAACCAGCGCCGGTCGTGCCTCGTGCTCCTGCCTCCCGTGGACGACTACGATGCGGCGGAGGCCTCACCGCCCCCTACTACTCCCACCACTGGCCAGGCCATCTCTCTACTCATCCACACCCCCTGTTATTCTACGGCGACGGCAGCCTCACACCACAGCGAACCAGTGAACCCTCGTACTCCTCTACGCGTGGGCATACACTGTCGCGTCTTCCCCGGCTCCGCGTCGTCCCCTTCCTAGGCCTCGCCGTCATCCACCGCCCAGGTGCTCTCGGCGTGGCGTGGTCAACATGGTCAAGGAACAGCTTCCATCGAACATGGACTGTACGTGGAGAGGATGATAGCTGGGTCCATGGTCGCAGCAAGGAAGTGCCTCCTTATTACGCGCAAAATAATTATTCCTCCACCTGATAGCGGGGACCCACTGGATGGGCCACCATATTTTGCAAAAAAAATGTTTCCCCCCTGACTGCTGGGACCCACCAGCTACACCTTCGCACGCAAGGAAGTGCGTCCGAGAAAAAAAACAAAACGATTCGCCCCCCTGACTGTTGGGACCCACCAGCTACATCTTCACACGCAAGGAAGTGCGTACGGGCAAAAAAAACCATTTGCCCCCTTACTGCTGGGACCCACCAGCTACATCTTCGCACGCAAGGAAGTGCCTGACAGTCGGGACCCACCTGGTCGAAGCGTACGCAGCGTTGTCATTATGGTCGCGAACGTGTACATACATATATACTGGTGGATGTAGAGGCGCGCACGTGTCGTAGTAGAGGCGCGCACGTAGCATGTACATGTATGTACAGTGGCGAGGGTGCAAGAAAGAAAATACGGCCACGTACGTACATATGGGCAGGGTCTCGAACGCCTACTCGCGCATACGTACATGGCTGGGTCGGAACGGAGAAACAACGTCGTCGCCGTGTTCATGGGGAGCCAACCGTCTGGGTCGGAACGGAATGCGTGGTCGTGTTCATTGGGAGGGCTTGGACGGAACAGGCGATGGAAACGAGGCCTGGCGTACCGCACAACGGAGGAAACGGCCTTGTGTTCGACCGGCCACGTTCGGAACGGGGTCCTGTTGATCGGGAGGGGTGTGGTGTACCGCAAAACGGAGGAAACGGACCTCCTATAGTCAAAACGGGGGTCCTGTTGATCGGGAGGGGTGTGGCGTACCGCAAAACGGACGAAACGGACCTCCTAGGGTCGAAACGGGGGTCCTATTGATCGGGAGGGGTGT
>NC_041385.1:453389642-453405738 GCF_002162155.2 Triticum dicoccoides
GCAGCAGTAGCGAAGGAATCGCTCCATTGGGTTCAGTTAACAGCCATCGATCGATGCTCGGGTTCAGTAACGCGTAGCCTGCAGTGCAATCGCTCGGGTTCAGTTAGAGCCAACGCCTCGCACACACGCGCGTACGTGTATGAGAGAAACACGCATCGCTCGGCCCCCGACCTCCCACCGTAACCGGCAACTCCCCGAAATTTTCCTCCCCTCGCTTCTACCACGGTTTTTTCTGTCATGGACGGCCCAAAGAATGTCATGCAACTGCGTCTCTGGCCCGCCCAGGATGAAAAGCCCATTTTCTTCATGATTTTTTGTCATAGAAGTAGGAGCCCACCACATCTATGATGATACAGGGTTTTGTTACAATTATCGTCATAGAAGTGTCATATGTATGACAGAAAAAAAATTCGTTCGGCCCAAAATGTCACGGATGTGTCTTTTTTTGTAGTGTGAGCTGAATTTCATTTCTAATGTCAGTTTGGACCTTGTAATTTCAAATTTGATCCATATAACTCTGGAATTTGAACCTTGTAATATTTTGAGCTTTTGTGGTACAATCGTTGAAATGGCATCGTATGAGACTCGTATATTGGTAGAACTATTTTGACCTTAATATGCAATGGTCTTACATTTGATTTTATTAACCATTCTCGAATCCGTTTACCTTGTTGATCTCACAACACACGATCTGTATAGCTAACTCGACTGCGATCTTTGACATTATTGCACATAGTTGGTTTCTTCCACAGTGTGCCTTGTAGAGGGTAGAATTAATTATCGCACTGTCCATCATCACCCTTCTGTGTAACTTTGACCTCATCACCCACGGGTAAACTTATGACCAAAGTCATTCCACACACTTTGTTTTTACAAAGCTTTTTGCCAATAAACGCCCATGATTTGTCCCTCTTCTAGCCGACGTGTGGCAAACCCGTGCAGGAAGCTTGCATGGTAAACTGCGCGGTAGCGTGGGAACAGGCTCATCGACGATACATTTGGCACCTCTTCCAGCCCACGCGTGATCAAACTACGGTGCGGTGTTGTCAAGCGTGCAGTGGAATCCTCCGGTATGAACGCCGTGACAAGATGTGACGATTACAGGACGGCTGGCCCCCATTTGTTATAGCGGCCATTTAAGACTCTTGTGTCTCTTCAACCTTTCGATCTCGCGCAACCATTGCAAGAAGCACACCCACCACGACAAGTTCTTAGAGGGTATCATGCGCAGCTCCAATGGCGCTCCGAGCGGCTGCCGACGATGAGCAGCAGTTCACACTGTGTTCTGTGGTGGACACCCACCGAAGGTTCATGGAGCTCTCGGTCGTGTACACCAACAACTCGGTCTGTGTGGAGCACTCCATCCACATCATGGAGCTTTTGCTTGCCGAGGAGAAGTACAAGGTGGTCGGGTTCAACCTCGAGTACACCCGCACTCGTGCCAGGTCTTTTCCCAAGGTCGCCATCGCCCATATGTGCGTGCGCAACCATGTCCTCATCTACCATTATTGCCTAGCCCCAAGGCCTTGCGAGCGTTTTGCCAGGTTTGTCAACAGCCTCCACTACATGTTCGCTATGGTGGACATCACCAACGATGTCAAGGTGCTCAAGAATTCAGGCATCACCTGCCACAATCTTGTCGACATCTAGGGCCAATACAAGATCTGGGGCAGCAAGGAGCATGAGAAGAACTCACTAGTTCACCTTGCCGAGGCCATCATCAACCCCTACTACAGAGACATGAAGGATTCCTGCAACAAGGACAAGCGTGCCTGACACTCGACCTGGATGGAGAAACTCGACAAAGCTCACGTCGTGTTGAAAGTGCAAATCCCTAGGTGGTTTTGGTAATTCTTGACAACATATAGCTCATTGAACTAATACTCTTTCAAGATGATCATTTTAGAAAGTTCAATGATTGGCATGGCATCGACTAGATATCTGGACCCCTCAAAATGCTAAGGACAAATATTGGCAAAATCTCAAGACTCTACATTTTCATTTTAGTGATCTAAGATCACATTGTCCATAGGAAAATCCAATACTAATAAAAGGGGATGAGGTGTTGCTTAATGGCTTACTTACTCAAAATGCTTAGTGATATGCTCCAAAAGCCCTCAACCACTTTCTCATTTCCAAATATGTCCTAAACCTAAAGTCAAACTCGGCCCCACCAATTTGATCTATCCGGCGCCACCGAGTTCATTTGACATAGCCCCTGCCAGAAACCCTAATCAGTTCGGTCTCACCGATAGGGATCTCAGTCTGACCGAGATGGGATTGCAAACTCTCGGGTTCCCTTCGTAATGATTCGGTCTAAACAAAATGAGCGATCAGTCCCACCGAGTTCGCAATGCAAACTCTTTGTTTCCTTTTCGTAACGTTTTGTTCTCACCGAAATGAGCGATCGGTCCCACCAAGTTTGCCTGACCAACTCTCTGGTTGCCTATTACTGACATCGGTCTCACCGAGTTCATGTGATCGGTATCACCGAGATCAAGTTATGCCCTAACCCTAGCATATCGGTCCCACCGAGTTGATGTTGTCGGTCCCACCGAAAATCCTAACATTCACATTTTGAACTAAATCGGTCTGACCGAGTTTCACTATTCGGTCTCACTGAGTTTGGGAATTTGTGTGTAAAGGTTAGATTTTGTGTGGAGGCTATATATACCCCTCCACCCATTCTCCATTCAAGGAGAGAGCTATCAGAATGTGCCTACACTTCCACTGCTCATTTTTTGAGACAGAACCACCTACTCATGTGTTGAGACCAAGACATTCCAATCCAACCACAAGAATCTTGATCTCTAGCCTTCCCCAAGTTGCTTTCCACTCAAATCATCTTTCCACCATATCCAAATCTGTGTGAGAGAGTTGAGTGTTGGGAGACTATCATTTGAAGCACAAGAGCAAGGAGTTCATCATCAACACACCATCTATTACCTTTTGGAGAGTGGTGTCTCCTAGATTGGTTAGGTGTCACTAGGGAGCCTCCGTAATGATTGTGGAGTTGAACCAAGGAGTTTGTAAGGGCAAGGAGATCGCCTACTTCATGAAGATCTACCCAAGCGAGGCAAGTCCTTCATAGGTGATGGCCATGGTGGGATAGACAAGGTTGCTTCTTCATGGACCCTTCATGGGTGGAGCCCTCCGTGGACTCGCGCAGCCGTTACCCTTCGTGGGTTGGAGTTTCCATCAACGTGGATGTACGATAGCACCACCTATCGGAACCATGCCAAAAATCTCCGTGTTTACATTGTGTTTGCTCCATCCAAACTCCTCCCCTTTACCTTCATATGCAATGATTTACATTCCGCTGTTATACTCTTAGAATTGCATGTGTAGGTTGATTGCTTGACTAGTGCTAAGTTGCTAAAATCTGCCAAGACTTAAAATTGGGAAAAGGCTAGATTTTTATTTCGTCAAGTAGTCTAATCACCCCCCTCTAGACATACTTTCGATCCTATAAGTGGTATCAGAGCCTTGGTCTCCATTTGCCTTGATTTCCATAGCTTTGGTGATCATAGCCTTGGCTTCACAACCTAGGAGAGTATGGCGTCTAGCAGGGAAATTACCACCGTAGAGGTCCTTTCTTTGATGGTACTAATTTTGCTAGTTGGAAGCATAAGATGAAAATGCATATTCTTGGACATAACCCTTCCGTTTGGGCCATTGTGTGTATTGGCTTGCAAGGTGAATTCTTTGATGGAAGAGAACCAAATCGTGAAGCTACCGCGGAAGAGTTGAAGATGTTGCAATACAATGCTCAAGCTTGCAATATCCTCTTCAACAGATTGTGCCCCAAAGAATTCAACAAAGTCAGCCGTCTTGAGAATGCAAAGGAAATTTGGGATACTTTGATTGATATGCATGAAGGTACTGACTCCGTCAAGGAATCCAAGTTGGACGTGATTCAAAGTCAGCTTGGCAAGTTCAAAATGAAGGATGGTGAAGGTGTCGCGGAAATGTACTCTAGGCTTGCTCTCATCACAAATGAGATTGCCGGCTTACGAAGTGAAGAGATGACCGACAGATTCATCATGAAGAAGATCCTAAGAGCCTTGGATGGAAAATATGATAATGTGTGCACTTTGATCCAAATGGTGCCAAATTACAAAGATCTCAAGCCAACCAAAGTCATTGGAAGAATTGTTACTCATGAGATGTCACTCAAGGATAAAGAAGAACTTCACAACAAGTCTAGTGGTCCTTACAAAGCCTCATGTGATGCTCCTACATCATCAAGTGAGAAACAAGCCTTCAATGAAGAATTGAGCTTAATGGTGAAGAACTTCAACAAGTTCTACAAGAGTAGAAGCAAGGAAAGGAGTTCCAAGTCAAGGTCCTACAATGACAAAAGATCTTCTAGTCGTGAGCGAAATTGCTACAATTGTGGAAGACTCGGACACTACTCCAATGAGTGTACGGCTCCCTACAAAAGAAGAGAAGACTCACCTAAAAGGAGAAGCAAAAGGGAAGAATCACCTCCAAGAGAGAGAAGGAGTAGAGATGATCGCTATGAATGAAGAACCTCTCGCTGAAGCAAGGATTCAGAAAGGAAGGACAAGTCATTAGGAGCTACACAAAACGAAGACATCAAGATCATTTTGGTGAATGGGTATCCGGTTCTGATTCCGACCACCAGTCCGAGAGAAGTTATCACTCCGACTCCGAATATACTCAAGATGAAGGTGTTGTCGGTCTAGCACTTGTGTCAACTAACTCCTATGACATATTTGAGTCACAAAATGAAGGAATTGGAAGATGCTTCATGGCTAAAGGCCCCAAGGTATCACACCCCGAGTATGTTGATTTCAATAGTGATGAAGATGATTTGCTAGGTGATGATGATTTACTTGTTGACAACTCTAGTGATGAAAACTATGATGAAGTTGCTATTAATCATGCTAATCAAGATAAAGCGAATGATGATGATAAGAAGGAGATTGAGTGTCTAATTAAAGAAATAAACACTCTTAAGTTATCTCATGAAACTACCTTAGAAGACCATCGAGAGCTTTTAAAGACTCATGAGAAACTACGCTTTGAAAAGCTCAACCTTGAGCAAGAGCGTGGGTTCTTAAAGGCAATCAATGATGATCTTCGTAAGAAAAGTTCTTCTTACATTGCCAAGCGTTTACTCTCGTCTACTTACATGCCACAAGTAAAATCTAGCAACAAGAGTAAGAAAGACTCTTATTCTAGTAGTAACAATAATCATGCTAAATCCAATATTGTTGCTTCTAGTAGTTCTCTTGATTCCACTAATGATACTCTTGGACAAGTTACACTTGAGCAAGAAAATAGCTTATTGAAGGGAATTATATAGAAAGGTGTTTACAAGAGCCTTGCAGGAAGTAAACAATTTGAGGAAATTGTACGCAAGCAAGGAAGGCACCGAAAGAATCAAGGTGTTGGTTTTGAACGAAAGTTCAATGCCAATGGAGTTGAGTGGGAAGAAGATCAATACCCCAAGACGAAGTTTGTTCCTCAACAAGAGAAGTATGATCCTACTACCTTCAAGGGGACACAAGCTCAAGATGATCTTCCACCACAAGACCACAAGCAAAAGGGCAAGGACAAGCTTCAAGAGGAGATTGATGCATTTGAAGAAGCTCCAAAGGCCTTGGTCAAGTGGGTTCCCAAGTCTACATCAAGTTCTACTTCATCAAGTACAACTACAACCCCTAGGATTCCCATCAAGTTGATGCGGATCCCGAAGAAGAAGAACTAGAGAGTTCTTGAGGGTGGTTCCGCCAACATACTTCACTCATATTCATTTTGGCAAGGACAAGTGCAAACAACTTCCACATCTTGCACTAGTTCAAGGAGTCACAAACCCTCTTGTTGGTAAGACAAGGGACAAGGTAATCTAATGCTTTCATGGACATCATCTTGTGTGTACTTCACTCTATGTCTATGGATATCCTTGTTTGTTCCTTGTGGGACTAACCCATGTAGGTATTGAAAGTGTAACTCACTCCAATGGATAGCTTCAAATGATCTACATCAACAATGAGCATCCACATCTTCAACACCTACATGAAGTCATCATTGACAAAACCCAAGGCTAGTTCATCCCTCTTAGGGGGGATATCACATCTAGGGGGAGTTTTACTCTAAGAATTGGGCTAAAGCAACTCTAATGGTGTGAACACAATAATGCTTTATGTAAAAGTGGTAACTCCACTTGTGCTGAAACGATGAGTATGACCTATGATCAAATGTTCTCATTTGACTCCTAAGTCAATATACTCATATATAGATGACCTAGTCATCGCCAAGTGCTTGATAGACTAGAGTGATTGTGCATGCTTTGCCACATATTTCATTTGCCATTTTAATGTGTGAGCATATAGATTGTATATTTGTTGCTTTGATTGTTTGGCTCTTTTTCTTTTGCCAAATGGATGGACAAGAATGCCTAAGTACTCCATCTAGCTATCTATGCTTTTCTCGTCTCAAACTCTATTCATGCTACATCACAAAGTTTGATCAAGTCAGATTCGAACCCTCTGGGCGAGGAGCACTCGGAGTCACTGATTCGTCATGGACTTAAACTTCCAAAATCTCTCTATGCATTTCGGTCTGACCGATTCATTCCTTTCGGTCATACCGAGTTCATTGAGTTGATCTAGGTTTTCAATCTCGGTGCAACCGATTTGAACACTTCGGTCACACCAAGTTGCAGTAACTGCTTGCGATTCTACATCTTGGTGCCACCGAGTCGTTCCATTTTGGAAATTCCTCCAAAAACCCTTCGCACGCGCGTATCCTGCTCTACCGACTCAGGTCTCCGGATCGTCTCCTTGTCGCCAGCGACCTCCTGCTACTGGTCTCCATCGCCGTCAATAGAAATCTCCACCGCCATTGTCGCCGTAGCGAGCTCATCGCCAAGTTAGGGTATGAGTTCGATCCTTTGTGCTTTCTCACTCCGATTCTTAGCACAAAGACAATGCCATGATTCTTGACAAGTTTGAGATTATCCTATCCAGCAAAAACTTCCTTTAGTTTAGATTTGGTTCTAAAATTTAGGGCTAGGTTTCCGCCGAACTATTCTTGGACCGACCGAGTTGTGGAGATCGGTCTCACCGATTTGGCTTAGGCCATTGCACTTGTGATTTTTGGTCTGACCGAAACTTACAAATCGGTGTCATCGAGTTCAGAACTTTGTGAAACCCTAGCAATATCGGTGTCACCAAACTGTACCTCGGTTTGACCGAGATCACTAGTTTAGACACAGAATGTTGCTTCGGTGTCACTGAGTTTAACAAATCGGTAGCTCCGAAATGCTTTCTGTAGAAAACTAAAACTAAGTTTTTACCTCAATTTTTTTGCAAAAACTCTGCACTTTGTGATGCTCATCCACTCTATCTCATATATATCTTTTCACAGGGTCAGCTTGCAGTGTCAGCTATGTCAGATCAAAGTGATAGCCAGAACAAGTCTAAGGAACAAGTCAACATGAGTGAGGGCACTAGTCCCTCTAACAGGTATGAAGATGGAAGCAGAAGTACTCCTAGCAACTTGCCTAAGGCTGCTACTAGACAGAGAAAGAAAAGAAACTCAGATTCTGAGGATGAAGATTATGTTGTTGTTGAGGAGGAGGCCAGCTCCAAAAAGAAAGTTGTCAAGAAAGAGTTTGGCATAGCTGCAACCACCAAGCCTGGTATGCATAAGAAAGCTCCTGCCAAGAGAGTGCCAATGTCAAAAGCTAGAGCATCAACACAAGAGCAAGCTCAACCAGCTAGTGGAGCTGGATAAGAAAAGAAGCAAAGGAAGAGGGGAAGAGGGGAAGATGGTGCAAACTTGTAGACTCTATGGCTGAATTTGAGAAGCACTCCTCAGATGAAGAAGAAGAAGATGATGTACCAGCACCAAAGACTCAGAAGCTGATGGGGGATGCCATCAAATCTAGGGCTGCTCCATCAAAGCATGTAGGATCGGAAGTATGTCTAGAGGGGGGGGGGTTATTAGACAACTTGACCAAATAAAAACTTATCATTTTCCCAATTTTAGTCTTTGGCAGATTTTAGCTATCTTAGCACAAGTCAAGCAATCTTAACACAATTCAAGCAAGCATGCAAAGAGTATATGAGAAGCGGAAAGTAAAGCATGCAACTTGCAAGAATGTAAAGGGAAGGGTTTGGAGAATTCAAACGCAATTGGAGACACGGATATTTTTGTCTTGGTTCCGATAGGTGGTGCTATCGTACATCCACGTTGATGGAGACATCAACCCACGAAGGGTAACGGTTGCACGAGTCCACGGAGGGCTCCACCCATGAAGGGTCCACAAAGAAGCAACCATGTCTATCCCACCATGGCCGTCGCCCACGAAGGACTTGCCTCACTAGCGGTAGATCTTCACGAAGTAGGCGATCTCCTTGCCCTTACAAACTCCTTGGTTCAACTCCACAATCTTGTCGGAGGCTCCCAAGTGACACCTAGCCAATCTAGGAGACACCACTCTCCAAGAAGTAACAAATGGTGTGTTGATGATGAACTCCTTGCTCTTGTGCTTAAAATGATAGTCTCCCCAACACTCAACTCTCTCTCACAGGATTTGGATTTCGTGGAAAGAAGATTTGAGTGGAAAGCAACTTGGGGAAGGCTAGAGATTTAAATTCATATGGTAGGAATGGAATATCTTGGCCTCAACACATGAGTAGGTGCTTCTCTCTCAGAAACAGCAAGTTGGAAGTGTAGGTTTGTTCTGATGGCTCTCTCCACGAATGAAGAGGAGGTGGAGGGGTATATATAGCCTCCACACAAAATCTAACCGTTACACACAACTTACCAAACTCGGTGGGACCGAATTGAGAAACTCAGTCACACCGATTTAGCAAATCTAGTGACCGTTAGGATTTTCGGTGGGACCGACATGCAACTCGGTAGGACCGATATGATTAGGGTTAGGGAATAACGTAATCTCGGTGAGACCAATTACACAAACTCGGTGAGACCGATTTTGGTAATAAGCTAACCAGAGAGTTGGTCAGGTAAACTCAGTGGGACTAGTTCACTCATTTCAGCGGGACCGATATGTTACGAAAAGGAAACAGGGAGTTTACATTGCAATCTCGGTGGGACCGATCGCTCATCTCGGTGGTACCGAAACGTTTCGAAGGGAAAAAGAGAGATTACAATCCCATCTCGGTGAGACTGAGATCCCTATCGGTGAGACCGATTTGCCTAGGGTTTGTGGCAGTGGCTATGACATCTGAACTCGGTGGCGCCGGGTAGAAAGAATCGGTAGGGCCGAGTCTGACTTTTGGGTTTAGGTCATATGTGGATGTGAGAAAGTAGTTGAGGGTTTTGGAGCATATCACTAAGCACTGTGGAGCAAGAAACTCATTAAGCAACACCTCATCCCTTCTTGATAGTATTGGCTTTTCCTATAGACTCAATGTGATCTTGGATCACTAAAATATAAAATGTAGAGTCTTGAGCTTTTGAGCTTGAGCCAATCCTTTTATCCTTAGCATTTTGAGGGGTCCACTTTTCTCATCCATGCCATGCCATTCATTGAGCTTTTCCTGAAATATTCATCTTGGAATGATGTTAGCTCAATGAGCTATATGTTGTTAGGAATTACTAAAACCACCTAGGGATAGTTGCACTTTCAATCTCCCCCTTTTTGGTAATTCATGACAACATGTAGATCAAAGCTTCGACAAATGATAATAAGAGTGAAAAACATTGTCGCTTTGAGAAGTATGTCATAAGCAAGAGCTCCCCCTAAATTTGTGCATAGTTTAAGATTTGCTTTGGACTGCAAATGCACAAAGAGTTAGGCTCATGGGTTACTCTTCCATGTCACATACATCTTGGTGGAGCGCTCAAAATGATAATGATTGAATACATGCACTCATCTGTTGGGGAACGTAGCAGAAATTCAAAAAAATTTCCTACGTGTCACCAAGATCTATCTATGGAGAGACCAGCAACGAGTAGAAGGAGAGGAGAGTTTGCATCTACATACCCTTGTAGATCGCTAAGCGGAAGCGTTCAAGTGAACGGGGTTGATGGAGTCGTACTCGTCGTGATTCAGATCACCGATGATCCTAGTGCCGAACGGACGACACCTCCGCGTTCAACACACGTACAGCCCGGTGACGTCTCCCACGCCTTGATCCAGCAAGGAGAGAGGGAGAGGTTGAGGAAGACTCCATCCAGCAGCAGCACAACGGCGTGGTGGTGGTGGAGGAGCGTGGCAATCCCGCAGGGCTTCGCCGAGCACCTACGGGAGAGGAGATGTGTCACGGGAGGGAGAGGGAGGCAACCAAAGGCCTTAGGTATGATTGCTCCTCCTTTTCCCCACTATATATAGGGCCAAGGGAGAGGGGGAGGGCGCAGCCTTGCCCCCTCCTCCAAGGAAGGGTGCGGCTAAGGGTGGGGAGGAGTCCATCCTCCCCAAGGCACCTCGGAGGTGCCTTCCCCCTTTAGGACTCTTCCCTCTCCAAGTTTCCTTGTGCATGGGACTCTTGGGGCTGGTGCCCTTGGCCCATGTAGGCCAAGGCGCACCCCCTACAGCCCATGTGGCCCCCGGGGGCAGGTGGCCCCACCCGGTGGGCCCCCGGGACCCTTCCGGTGGTCCCGGTACAATACCGATGACCCCGAAACTTGTCCCGATGGCCGAAACAGGACTTCCTATATATAAATCTTTACCTCCGGACCATTCCGGAACTCCTCGTGACGTCCGGGATCTCATCCGGGACTCCGAACAACATTCGGTAACCACATACAAGCTTCCTTTATAACCCTAGCATCATCGAACCTTAAGTGTGTAGACCCTACGGGTTCGGGAGACATGCAGACATGACCGAGACGTTCTCCGGTCAATAACCAACAGCGGGATCTGGATACCCATGTTGGCTCCCACATGTTCCACGATGATCTCATCGGATGAACCACGATGTCAAGGACTTAATCAATCCCGTATTCAATTCCCTTTGTCTATCGGTATTTTACTTGCCCGAGATTCGATCGTCGGTATACCGATACCTTGTTCAATCTCATTACCGGCAAGTCACTTTACTCGTTCCGTAACACATCATCCCATGATCAACTCCTTGGTCACATTGCGCATATGATGATGTCCTACCGAGTGGGCCCAGAGATACCTCTCCGTTTACACGGAGTGACAAATCCCAGTCTCGATCCGCATAAAACAATAGATACTTTCGGAGATACCTGTAGTGCACCTTTATAGTCACCCAGTTACGTTGTGACGTTTGATACACCCAAAGCACTCCTACGGTATCCAGGAGTTACACGATCTCATGGTCAAAGGAAGAGATACTTGACATTGGCAAAGCTCTAGCAAACGAACTACACGATCTCTGTGCTAGGCTTAGGATTGGGTCTTGTCCATCACATCATTCTCCTAATGATGTGATCCCGTTATCAACGACATCCAATGTCCATAGCCAGGAAACCATGACTATCTGTTGATCACAACGAGCTAGTCAACTAGAGGCTCACTAGGGACATATTGTGGTCTATGTATTCACACGTGTATTACGATTTCCGGATAATACAGTTATAGCATGAATAAAAGACAATTATCATGAACAAGGAAATATAATAATAATACTTTTATTATTGCCTCTAGGGCATATTTCCAACAGTCTCCCACTTGCACTAGAGTCAATAATCTAGTTCACATCGCCATGTGATTAACACTCACAGGTCACATCGCCATGTGACTAATACCCAAGAGTTTACTAGAGTCAGTAGTCTAGTTCACATCACTATGTGATTAACACTCAATGAGTTTTATGTTTGATCATGTTGCTTGTGAGAGAGGTTTTAGTCAACGGGTCTGAACCTTTCAGATCCATGTGTGCTTTACAAATCTCTATGTCATCTCCTAGATGCAGCTACCACGCTCTATTTGGAGCTATTCAAAATAACTGTTCTACTTGGAGCTATTCTAAATTATTGCTCCAATATATGTATCCGGTATCTCTACTTAGAGCTATCTGGATAGGTGTTAAGCTTGCATCGTCGTAACCTTTACGACGAACTCTTTTACCACCTCCATAATCGAGAAAATTCCTTAGTCCACTAGTTACTAAGGATAACTTTGACCGCTGTCCTGTGAACCATTCTTGGATCACTCTTGTACCCCTTGACTGACTCATGGCAAGGCACACTTCAGGTGCGGTACACAGCATAGCATACTGAAGAGCCTACGTCTTAAGCATAGGGGACGACCTTCGTCCTTTCTCTCTATTCTGCCGTGGTCGAGCTTTAAGTCTTAACTTCGTACCTTACAACTCAGGCAAGAACTCCTTCTTTGACTGGTCCATCTTGAACACCTTCAAGATCATGTCAAGGTATGTGCTCATTTGAAAGTATTATTAAGCATTTTGATCTATCCTTATAGATCTTGATGCTCAATGCTCAAGTAGCTTAATCCAGGTTTTCTATTGAAAAACACATTTCAAATAACCCTATATGCTTTCCAGAAATTCTACATCATTTCTGATCATCAATATGTCAACAATATATACTCATCAGAAATTCTATAGTGCTCCCACTCACTTCTTTGGAAATACAAGTTTCTCATAAACTTTGTATAAATCCAAAATCTTTGATCATCTCATCAAAGCGTACATTCCAACTCCGAGATGCTCACTCCAGTCCTTAGAAGGATCGCTGGAGCTAGCATACCTTTTAGCATCCTTAGGATCGACAAAAACTTTCTGTTTGTATCACATACAACCTTTCCTTACAAAAACTGGTAAGGAAACTTGTCTTGACATCCATCTGCTAGATTTCATAAATGCAGCCAATGCTAACATGATTCCGACGGACTTTAAGCATCGCTACGGATGAGAAAATCTCATCGTAGTCAACTCCTTGAACTTGTGAAAAATTCTTCGCCACAAGTCGAGCTTCATGGACGGTGACATTACCATCCACGTCCGTCTTCTTCTTAAAGATCCATTTATCTCAATGGCTTGCCGATCAACGGGCAAGTCCACTAAAGTCCATGCTTTGTTCTGATACATGGATCCTACCTCGGATTTCATGGCTTCTAACCATTTGTTGGAATTTGGGCCCACCATCGCTTCTCCATAGCTCGTAGGTTCATTGTTGTTTAGCAACATGACCTTCAGGATCACCTTACCACTCCGAAGTAGTACGTGTCCTTGTCGTCCTACGAGGTTTGGTAGTGACTTGATCCGAAGTTTCATGATCAATATCATAAGCTTCCACTTCAATTGGTGTAGGTGCCACGGGAACAACTTCCTGTGCCGTGCTACACACTGGTTGAAGTGATGGTTCAATAACCTCATCAAGTCTCCACCATCCTCCCACTCAACTCTTTCGAGAGAAACCTTTCCTCGAGAAAGGACCCGATTCAAGAAACAATCCATATTGCTTTCGGATCTGAATTAGGAGGTATACCCAACTGTTTTGCGTGTCCTATGAAGATGCATTTTATCCGCTTTAGGTTCGAGCTTAATCCTGAAACTTTTTCACATAAGCGTCGCAGCCCCAAACCTTTAAGAAACGACAACTTAGGTTTCTCTAAACCATAATTCACACGGTGTCATCTCATCGGAATTACGTGGTGCCCTATTTAAAGTGAATGTGGTTGTCTCTAATGCCTAACCCATGAACGATAGTGGTAATTTGATAAGAGACATCATGGTACGCACCATATCCAATAGGGTGCAACTATGATGTTCGGACACACCATCACATTATGGTGTTCCAGGTGGTATTAATTGCGAAACAATTTCCACAATGTCTTAATTGTGCCAAAAACTCGTAACTCAGATATTCATCTCTATGATCATATCATAGACATTTTATCCTCTTGTCACAATGATCTTCTACTTCACTCTGAAATTACTTGAGCCATTCAATGATTCAGACTTGTGTTTCATCAAGTAAATATTCTCAACATCTACTCGAATCATCTGTGAAGTAAGAACATAACGATATTCACTGCATGCCTCAGCACTCATTGGACTGCACACATCAAAATGTGTTACTTCCAACAAGTTGCTATCTTGTTCCATCTTACTGAAAACGAGGCTTTTCAGTCATCTTGCCCATGTGGTATGATTTGCATATCTCAAGTGATTCAAAATCAAGTGAGTTCAAACGGTCCATTTGCATGGAGTTTCTTCATGCATATATACCAATAGACATGGTTCGCATGTCTCAAACTTTTCAAAAACGAGTGAGTCCAAAGATCCATCAACATGGAGCTTCTTCATGCGTTTTATACCAATATGACTTACACAGCAGTGCCACAAGCAAGTGGTACTATCATTACTATCTTATATCTTTTGGCATGAAAATGTGTATCACTACGATCGAGATTCAATAAACCATTCATTTTAGGTGTAATACCATTGAAGGTATTATTCAAATAAACAGAGTAACCATTATTCTCTTTAAATGAATAACCGTATTGCGATAGACATAATCCAATCATGTCTATGCTCAACGCAAACACCAATCTCGGTGGTAGAGGGAGCGTGCGATGCTTGATCATATCAACCTTGGAAACACTTCCAACATATATCGTCAGCTCACCTTAGCTAGTCTCCGCTTATTCCGTAGCTTTTATTTCGAGTTACTAACACTTAGCAACCGAACCGGTATCCAATACCCTGGTGCTACTAGGAGTACTAGTAAAGTACACATTAACATAATGTATATCCAATATACTTCTATCGACCTTGCCAGCCTTCTCATCTACCAAGTATCTAGGGTAATGCTGCTCCAGTGGTTGTTCCCCTTATTACAGAAGCACTTAGTCTCGGGTTTGGGTTCAACCTTGGGTTTCTTCACTTGAGCAGCAGCTGAATTGCCGTTTCATGAAGTATCCCTTTGTTCCCTTGCCCTTCTTGAAACTAGTGGTTTCACCAACCATCAACAATTGATGCTCCTTCTTGATTTCTACTTTCGCGGTGTCAAACATCGCGAATACCTCAAGGATCATCATATCTATCCCTGATATGTTATAGTTCATCACGAAGCTCTTGCAGCTTGGTGGCAATGACTTTGGAGAAACATCACTATCTCATTTGGAAGATCAACTCCCACTCGATTCAAGTGATTGTTGCACTCAGACAATCTGAGCACAAGCTCAACGATTGAGCTTTTCTCCCTTAGTTTGTAGGCTAAGAAAATTGTCGGAGGTCTTATACCTCTTGACGTGGGCACGAGCCTGAAATCCTAATTTCAGCCCTCGAAACATCTCATATGTTCCGCGACGTTTCGAAAACGTCTTTGGTGCCTCTACTTAAACCATTTAACTGAACTATCACGTAGTTATCAAAACGTGTATGTCCGATGTTGGCAACATCCACAAACGACGTTTGGGGTTCAGCACACTAAGCGGTGCATTAAGGACATAAGCTTTCTACTGATCGCATAATCGCTACTATCAACTTTCAACTATATTTTCTCTAGGAACATATCTAAACAGTAGAACTATAGCGCGAGCTACGACATAATTTGCAAAAGGTCTTTTGACTATGTTCAGGATAATTAAGTTCATCTTATGAACTCCCACTCAGATAGACATCCCTCTAGTCATCTAAGTGATTACATGATCCGAGTAAAACTAGGCCGTGTCCGATCATCACGTGAGACGGACTAGTCATCATCGGTGAACATCTTCATGTTGATCGTATCTTCTATACGACTCATGCTCGACCTTTCGGTCTCCGTGTTCCGAGGCCATGTCTGTACATGCTAGGCTCGTCAAGTTAACCCTAAGTGTTTTTGCTGTGTAAAACTGTCTTACACCCGTTGTATGTGAACGTAAGAATCTATCACACCCGATCATCACGTGGTGCTTCGAAACGACGAACTGTAGCAACGGTGCACAGTTAGGGGAGAACACTTCTTGAAATTTTAATGAGGGATCATCTTATTTACTACCGTCGTTCTAAGCAAACAAGATGCATAAACATGATAAACATCACATGCAATCAAATAGTGACATGATATGGCCAATATCATTTTGCTCCTTTTGATCTTCATCTTCGGGGCTCCATGATCATCATCGTCACCGGCATGACACCATGATCTCCATCATCATGATCTCCATCAT
>NC_041385.1:453406069-453442258 GCF_002162155.2 Triticum dicoccoides
ATGGCTAACGCGTTTAGCAATAAAGTAAAGTAAGTTACATGGCGTTCTTCAATGACACGCAGGTCATACAAAAAATAAAGACAACTCCTATGGCTCCTGCCGGTTGTCATACTCATCGACATGCAAGTCGTGAATCCTATTACAAGAACATGATCAATCTCATACATTACATATATCATTCATCACATCCTTTTGGCCATATCACATCACATAGCATACCCTGCAAAAACAAGTTAGACGTCCTCTAATTGTTGTTTGCATGTTTTACGTGGCTGCTATGGGTTTCTAGCAAGAACGTTTCTTACCTACGCAAAGACCACAACGTGATATGCCAATTGCTATTTACCCTTCATAAGGACCCTTTTCATCGAATCCGATCCGACTAAAGTAGGAGAGACAGACACCCGCTAGCCACCTTATGCATCTAGTGCATGTCAGTCGGTGGAACCAGTCTCGCGTAAGAGTACGTGTAAGGTCGGTCCGGGCCGCTTCATCCCACGATGCTGCCGAATCAAGATAAGACTAGTAACGGCAAGCATATTGAACAACATCAACGCCCACAACTACTTTGTGTTCTACTCGTGCAAAGAATCTACCCAATAGACCTAGCTCTGATACCACTGTTGGGGAACGTAGCAGAAATTCAAAAAAATTTCCTACGTGTCACCAAGATCTATCTATGGAGAGACCAGCAACGAGTAGAAGGAGAGGAGAGTTTGCATCTACATACCCTTGTAGATCGCTAAGCGGAAGCGTTCAAGTGAACGGGGTTGATGGAGTCGTACTCGTCGTGATTCAGATCACCGATGATCCTAGTGCCGAACGGACGGCACCTCCGCGTTCAACACACGTACAGCCCGGTGATGTCTCCCACGCCTTGATCCAGCAAGGAGAGAGGGAGAGGTTGAGGAAGACTCCATCCAGCAGCAGCACAACGGCGTGGTGGTGGTGGAGGAGCGTGGCAATCCCGCAGGGCTTCGCCGAGCACCTACGGGAGAGGAGATGTGTCACGGGAGGGAGAGGGAGGCAACCAAAGGCCTTAGGTATGATTGCTCCTCCTTTTCCCCACTATATATAGGGCCAAGGGAGAGGGGGAGGGCGCAGCCTTGCCCCCTCCTCCAAGGAAGGGTGCGGCTAAGGGTGGGGAGGAGTCCATCCTCCCCAAGGCACCTCGGAGGTGCCTTCCCCCTTTAGGACTCTTCCCTCTCCAAGTTTCCTTGCGCATGGGACTCTTGGGGCTGGTGCCCTTGGCCCATGTAGGCCAAGGCGCACCCCCTACAGCCCATGTGGCCCCCGGGGGCAGGTGGCCCCACCCGGTGGGCCCCCGGGACCCTTCCGGTGGTCCCGGTACAATACCGATGACCCCGAAACTTGTCTCGATGGCCGAAACAGGACTTCCTATATATAAATCTTTACCTCCGGACCATTCCGGAACTCCTCGTGACATCCGGGATCTCATCCGGGACTCCGAACAACATTCGGTAACCACATACAAGCTTCCTTTATAACCCTAGCATCATCGAACCTTAAGTGTGTAGACCCTACGGGTTCGGGAGACATGCAGACATGACCGAGACGTTCTCCGGTCAATAACCAACAGCGGGATCTGGATACCCATGTTGGCTCCCACATGTTCCACGATGATCTCATCGGATGAACCACGATGTCAAGGACTTAATCAATCCCGTATTCAATTCCCTTTGTCTATCGGTATTTTACTTGCCCGAGATTCGATCGTCGGTATACCGATACCTTGTTCAATCTCATTACCGGCAAGTCACTTTACTCGTTCCGTAACACATCATCCCGTGATCAACTCCTTGGTCACATTGCGCATATGATGATGTCCTACCGAGTGGGCCCAGAGATACCTCTCCGTTTACACGGAGTGACAAATCCCAGTCTCGATCCGCATAAAACAATAGATACTTTCGGAGATACCTGTAGTGCACCTTTATAGTCACCCAGTTACGTTGTGACGTTTGATACACCCAAAGCACTCCTACGGTATCCAGGAGTTACACGATCTCATGGTCAAAGGAAGAGATACTTGACATTGGCAAAGCTCTAGCAAACGAACTACACGATCTCTGTGCTAGGCTTAGGATTGGGTCTTGTCCATCACATCATTCTCCTAATGATGTGATCCCGTTATCAACGACATCCAATGTCCATAGCCAGGAAACCATGACTATCTGTTGATCACAACGAGCTAGTCAACTAGAGGCTCACTAGGGACATATTGTTGTCTATGTATTCACACGTGTATTACGATTTCCGGATAATACAGTTATAGCATGAATAAAAGACAATTATCATGAACAAGGAAATATAATAATAATACTTTTATTATTGCCTCTAGGGCATATTTCCAACATCATCACCAAGCAAAGTGAATGATCATATAGAGATAAGAAGGATAATGTCATCCAACAAGCATAAATGTAGCATATGATCAAACACATGATCATCCAGGTATCACACAGACATAAAGTATCTCAAGCAAGCAAATAAAGTTCAACCACCAATGCAAGAGAGAATAAAAAGCAACACTCTCTCTCGAAGCCTATGATCTATACATTTTTCTCCCCCTTTGGCAACAAGTTACCAAAAAGTTCATAGAAAATGCATAGCACTAGATCGACTCTCAGGCTTGATCTTTAGGTGGTGGTGTAGAGATGGCTTCTTGGACGAAGACTTCAGTTGATGTGGATGGAGCTGGAGGTGTAGGTGTTGGAGCTGGTTGCACTGGAGCTATAGGAGCTATAGCTGGTGCAGATGAAGTGGCTCTGGTGTCTATCACTAGCGCTGCAGCTGATCTCTAAGCTCTAGGCACTCTAGCAAATGCATCAGTGGTTGTCTTGCCCTTCCTCTCCTGCATATCATCCTGAAGCTGCTCAACAACAGACTAGATCTTAGTTACCTTCACATCCAAGTCATAGAACTTCTGCTCCATGATCCTCTCCAGGCTCTCCTGGTTTTGAGTCAAGGTGGCCAGCCCCTTCTCAATCCTCAGAGTGGATGCAATCAAGTAGCCTAGTTGATCTTGTTTGCTCTTCAGAAAGTACTGAGATGCCTCTTCCATTGTTGGCATCTTGGTAGCCTTCTTTGTCCTTGCCTTCTCCTTCTTTGCTTGAGCATGCACAGAAGATGGTTCATTTTCATCCATAACCACTTGGTTATCCTCAAAGTCTGGAAATATAGGCATGTGTTCCTTGTCCAACAAGTATGTGCCAGTGCCCATCTTGGAGTTAATCAGCTCCTGGATCTGTGGGGCATACCCACAACTTCTCTTCTAGTCAGCTGTTGTCCTCTTGATAGTTTCAACAATGAGGCTCATGACCTTGAACTTTTGAGGCACATCAAATATGTGTAGCAGATTGATAGCATGGCCTATGATCATGTTATGATCTTCTGACTTGGGCAAGAGTGTGTGCCTAAGGATCCAGTTGATGGTTGGCAGTCCTGACAGAAGGAAATGTACAGATCCAAACTTGTGAGTTTCAAGAGCTTTATCTGGGATCTCCTTGTACATGTGTGCCATAGAATTGTGATCCTTCTTCTTCTTGGCATAGACATCCAAGTCATCTTCTTTCTCCTTTGGTGCATTGATCATATTTGCCCATTCTTCAATAGTAGATTGGTACCTTGTACCTTCGGACATCCAAACTATTCTGCCATCTGGATAGAAGTGTGGTGTGGAGTAGAATTGCATTATTAGCTCATCATTCCACTTTGTGAACTTCTGTCCAACAAAGTCTGCAACTCCACAAGCACTGAAACTGTCAAACACTCCTAGGTAGTGTTCCTCATTCTCCTTGATGTATTTCCAGTCCACCCACCTCATGTCACATACAATTGGTTTCTTGTCCAGCAGCACAGTCTCATAAAAATCCTGCTGTTCCTTAGTATGGAACCTGTAGTCAACAGCAGTCCTTCTCCTGATAGCATAAGGATCAGACAACCTCCACTATCTGAGGCCTGCATCCTTTCTCAGCTTCATGTTCTCAGCCACAGGATGAGCATCATTGTGGTCTGGAACTTTGGCTTCAACTTTCTCAAGATATGCTCTTCATCTTCTTCTTCTTCAGCAGCAGCTTCACGCACTGGGGCCTTGTTCTTTTCAGTAGCAGATATGTTTTTGGTATTTCTCTTTGGTGCAGTCTTGGGCTTGGAGGCAGCTTTGGGTGCTTCTTTGGGCTTTGATGATGCAGCCCCTGACCTAATAGCATCACCCATAAGCTTCTGAGCCTTGGGTGCTGGTGCAACAACCTCTTCTTCCTCTTCCTCTTCCATCATGGAAGGCTTTCCAACAACTCTGGCCATGGTCTTCTTGACCCTTTCCTTCCTTTTCTTCCCTTCTTCAGCAACCTCTTTGGGATCAGATTTCTCAGGTACTTGAGTAGAGGCTCTGGCTTTAGACATGGGAGTTCTTGTTGTAGGCACTTTGGTCTTCATACCAGGCTTAGTGGCTGCAGCTGTGCCATATTCCTTTTTGAGTACTTTCTTCTAGGAAGTGGCCTCATCCTCAACTGCCACATAGTCTTCATCCTCAGATTATGAGGTTTTCATCTTTCTGGACCTGGTGGCAGCTTTGGGCAAGTTCCTTGGGGTGCTCATGCTGCCCTCATCAGAGGTGCTAGAGGAACTAGTGCCCTCACTCATGTGAATCTGCTCCTCTGACCGGTTCTGGCTGTCACTTTAATCAGACATATTGCAAACACTGACTGTAGACCCTGTGAATAGATATAGATGAGATAGAGTGGATGAGCATCACAAAATACAGAGGTTTTTGCAAAAGAATGATTCAAAAACTTAGTTTTAGTTTTCCACAGAAATCATTTCGGATCAACCGATTTGCAAACTCGGTGATACCGAAGCAGCTTTTGGAACCTAAGCTAGTGAACTCGGTCAGACCGAGTTACAGTTTGGTGGCACCGAGACTGCTAGGGTTTCACAAAGTCCTGAACTCGGTCACACCGATTTGCAATTCTCCGTTAGACCGAGAATCACTTGTGCAATGGCCTTAGACGAATCGGTGGAATTGAGTTCTACAACTCGGTGGGTCCGAGATGGTTTCGACGGAAACCAAACCCTAAATTTTCAATTCACCTCTAATCTATGGATTGTTTTGACTGGATAGAATAGTTTCAATCATGGCAAGAATCATGATGAACACAATGTGCTAGGAATCAGATGGGGATAGCACTGTGATCGAGTCCATACCCTAGCTTGGCGATGAACTCGCTACGGTGGCAACGGCGGGGTTGAATTCCGTTGACGGCGGCGGAGACCTGCAACTGGAGGCGGCAGGCGATGAGGAGGATGATCCGGATACCCTGGAGGTAGAGCGAGCTATGCGCGGGCGAAAGGGTTCGGAGAAAGTTTCCAAATTTTTGCCCGTGAGTATATCTAGCCCGACCCTGTCGGTGTGACCGAGTGGAACAACTCGGTGGCACCGAGATGCATAACTGTTGACAGTTACAGCAACTCGGTGTGACCGAAAAGTTCAAATCGGTTGCACCGAGATTGAAAACCTAGATCGACTTAGTGATCTTGGTATGACCGAAATGGAAGAATTGGTCAGACTGAAATGCACAAAGAAGTTTTGGAAGTTTAAGTCTATGACGAATCGGGGACTCCGAGTGCTCCTCACACAGAGTGGTTCGAATCTGACTTGATCAAATTTTGTGATGTAGCATGAATAGAGTTTGAGACAAGAAAAGCATAGATAGCTAGAGAAGGTTCTTAGGCATTCTTGTCCATCCACTTGGCAAAAGAAAAGAAACCAATCAATCAAAGCAACAAGTGGATGTCCTTGAATGAGTTAAATATGCAATCAACATGCTCACACAATAAAGTGGCAAATGAAATATGTGGCAAAGCATGCACAACCAATTCTAGCATCTATCAACCAATTGGCGATGACTAGGTCATCTATATATGAGTATATTGACTTAGGAGTCAAATGAGAACATTTGATCATAGGTCATACTCATCGTTTAAGCTCAAGTGGGGTTACCACTTTTACATAATGCATTAATGTGTTCACACCATTAGAGTTGCTTTGACTCAATTCTTAGAGTTAAGCTCCCCCTAGATGTGAGATTCCCCCTATTGAGGGATGAACTAACCTTGGGTTTTGTCGATGAGGACTTCATGTAGGTGTTGAAGATGTGGACGCTCAATGTTGATGTAGATCATTTGGAGCAATCCTTTGGAGTGAGTTGCACTTTCAATACCTACACGGGTTAGTCCCACAAGGAACAAACAAGGATATCCATAGACATAGAGTGATGCACACACACGATGATGTCTATGAAAGCATTAGGTTACCTTGTCCCTTGTCTTACCAACAAGAGGGTTTGTGACTCCTTGAACTAGTGCAAGATGTGGAAGTTGATTGCACTTGTTGTTGTCAAAATGATATGAGTGAAATATGTTGGCGGAGTCACCCTCAAGAACTCTCTAGTTCTTCTTCTTCGGGATCCACATCATCTTGATGGGAATCCTTGGAGTTGTAGTCGTACTTGATGAAGTAGAACTTGACGTAGTCTTGGGAACCCACTTGACCAAGGCCTTAGGAGCTTCTTCAAATGCATCAATCTCCTCTTGAAGCTTATCCTTGCCTTTTTGCTTGTGGTCTTGTGGTGGAAGATCATCTTGAGCGTGTGTCCCCTTGAAGGAAGTAGGATCATACTTCTCTTGTTGAGGAACAAACTTCGTCTTGGGATATTGATCTTCTTCCCACTCAACTCCATTGGCATTGAACTTTCGTTCAAAACCAACACCTTGGTTCTTCCGGTGCCTTCCTTGCATGCGTACAATTTCCTCAAATTGCTTACTCCCGGCAAGGCTCTTGTAAACACCTTTCTCTATAATTCCGTTCAATAAGCTATTTTCTTGCTCAAGTGTAACTTGGCTAAGAGAATCATTAGTGGAATCAAGAGAACTACTAGAAGCAACACCATTGGATTTAGCATGATTATTGTTACTACTAGAGGAAGAATCCTTCTTGTTCTTGTTAATGGACTTGACTTGAGGCATGTAAGTTGATAATAGTAAATGCTTGGCAATGTAAGAATAACTTTTCTTACGAAGATCATCATTGATTGCCTTTAAGAACTCATGCTCTTGCTCAAGGTTGAGCTTTTCAAAGCGTAACTTCTCATGAGTCCTTAAAAGTTCTCGATGATCTTCTAAGATAGTTTCATGAGCTAACTTAAGAGTGTTTAGTTCTTTAGTTAGAAGCTCAATCTTCTCCTTATCATTGTCATTCGTTTTATCTTGATTAGCATGATTAATTGATGTTTCATCATAGTATTCATCATTAGAGTTGTCAACAAGTAAATCATCATCACCTAGCAAGTCATCTTCATCACTATTGAAATCAACATACTCGGGGTGTGTTACCTTTGGGCCTTTAGCCATGAAGCATCTTCCAAGTCCTTCATTTGGTGAGTCAAATATGTCATAGGAGTTGGTTGACACAAGTGCTAGACCGGCAACACCTTCATCTTGAGTATATTCGGAGTCGGAGTGATATCTTCTCTCGGAGTGATTGTCGGAGTCGGAGCCGGATACCCATTCATCAACATGAGCTTGATGTCTTTGTTTTGTGTAGCTCCTTGATGACTTGTCCTTCCTTTCCGAATCCTTGCTTCTCCGGGATGTTCTTCGTTCATACCGATCATCTCTACTCCTCCTCTCTCTTGGTGGTGATTCTTCTCTTCTACTTCTCCTCTTGGGTGATTCTTCTCTTCTTTTGTGGGGTGTCGTACACTCATTGGAATAGTGTCCGGGTCTCCCACAATTGTAGCAATTGCACTCTCGACTAGAAGATATTTTGTCATTGTAGGACCTTGACTTGGAGCTTCTCTCTGCTTCTACTCTTGTAGAATTTTTTGAAGTTCTTCACCATTAAGCTCAATTCTTCATTGAAGGTTTGTTTCTCAGTTGATGATGTAGGGGCTTCACATGAGGCTTTGTAAACACCACTTGACTTGTTGTGAAGTTCCTCCTTATCCTTGAGTGACATCTCATGAGCAACAATTTTTCCAATGACTTCCGTTGGCTTGAGATCTTTGTAATTGGGCATCATTTGGATCAATGTGCACACGGTATCATATTTTCCGTCCAAAGCTCTTAGGATCTTCTTGATGATGAATTTGTCGGTCATCTCTTCACTTCCTAAGCCCGCAATCTCATTTGTGATAAGAGCAAGCCTAGAGTACATTTCAGCGATACCTTCACCATCCTTCATTTTGAACTTGTCAAGTTGACTTTGGAGCACATCCAACTTGGATTCCTTAACGGAGTCGGTACCTTCATGCTTATCAATCAAAGTATCCCAAATTTCCTTTGCATTCTCAAGACGGCTGATTTTGTTGAATTCTTCGGGGCACAATCCGTTGAAGAGGATATCACAAGCTTGAGCGTTGTATTGCAGCTTCTTCAACTCATCCGTGCTAGCTTCACGGTTCGGTTCTCTCCCATCAAAGAATTCACCTTGCAAGCCAATACACACAATAGCCCAAACGGCAGGGTTATGTCCAAGAATATGCATTTTCATCTTATGCTTCCAACTAGCAAAGTTAGTACCATCAAAGTAAGGACCTCTACGGTGATAATTTCCCTCGCTAGACGCCATACTCTCCTAGGTTGTGGAACCAAGGCTATGACCACCAAAAGCTATGGAAATCAAAGCAAATGGAGACCAAAGCTCTGATACCACTTGTAGGATCGGAAGTATGTCTAGAGGGGGGGGGGTGATTAGACTACTTGACCAAATAAAAACATATCCTTTTCCCAATTTTAGTCTTTGGCAGATTTTAGCTATCTTAGCACAAGTCAAGCAATCTTAGCACAATTCAAGCAAGCATGCAAAGAGTATATGAGCAGCGGAAAGTAAAGCATGCAACTTGCAAGAATGTAAAGGGAAGGGTTTGGAGAATTCAAACACAATTGGAGACACGGATGTTTTTGTCGTGGTTCCGATAGGTGGTGCTATCGTACATCCACGTTGATGGAGACATCAACCCACGAAGGGTAACGGTTGCGCGAGTCCACGGAGGGCTCCACCCATGAAGGGTCCACAAAGAAGCAACCTTGTCTATCCCACCATGGCCGTCGCCCACGAAGGACTTGCCTCACTAGCGGTAGATCTTCACGAAGTAGGCGATCTCCTTGCCCTTACAAACTCCTTGGTTCAACTCCACAATCTTATCGGAGGCTCCCAAGTGACACCTAGCCAATCTAGGAGACACCACTCTCCAAGAAGTAACAAATGGTGTGTTGATGATGAACTCCTTGCTCTTTTGCTTCAAATGATAGTCTCCCCAACACTCAACTCTCTCTCACAGGATTTGGATTTGGTGGAAAGAAGATTTGAGTGGAAAGCAACTTGGGGAAGGCTAGAGATTAAGATTCATATGGTAGGAATGGGATATCTTGGGCTCAACACATGAGTAGGTGGTTCTCTCTCAGAACAGCAAGTTCGAAGTGTAGGTTTGTTCTGATGGCTCTCTCCATGAATGAAGAGGAGGTGGAGGGGTATATATAGCCTCCACACAAAATCTAACCGTTACACGCAACTTACCAAACTCGGTGGGACTGAATTGAGAAACTCGGTCGGACCGATTTAGCAAATCTAGTGACCGTTAGGATTTTCGGTGGGACCGACATGCAACTCGGTAGGACCGATATGATTAGGGTTAGGGCATAACGTAATCTCGGTGAGACTGATTACACAAACTCAGTGAGACCGATTTTGGTAATAAGCTAACCAGAGAGTTGGTCAGGTAAACTCGGTGGGACCGGTTCACTCATTTCGGTGGGACCAAAATGTTACGAAAAGGAAACAGGGAGTTTACATTGCAATCTCGGTGGGACCGATCGCTCATCTCAGTGATACCGAAACATTACAAAGGGAAACAGAGAGATTACAATCCCATCTCGGTGAGACCGATTTGCCTAGGGTTTGTGGCAGTGGCTATGACATCTGAACTCGGTGGCGCCGGGTAGAAAGAATCGGTAGGGCCGAGTCTGACTTTTGGGTTTAGGTCATATGTGGATGTGAGAAAGTAGTTGAGGGTTTTGGAGCATATCACTAAGCACTGTGGAGCAAGAAACTCATTAAGCAACACCTCATCCCTTCTTGATAGTATTGGCTTTTCCTATAGACTCAATGTGATCTTGGATCACTAAAATATAAAATGTAGAGTCTTGAGCTTTTGAGCTTGAGCCAATCCTTTTATCCTTAGCATTTTGAGGGATCCACTTTTCTCATCCATGTCATGCCATTCATTGAGCTTTTCCTGAAATATTCATCTTGGAATGATGTTAGCTCAATGAGCTATATGTTGTTAGGAATTACAAAAACCACCTAGGGATCGGTGCACTTTCAAAGCCCAAGCCTGCCCTCAAAGCTACAACTCAAGCTTCAAAGTCTGCACTTAAGAGATCCACCAGAAATATACCTGCTGGAGAAAAGAACAAGGCCCCAGTACCAAAAATGGAAGAAGAAGAAGAGGAATCCCAAGTGCTTAGAAAGTTGAAGCCAAAGATTCTAGATCATGATGATAATCATCCAGTGGCTGAAAACATGAAGGAGAGAAAGGATGCAGGTCTCAGATTGTGGAGACAGTCGGACCCTTATGCTGTGAGGAGAAGAACTGTTGTGGACTACAGATTTCACACTAAGGAACAACAGGACTTCTATGAGATTATGCTCCTGGATAAGAAGCCCATAGTTAGTGACATGAGATGGGTCATTTGGTAATATATTGATGACAATGAAGATCACTTTCCTGGAGTACATGAGAGCTTCAGACTCAATGGAGTAGACACTTTTGTGTGTCAAAAATTGACCAAGAGGAATGATGAGCTTATCAGGTTGTTCTATTCAACAGCTCACTTCTACCCAGATGGGAAAATTGTTTGGATGTCTGAAGGTACTAGGTACCAGTCTTCTGTTACTGAGTGGGCCAAGCTTATCAGTGCCCCTGAAGAAGCTGAGGATGATATTGGTGTCTATGCTAAGCGCAAGAAAGATCAAAACTCCATGGCTAACATATACAAGGAGATACCTGACAAGGCCTTGGAGACACACAAGCTAGGCTCAGTATACTATCTGATGTCTGGACTGGCCACCATGAACACCATTTTGAGGCATACCTTGTTGCCCAAATCAGGAGATCACAGGATGATCAGAGGCCACTCCATCAAGTTGCTTCAACTATTTGATTTGCCACGAAAATTCAAGGTGATGAGCTTGATAGTTGAAACCATCAAGAAAACAGCAGCAGACCAAAAGAGATCATGTGGGTATGCTCCACACATTCAGATGCTCATCAACTCCAAGATGAGCAAAGGCGTGTATCTGTTGTATAAAGAGCACCTTCCCTTGAGACATGATCTTGAGTACAACACAATTGTTATGGATGCTTCAGATCCTACTTCAGTAGAGGCTCAGGAGAAGAGAGCAAAAGCAAAAGCAGAGAAGGCAGCCAATATGCCAAGTGTTGAAGAGGCATCTCAAGTTTTTCTCAAGTCCAAACAAGATCAACTTGGCTATCTCATTCAAGCCGCTTTGAGGATTGAGAAAGGATTGGCCACCCTGACTCAGAATCAAGAGAGTCTTGAAAGAATTTTTGAGACAAAACTTCATGACTTGGATGTCAAGGTGACAGAGATTCAGACTTCTACAGAGAAGATCCAAGAAGAGCTTGAGGATAGGAGTGACAAGACCACCAGTGATGCTTATCAAAGGGTGCCCAGAACACAGAGGTCTGCAGCAGTGCTAGTGAAAGACACTAGAGCTACAACTTCAGCTCCTGCAGCCACAGCTTTAGTTGCCCCTCCAGTTGCAGCTCCACCAGCGCCTACAACCTCTTCAGAAGCATTTGTTGCAGGACTTCTCCAGGCCACCTCCCAAAGATCAAGCTTAGGGAGCCGCATAGCACTATGCATTTTCAAGCTTTTTGGCAAGTTGTTGCCAAAGGGGAATAAAGTGTATAGATCATAGGTTGAGAGAGAGAGAGAGAGCTTTGCTTCTCTTTGCCTCTTTTGCTACTTATTTGTTTGCTTGCTTGGATGATACTTTATGGTTATGTGTGTGAGATACTTGTATGGTCATGTGCTTGATCATATCATAATTAAATGTTTGTGCCTGGATGATAACATTCTCTATCTCTTATGTATGATCATTCACACTTTGTCTTGGTGATGAATGCATACATTTTGAGCACTCCACCAAGATATATGTGACATGGAAGAGTAACCCATTATCCTAATAGATTGTACATTTGCATTCAAAAGAAAATTTTAAAGAATGCACAAATTTAGGGGGAGCTCTTGCTTATCACATACTTCTCAAAGCGATGATGTATTTCATTCTTATTATCATTTGTCGAAGTTTTGATCTATATGTTGTCATCAATTACCAAAAAGGGGGAGATTGAAAGTGCAACTAATCCCTGGGTGGTTTTCTTAATTCTTAAAAACATATAGCTTATTGAACTAATACTCTTGAAGGAAATATGCCCTAGGGGCAATAATAAAGTTATTACTTATTTCCTTATTTCATGATAAATGTTTATTATTCATGCTAGAATTGTATTAAACGGAAACTTAGTACATGTGTGAATACATAGACAAAACATATTGTCCCTAGTATGCCTCTACTTGACTAGCTCGTTTATCAAAGATGGTTATGTTTTCTAACCATAGACATGTGTTGTCATTTGATGAACGGGATCACATCATTAGGACAATGATGTGATGGACATGACCCATCCGTTAGCTTAACATTATGATCATTTCAGTTTCATTGCTACTGCCTCTTCATGACTTATACATGTTCCTCAGACTATCATATTATGCAACTCCCGAATACCGGAGGAACACTTTGTGTGCTACCAAACATCTCAACGTATCTGGGTGCTTATAAAGGTGCTCTATAGGTGTCTCTGATGGTGTCTGTTGAGTTGGCATAGCTCGAGATTAGGATTTGTCACTCCGATTGTCGAAGAGGTATCGCTGGGCCCTCTCGGTAATGCACATCACTATAAGCCTTGCAAGCAATGTGACTAATGAGTTAGTTGCGGGATGATGCATTACGAAACGAGTAAAGAGACTTGCGGTAACAAGATTGAACTAGGTATTGAGATACCGACGATCGAATCTCGGGCAAGTAACATACCAATGACAAAGGGAACAACGTATGTTGTTATGCGGTTTGACCGATAAAGATCTTTGTAGAATATGCGGGAGCCAATATGAGCATCTAGGTTCCTCTATTGGTTATTCGCCGGAGACGTGTCTCGGTCATGTCTACATAGTTCTCAAACCCGTAGGGTCCGCACGCTTAACGTTCGGTGATGATCAGTATTATGAGTTTATGTGTTTTGATGTATCGAAGGTTGTTCGGAGTCCCGGATGAGATCAGGGACATGACGAGGAGTCTCGAAATGTTTGAGACATAAAGATCGATATATTGGAAGGTTCTGAGTGGTTCGGGTATTTATTGGAGTATCAGAGAGTTACGGGAATTCACCGGGGAGTATATGGGCCTTATTGGGCTTTAAGGGAGAGAGAGGGGCTTACTAGGGCAGGCCGCACGCCCCCCAAGGCCTTGTCCAAATTGGATTAGGGGGAGGGGCGGTGCCCCCTCCTTCCTTCTCTTCTCTCTTCCCTTTCCTTCTCTCCTACTCCTACTACTTGGAAGGGGGGAATCCTACTCTCGGTGGGAGTAGGACTCCCAGGGCCCGCCATAGTAGAGGGCTGGCCCTCCCCCTCCTCCACTCCTTTATATACGGTGGAGGGGGGCACCCCATGGACACACAAGTTGATCATTGATCTCTTAGCCGTGTGCGGTGCCCCCCTCCACCATAATCCACCTCAGTCATATTGTTGTAGTGCTTAGGCGAAGCCCTGCGTCGGTAGCTTCATCATCACCATCATCACGCTGTCGTGCTGACGAAACTCTCCCTCGACACTCTGTTGGATCATGAGTTCGTGGGACGTCACCGAGCCGAACGTGTGCAGATCGCGGAGGTGCCGTACTTTTGGTACTAAGATCGGTCGGATCGTGAAGACGTACGACTACATCAACCGCGTTGTCATAACGCTTCCACTTACGGTCTACGAGGGTACATGGACAACACTCACCCCTCTCGTTGCTATGCATCACCATGATCTTGCGTGTTCGTAGGAAATTTTTGAAATTACTGTGTTCCCCAACAGTGGCATCCGAGCCAGGTTTATGCGTAGATGTTATATGCATGAGTAGAACAAGTGAGTTGTGGGTGATAATAGTCATACTGCTTACCAGCATGTCATACTTTGATTCGGCGGTATTGTTGGATGAAGCGGCCCGGACCGACATTACGCGTATGCTTACGCGAGACTGGTTCTACCGACGTGCTTCGCACACAGGTGGCCGATGGGTGTCAGTTTCTCCAACTTTAGTTGAGTCGAGTGTGGCTACGCCCGGTCCTTGTTGAAGGTTAAAATAGCACATACTTGACAAAAAATCGTTGTGGTTCTGATGCGTAGGTAAGAACGGTTCTTGCTCAGCCCGTAGCAGCCACGTAAAACTTACAACAACAAAGTAGAGGACATCTAACCTGTTTTTGCAGGGCATGTTCTGATGTGAAATGGTCAAGACATGATGCTAAATTTTATTGTATGAGATGATCATGTTTTATAAAAGAGTTATCAGCAACTGGCAGGAGCCATATAGTTGTCTCTTTATTGTATGCAATGCAATCGCCCTGTAATTGTTTTTACTTTATCACTAAGCGGTAGCGATAGTCGTAGAAACAATAGTTGGCGATACGACAATGATGCTACAATGGAGATCAAGGTGTCGCGCCGGTGATGATGGTGATCATGACGGTGCTTTGGAGATGGAGATCAAAGGCACAGGATGATGATGGCCATATCATATCACTTATATTGATTACATGTGATGTTTATCTTTTATGCTTCTTATTTTGCTTAGTACGGCGGTAGCATTATAAGATGATCCCTTACTAAATTTCAAGGTATAAGTGTTCTACCTGAGTATGCATCGTTGCGACTGTTCTTCGTGCTGAGACACCACGTGATGATTGGGTGTGATAGGATCTACGTTCACATACAATGGGTGCAAACTAGTTTTGCACACGCAGAATACTCGGGTTAAACTTGACGAGCCTAGCATATGCAGATATGGCCTCAGAACACTGGAGACCGAAAGGTCGAGCGTGAATCATATAGTAGATATGATCAACATAGTGATGTTCACCATTGAAAACTACTCCATCTCACATGATGATCAGACATGGTTTAGTTGATTTGGATCACGTGATCATTTAGATGACTAGAGGGATGTCTATCTAAGTGGGAGTTCTTAAGTAATATGATTAATTGAACTTTAATTTATCATGAACTTAGTCCTGATAGTATTTTGCAAATAATGTTGTAGATCAATAGCTCTTGTTGTTGCTTCCCTATGTTTTTATATGTGTTCCTAGAGAAAACTAAGTTGAAAGATGATAGTAGCAATGATGCGGACTGGGTCCATGATCTGAGGTTTATCCTCGTTGCTGCACAAAAGAATTATGTCCTTGATGCACCGCTAGGTGACAGACCTATTGCAGGAGCAGATGCAGACGTTATGAAGGTTTGGCTAGCTCAATATGATGACTACTTGATAGTTTAGTGCACCATGCTTAACAGCTTAGATCGGGACTTCAAAGACATTTTGAACGTCATGGACCATATGAGATGTTCCAAGAGTTGAAGTTAATATTTCAAGCAAATACCCGAGTTGAGAGATATGAAGTCTCCAACAAGTTCTATAGCTAAAAGATGGATGAGAATAGCTCAAGCAGTGAGCATGTGCTCAGATTATCTGGGTACTACAATTGCTTGAATCAAGTGGGAGTTAATCTTCCAGATAAGATAGTGATTGACAGAGTTCTCTAGTCACCATCACCAAGTTACTGGAACTTTGTGATGAACTATAGTATGCAAGGGATGTCGAAAACGATTCCCAATCTCTTCGTGTTGCTGAAATCGACGAAGATAGAAATCAAGAAAGAGCATCAAGTGTTGATGATTGACAAGACCACTAGTTTCAAGAAAAGGGAAAAGGAAAAGAAAGGGAACTTCAAGTAGAATGGCAAGCAAGTTGTCACTCCCATGAAGAAGCACAAAGTTGGACCAAAGCCTGAAACTGAGTGCTTTTACTGCAAAGGAAATGTTCACTCAAAGCGGAAATGCCCTGAATATTTGGTGGTTAAGAAGTATGGCAAAGTGAACAAGGGTATATTTGATATACAGGTTATTGATGTGTACCTTACTAGTGTTCATAGTAAACCCTGGGTATTTGATACTTGTTCAGTTGCTAAGATTAGTAACTCGAAACATGAGTTACAAAATAAACAGAGACTAGTTGAGGGTGAAGTGAAGATGTGTGTTGGAAGTGATTCCAAGATTGATATGATCATCATCGCAAACTCCATATACTTTCGAGATTAGTGTTGAACCTAAATAAATGTTATTTGGTGTTTGCGTTGAGCATAAATATGGTTAGATCATGTTTATTGCGATACGTTTATTCATCTAAGACAGAGAATAAATTGTTATTCTGTTTACATGAATAAAACCTTCTATGGTCATACACCCAATGTTGATGGATTATTGAATCTTGATCGTAGTGATACACATATTCATAATATTGATGCCAAAAGATGCAAAGTTGATAATGATAGTGCAACACGATTGTGGCACTGCCGTTTCGGTCATATCGGTGTAAATCACATGAAGAAACTCCATGAAGATGGACTTTTGGAATCACTTGATTATGAATCATTTCATGCTTGCGAACCGTGCCTTATGGGCAAGATGACTAAAACTCCGTTCTCTGGAATAATGGAACGAGCTAGTGGCTTATTGGAAATAATACATACCACTGTATGCAGTCCAATGAGTGTTGATGCTCTAGGCACGTATTGTTATTTTCTGACCTTCACAGATGATTTGAGCAGATATGGGTATATCTACTTAATGAAACACAAGTCTGAAACATTTGAAAAGTTCAAAGAATTTCAGTGTAAAGTGGAGAATCATCGTAACAAGAAAATAAAGCTTCTATGATCCGATCATAGAGGATAATATTCGAGTTACGAGTTTGGCCTTCATTTAAAACAATGTGGAATAGTTTCACGGCTCACTCCACATGGAACACCACAACGTAATGGTGTGTCCGAACATCGTAACCGCACTTTATTTGATATGGTGCGATCTATGATGTCTCTTACCGGGTTGCCAATATCGTTTTAGGGTTATGCATTAGAGACAGCTGCATTCACTTTAAATAGGGCACCATAAAAAACCGTTGAGACGACGCCTTATGAACTGTGGTTTGGCAAGAAACCAAAGTTGTCGTTTCTTAAAGTTTGGGGCTGTGATGCTTATGTGAAAAAGCTTCAACCTGATAAGCTCGAACCCAAATCGGAGAAGTGTGTCTTCATAGAATACCCAAAGAAAACTGTTGGGTACACCTTCTATCACAGATCCAAAGGCAAGATATTCGTTTCTAAGAATGGATCCTTTCTAGAGAAGGAGTCTCTCTCGAAAGGAGTGACTAGGAGGAAAGTAGAGCTTGATGAGGTAATTGTACCTTCTCCCGAATTGTAAAGTAGTTCATCACAGAAATCAGTTCCAGTGATTCCTACACCAATTAGTGAGGAAGCTAATGATGATGATCATGAAACTTCATATCAAGTTACTACAGAACCTCGTAGGTCTTCCAGAGTACGGTCCGCACCAGAGTGGTTCGATAATCCTGTTCTGGAAGTCATGTTACTAGACCATGATGAACCTACAAACTATGAGGAAGCGATGATGAGCCCAGATTCCGCGAAATGGCTTGAGGCCATGAAATCTAAGATGGGATCCATGTATGAGAACAAAGTGTGGACTTTGGTTGACTTGCCCGATGATCGGCAAGCCATCGAGAATAAATGGATCTTCAAGAAGAAGACTAACGCTGACGGTAATGTTACTGTCTACAAAGCTCAACTTGTTGCGAAAGGTTTTCGACAAGTTCAAGGAGTTGACTACGATGAGACATTCTCACCCGTAGCGACGCTTAAGTCTGTCCGAATCATGTTAGCAATTGTTGTATTTAATGATTATGAAATTTGGCAAATGGATGTAAAGACTGCATTCCTGAATGGATTTTTGGAAGAAGAGTTGTATATGATGCAACCCGAAGGTTTTATTGATCCAAAGGATGGTAACAAAGTGTGCAATCTCCAGCGATCCATTTATGGACTGGTGCAAGCCTCTCGAAGTTGGAATATACGCTTTGATGAGTTGATCAAAGCATATGGTTTTATACAGACTTTTGGAGATGCCTGTATTTACAAGAAAGTGAGTGGAAGCTCTGTAGCATTTCTAATATTATATGTGGATGACATATTGTTGATTGGAAATGATATATAATTTCTGGATAGCATAAAGGGATACTTGAATAAGAGTTTTTCAATGAAATACCTCGATAAAGCTGCTTACAAATTGGGCATCAAGATCTATAGAGATAGATCAAGACGCTTGATAAGATTTTTCAATGAGTAAATACCTTGACAAGTTTTTGAAGGAGTTCAAAATGGATCAGTCAAAGAAGGAATTCTTGTCTGTATTACAAGGTGTAAAGTTGAGTAAGACTCAAAGCCCAACCACGGCAGAAGATAGAAAGAGAATGAAAGTCATTCCCTATGCCACAGTCATAAGTTCTATAAAGTATGCTGGGCTGTGTACCATACCTATTGTGTTCCTTGCCATGAGTTTGGCAAGGGGGTACAATAGTGATCTAAGAGTAGATCACTGGACAGTGGTGAAAATTATCCTTAGTGAAGACTAAGGAAATGTTTCTCGGTTATGGAGGTGATAAAGAGTTCGTCGTAAAGAGTTACGTCGATGCAAGCTTTTACACCGATCCAGATGACTCTAAATCTCAGTCTGGATACATATTGAAAGTGGGAGCAATTAGCTAGAGTAGCTCCATGCAGAGCATTGTAGACATAGAATATTTGCAAAATACATACGGCTCTGAATGTGACAGACCCGTTGACTAAACTTCTCTCACAAGCAAAACATGATCACACCTTAGTACTCTTTGGGTGTTAATCACATAGCGATGTGAACTAGATTGTTGACTCTAGTAAACCCTTTGGGTGTCGGTCACATGACGATGTGAACTATGGGTGTTAATCACATACATATGTGAATATTGGAGTTAAATCACATGGTGATGTAAACTAGATTATTGACTCTAGTGCAAGTGGGAAACTGAAGGAAATATGCCCTAGAGGCAATAATAAAGTTATTATTTATTTCCTTATTTCAGGATAAATGTTTATTATTCATGCTAGAATTGTATTAAACGGAAACTTAGAACATGTGTGAATACATAGACAAAACATATTTTCCCTAGTATGCCTCTACTTGACTAGATCGTTTATAAAAGATGGTTATGTTTCCTAACCATAGACATGTGTTGTCATTTGATGAACGGGATCACATCATTAGGAGAATGATGTGATGGATATGACCCATCCGTTAGCTTAGCATTATGATCGTTTCAGTTTCATTGCTACTGCTCTCTTCATGACTTATACATGTTCCTCAGACTATGAGATTATGCAATTCCCGAATACCGGAGGAACACTTTGTGTGCTACCAAACGTCACAACATAACTGGGTGATTATAAAGGTGCTCTACAGGCGTCTCTGATGGTGTTTCTTGAGTTGGCATAGATCAAGAATAGGATTTGTCACTCCGATTGTCGGAGAGGTATCTCTGGGCCCTCTCGGTAATGCACATCACTATAAGCCTTGCAAGCAATGTGACTAATGAGTTAGTTGCGGGATGATGCATTATGGAACGAGTAAAGAGACTTGCCGGTAACGAGATTGAACTGGGTATTGAGATACCGACGATCGAATCTCGGGCAAGTAACATACCGATGACAAAGGGAACAACGTATGTTGTTATGAGGTTTGACCGATAAAGATCTTTGTAGAATATGTGGGAGCCAATATGAGCATCCAGGTTCCGCTATTGGTTATGGGCCGGAGACGTGTCTCAGTCATGTCTACATAGTTCTCAAACCCGTAGGGTCCGCACGCTTAACGTTCTGTGACGATCAGTATTATGAGTTTATGTGTTTTGATGTACCGAAGGTTGTTCAGAGTCCCGGATGAGATCAGGGACATGACGAGGAGTCTCGAAATGTTCGAGACGTAAAGATCGATATATTGGAAGGCTATATTTGGACTAAATCGGTCTGACCGACTTTCACTATTCGGTCTCACCAAGTTTGGGAATTTGTGTGTAATGGTTAGATTTTGTGTGGAGGCTATATATATCCCTCCACCCATTCTCCATTCGAGGAGAGAGCTATCAGAACATGCCTACACTTACACTACTCATTTTCTGAGGGAGAGCCACCTATTCGTGTGTTGAGACCAAGACATTCCAATCCAACCACAAGAATCTTGATCTCTAGCCTTCCCCAAGTTGCTTTCCACTCAAATCATCTTTCCACCATAGCCAAATCTATGAGAGAGAGTTGAGTGTTGGGGAGACTATCATTTGAAGCACAAGAGCAAGGAGTTCATCATCAACACACCATCTATTACTTTTTGGAGTGTGGTGTCTCCTAGATTGGTTAGGTGTCACTTGGGAGCCTCCGTCAAGATTGTGGAGTTGAACCAAGGAGTCTGTGAGGGCAAGGAGATCGCCTACTTCATGAAGATCTACCCAAGTGAGGCAAGTCCTTCGTGGGCGATGGACATAGTGGGATAGACAAGGTTGCTTCTTTGTGGACCCTTCATGGGTTGAGGCCTCCATGGACTCTCGCAGCCGTTACCCTTCATGGGTTGAAGTCTCCATCAACGTGGATGTACGATAGCACCATCTATCAGAACCACGCCAAAAATCCCCGTGTCTACATTGCGTTTGCTCCCTCCAAACTCCTCCCCTTTACATTCATATGCAATGATTCAGATTCTGCCGCTATACTATTAGAATTGCATGTGTAGGTTGATTTCTTGACTAGTGCTAAGTTGCTAAAATCTGCCAAGACTTAAAATTGGGAAAAGGCTAGATTTTTATTTGGTCAAGTAGTCTAGTCACCCCCCTCTAGACATACTTCCGATCCTACACGTGTATGCGGCCAAGGAGGTGTACACGTGATATGACATGTACAGGCGAATCGTTTACATGAGGAAGTGCCTCCTTCCCCAAAACGGCCAGGGATCCAGCCAGAAGCAGAGTAATGGCAAGCGTCGTCGCCACAAGAAGTAGATGATTAGATCCTCATTTCTCCTAGTTTAGTATGCATGTAATTGCTTACTTTGGTGTGTGAAAATGTTATGTGTGCAGTCACTTGTGTAATTGTATGCTTAATTTGGTAATGCAATGATGTCTTTTTAAGTATATATATGTTGATGCTCTATAGACAGAGCAAATCACATCGCACACGGACTAAACAATTGAACCCGTCGGTGATGATTTCATCAATCACTAACAATTGTATACGAGCAATCGTTTGCTCACAACACACATGGCTTGTTAACAGGAATCGTCTGTGTTGTTATCGGTCTTCCCACACATTTCCGATTATAGACCCGTTTGCCGCATATTACACACATCTTGTTAAGTTGAACCATTTCTATTCTCTTGGCTCAACGCAAATAGTTCATCCGAGTGAACTGTATGCCGTATATCGCACACACCTTCATCTGACTGCTCATTTCTATTGTTCCATCTCATCGCAAATAGTTCATCCGAGTGAACCGTATGCTCTACATCACCCATGCTTTCATTTGCAAACCGTTTCTTTTTTTCACCCTCATTGAAAACAGTTAACTGAACTGAATCGTATGCCCTGAATCGCACATGCACCAAAAATCTGAACCGTGTTTGATGCATTCGTCATCGCAAACATTTTGCACCTTTTTTGACGGGTTTTTACACCACTGTTTGCGATTATGGCATCGCACACAGTTTCGTCGAAGGGCCTCTAATCGTAGTGTTGCATTAGCACCATCCTGCAGTAGTGCTATGAAGGTTGAAGATGCTCTTGATGATCTGGATTGGGTGAACGCTATGCATGAAGAGCTACAAAATTCGGAGAGGAACCAAGTGTGGATGTTGGATGAAAAGCCCGATGAGTGATGACCCACAAGTGTAGGGGATCTATCAAATTCCTTTCGATAAGTAAGAGTGTCGAACCCAACAAGGAGCAGAAGGAAATGACAGGGCAGTTTTCAGTAAGGTATTCTCTGCAAGCACTGAAATTATTGGTAACAGATAGTTTTGTGATAAGGTAATTTGTAACGGGTAACAAGCAATGAAAGTAAATAAGGTGCAACAAGGTGTCTCAATCCTTTTTGTAGCAAAGGACAAGCCTGGACAAGTTCTTATATAGAGAAAAGCGCTCCCGAGGACACACGGGAATTATTGTCAAGCTAGTTTTTATCACGTTCATATGATTCACGTTCGTTACTTTGATAATTTGATATGTGGGTGGACCGGTGCTTGGGTACTGCCCTTTCTTGGACAAGCATCCACTTATTATTAACCCCTATTGCAAGCATCCACAACTACAAAAGAAGTATTAAGGTAAACCTGACCATAGCATGAAACATGTGGATCCAAATCAGCCCCTTACGAAGCAACACATAAACTAGGGTTTAAGCTTCTGTCACTCTAGCAACCCATCATCTACTTATTACTTCCCAATGCCTTCCTCTTGGCCCAAACAATGGTGAAGTTTCATGTAGTCGACGTTCACATAACACCACTAGAGGAGAGACAACATACATCTCATCAAAATGTCGAACGAATACCAAATTCACATGACTACTTATAGCAAGACTTATCCTATGTCCTCAGGAACAAATGGAACTACTCACAAAGCATATTCATGTTCATAATCAGAGGGGTATTACTGTGCATTAAGGATCTGAACATATGATCTTCCACCGAATAAACCAACTAGCATCAACTACAAGGAGTAATCAACACTACTAGCAACCCACAGGTACCAATCTGAGGTTTTAGTACAAAGATTGGATACAAGAGATGAAATAGGGTTTGAGAGGAGATGGTGCTGGTGAAGATGTTGATGGAGATTGACCCCCTCCCGATGAGAGGATCGTTGGTGATAATTTCCCCCTCCCGGAGGAAAGTTTCCCCGGCAGAACAGCTCCACCGGAGCCCTAGATTGGTTCCGCCTCATGGCGGTGGAGTTTCGTCCTGAAAGCTTGCTTATGATTTTTTCCAGGGTAAAAGACTTCATATAGCAGAAGATGGGCACCGGAGGGCTGCCAGGTGGCCCACGAGGCAGGAGGGCGCGCCCAGGGGGGTAGGGTGCGCCCCCCACCCTCGTGGACGATGGGTGGCCCCCCTCTGGTATTTCTTCCACTCAGTATTTTTATTAATTCCAAAAATGACTTTCGTGGAGTTTTAGGACTTTTGGAGTTGTGCAGAATAGGTCTCTAATATTTGCTCCTTTTCCAGCCCAGAATCCCAGCTGCCGGCATTCTCCCTCTTCATGTAAACCTTGTAAATTAAGAGAGAATAGGCATAAGTATTGTGACATAACGTGTAATAAAAATCCATAATGCAATAAATATCGATATAAAAGCATGATGCAAAATGGACGTATCAACTCCCCCAAGCTTAGACCTTGCTTGTTCTCAAGCGGAAGCCGATATCGAAAAATATGTCCACATGTTTAGAGATAGAGGTGTCGATAAAATGAAATACGGACATGAGGGCATCATGATCATTCTTATAACAGTAACATAAATATATTCTGTCATATGATTTCTTATGCTCAAGTAATAATCTATCCACAATGTCAAGTATGAATCATAAACTTCATTGAAAACTAACAAACTATGATCTCGGTCATTGAAACAATTGCAATTTATCATAACATCAGAAAGAGTCAATATAAGAGCTTTTCAGCAAGTACACATACTCAACTATCATTTAGTCTTTCACAATTGCTAACACTCATGCAATACTTATGGTTATGGAGTTTTAATCGGACACAGAGAAAGATAGGGGCTTATTGTGTTGCCTCCCAACCTTTTACCTCAAGGGTAACGTCAACAATAATAGTTCATGCTAACTTACATCCAATTGGATATATGTATCAGGATCTTTCCAACACGAGGTGCTTGCCAAAGGAGAAAATATAAAAAGGAAAGGTGAAGATCACCATGACTCTTAATGTATAAGACAAGAATAAAAGATAGGCCCTTCGTAGAGGGAAGCAGAGGTTGTCATGTGCTTTTATGGTTGGATGCATGAAATCTTAATGCAAAAGAACATCACTTTATATTTCCACTTGTGATACGGACCTTTATTATGCAGTCTGTCGCTCTTATTACTTCCATATCACAAGATCGTATAAAGCTTATTTCCTCCACACTAATAAGTCATACATATTTAGAGAGCAATTTTTATTGCATGGACAACTTGCTTGAAGGATCTTACTCAATCCATAGGTAGATATGGTGGACTCTCATGGCGAAACTGGGTTTAAGGACATTTGGCAGCACAAGTAGTATCTCTACTTGGTGCAAGGAATTTGGTTAGCATGAGGGGGAAAGGCAAGCTCAACATGTTGGATGAACCATGACAATATACTTTAATTCATATATGAGAAAACATAACCCATTACGTTGTCTTCCTTGTCCAACATCAACTCTTTAGCATGCCATACTTTAATGAGTGCTCACAATCATAAAAGATGTCCAAGATAGTATATTTATATGTGAAAACCTCTCTTTCTTTATCACTTCCTATTAATTGCAACGATGACCAAAACTATGTTTGCCAACTCTCAACAACTTTTAATCATCATACTCTTTATATGTGAAGTCATTACTCTCCATAAGATCAATATGATCTCTTTTATTTCTCTTTACACTTTTTATTCCCTTAAAATCATAGCAAGATAGCAAATCCCTTGACTCAACACTAATCTTTATTATATATAGCTCACGGACTCGATTGCATAGAGGGATCATAAAGCAAAACTCAAAACTAAATCATACCAAAACTTTATTCTACTAGATCAAGATATTACTAAAAGGATCGAACTAAGTAAAATGGTAAAGATAGGAGTGTGATGGTGATACGATACCGGGGCACCTCCCCCACGCTTGGCAGTTGCCAAGGGGAGTGCCCATACCCATATGATTATGTCTCCTTCTTCGGAGGTGATGATGATGGAGTTGTTGATGATGTAGGCTTCTTCCTTAATTTGCGCTTGAGGATGGAATTTAGCTCCCTTAGGTCATCGATCTCCTACTCAAGGCTTAATATCCTTTTGCATAGTTCCTGTTTGTTCTCCTGCAAGAGACGAAAAGGGATAAACTCGATCTTAGGTTTGTTTGATCTATCAGGGAGGCTTGACTTTTTAAACTCCACATGCATGCCCCCAGGTTGAGGTAATGGGACTTCGTCTTCATCTGAGCTCGTCTCCTCCTTTCCCTTAGGCTCGTAGTCTTCTTCTTCCTAAGTGGTCCAACCATAATGCTCCAAGTCCACGTAGACCTTAGGGTCTGCAAGGTAATCAGCCACATAGCTTTCTCCCTCCGAATCCTGGGACGACATACTGCTCTAATCTATGGCAGAAACAACTCAAAACAAAACAGAGGATATTTGCATGATACGAGGGTCAAAACCTTCAGGAGATTATATGATGAATTTTTACTGATCGAAATAAGTATTGTGCAAGAAAACGGAGTCCAGAGAGCACACGAGCTGCCCACGAGGCAGGGGGCGCGCCCTCCACCCTCGTGGACGCCTCGTGTCCTTCCAGGACTACTTCTTGTTTTCCTATTTTCTTAAATATTCCAAAACGGAGAAAAATTGCTATTAGAACTTTTTTGGAGTCGGTTTACTTACCGTGCCACATACCTATTCCTTTTCAGAGTCTGGAACATTCTGGAAAGTGTCCCTTATGTATTCCTCCGGGATTACGGTTTCAATAAAATTAGTTTCAACATTTATAGGGTTACCTGAGATATAATGTTTGATTCTTTGACTGTTCACCACCTTCGGATTTGTGCCTTCGAAGTTGTTGATTTTTATGGCACCGGAACGATAGACCTCCTCGATAACGTAAGGGCCTTCCCATTTAGAGAGAAGTTTTTCTGTAAAAAATCTTAAACGAGAGTTGAAAAGCAACACATAATTACCTACATTAAACTCACGCTTTTGTATCCTTTTGTCATGCCATCTTTTAACTTTTTCTTTAAACAGTTTGGCATTCTCATAGGCTTGGGTTCTCCATTCGTCAAGTGAGCTAATGTTAAATAACCTCTTCTCATCGGCAAGTTTGAAATCATAATTGAGCTCTTTAATGGCTCAATATGCCTTATGTTCTAGTTCGAGAGGTAAGTGACATGCTTTTCCATAAACCATTTTATATGGAGACATACCCATAGGATTCTTATATGCAGTTCTATAAGCCCATAATGCATCATCAAGTTTCTTGGACCAATTCTTTCTAGACCTATTAACAGTCTTTTGCAAAATTAATTTGAGCTCTCTATTACTCAACTCTACTTGACCACTAGACTGTGGGTGATATGGAGATGCAATTCTATGATTAACATCATACTTAGCAAGCATCTTACAAAAAGCACCATGAATAAAATGTGAATCACCATCAGTCATTAAATATCTAGGGACTCCAAACCTCGGAAAAATAACTTCTTTAAGCATCTTAACAGAGGTGTTATGATCCGCACTACTAGTTGGAATAGCTTCTACCCATATGTGTATATCCATTAGAGGAAGGAAACTGTCCCATATAATCAAAGCCCCAAACATCAAATGGTTCAATAACAAGAGAATAATTCATAGGCATTTCTTGACGTCTACTAATATTATCAATTCTTTGACATTCATCACAAGAAAAGACAAACTTATGGGCAACTTTGAAGAGAGTAGGCCAATAAAAACCGGATTGCAATACCTTATGTGCAGTTCTATCTCCAGTGTAGTGTCCTCCATATGCCTCAGAGTGACATTTGTGTTGGATATGTTCCTGTTCATGCTCAGGTACACAACGTCTAATAACGCCATCTACTCCTTTATAAAGGTGTGGGTCATCCGAGAAGTAATGTCTTAAATCATAGAAAACCTTTTTCTTTTGCTGGTATGTGAAACTAGGTGGTATGAATTTAGCAACAATGTAATTAGCATAATCAGCATACCATGGAGCAGTACGAGAAGCATTTATGACAGCCAATTGTTCATCAGTAAAGCTATCATCAATAGGTAGTGGGTCATCAAGAACATTCTCTAACCTACACAAGTTGTCCTCAACGGGGTTCTCAGCTCCCTTTCTATCAAGAATATGCAAATCAAATTCTTGTAGCAAGAGAACCCATCTAATAAGTCTAGGTTTAGCATCTTTCTTTTCCATAAGATATTTAATAGCAGCATGATCAGTGTGGATAGTTACTTTAGAATCAACAATATAAGGTCTAAACTTATCACAAGCAAATACAACTGCTAAAAAATCTTTTTCAGTAGTAGCATAATTTCTCTGGGCACTGTCTAGAGTCTTACTAGCATATTGAATACCATTTAATTTCTTATCAATTCTTTGTCCTAGAACAGCACCTATGGCATAATCACTAGCATCACACATAATTTCAAAGGGTAAATACCAATCAGGTGGCTGAACAATAGGTGCAGAAATCAAAACTTTCTTAAGTATTTCAAATGCTTCTACACAATCATCATTGAAGACAAAAGGGATATCTTTTTTGTAAGAGATTAGTCAGAGGCCTGGAAATTTTAGAGAAGTCCTTAATGAACCTCCTATAAAAACCAGCATGACCAAGGAAACTTCTTATACCTTTGATGTCCTTGGGACATGACATCTTTTCAATAGCATCAACCTTAGCTTTATCAACTTCAATACCTCTTTCAGAAATTTTATGCCCCAAGACAATACCTTCATTAACCATAAAGTGGCACTTCTCCCAATTCAAGACGAGACTAGTATCTTCACATCTCTGCAAAATTCGATCAAGGTTGCTCAAGCAATCATCAAAAGAAGACCCATAAACGGAGAAATCATCCATGAAAACCTCACAAATCTTTTCACAAAAGTCAGAGAATATAGCCATCATGCATCTTTGAAAGGTAGCAGGTGCATTACATAAACCAAAAGGCATACGTCTATAAGCAAAAGTACCGAAAGGGCAAGTAAAAGTGGTCTTTTCTTGATCCTCTGCTGACACATGTATTTGAGAGAAACCAGAGTAACCATCTAGAGAGCAAAAATGTGTATGTTTAGATAATATTTCTAGCATTTGATCAATAAAAGGTAGAGGGTAATGATCCTTTTTAGTAGCTTTATTTAACTTACGGAAATCAATTACCATCCTATAACCTGTAACAATTCTTTGTGGGATCAATTCATCTTTATCATTAGGAATGACAGTAATACCTACCTTCTTAGGGACACAATGGACATGACTTACCCATTGACTATCAGCAACGGGATAAATTATACCTACCTCCAGGAGCTTTAGTATTTCCTTTCTTACCACTTCTTTCATCTTAGGATTTAACCGTCGTTGGTGATCAATAACTAGTTTAGCGTCATTCTCCAATTTAATTTTGTGGTGGCATAGAGTGGGACTAATGCTCAAGTAACAGGGAAGGGTGGTTTCTCAATATAAGTAGCAGGAACAATAGGATCATTATAAGTGATAGTCTTTTCTTCAACTTTAATAGGTGCAACTAATTTTACTTCAGTGGGAGGATTATATTTAAACCACTTCTCCTTAGGGAGGTCAACATGAGTAGCAAATGATTCACAGAAAGAAGCTACTATCTCAGAGTCAAGTCCATATTTAGTGCTAAATTCACGGAAAACATCGGTATCCATAAAAGATTTAACACAATCAAACTTAGGTGTCATACCTGACTCCTTACCTTCATCGAGATCCCAATCTTTAGAGTTGCGTTTAATTCTTTCCAATAAATCCCATTTGAATTCAATATTCTTCATCATAAAAGAACCAACACAAGGAGTATCGAGCATGGAGCGATTGTTGAGAGAACGCCGAGCATAAATTTTTTGAATAATCATTTCTCTTGAGAGCTCATGATTGGGGCATGAATATAACATTGACTTAAGCCTCCCCCAAGATTGAGCGATGCTTTCTCCTTCGCGAGGCCAAAAATTACGATCATGATGAACAAGATGCATAGGATAAAACTTCTGATGAAATTCCAATTTCAATCGTTTGTAGTTCCATAATCCCATATCATCACATAGACTAAACCATGTCAATGCCTCTCTCTTCAAAGATAAAGGGAAGACCTTCTTCTTGATAACATCATCGGGCATACCTGCAAGCTTAAATAATCCACAAACTTCATCCACATAGATTAGGTGTAAATCGGGATGCAATGTTCCATCTCCTGTAAAAGGATTAGCTAGCAGTTTCTCTACCATACCTGAAGGAATTTCAAAGTAAACATTTTCAGTAGGTTCAGTAGGTTGAGGAGCAACTCTTCGCTCTACTGGTCGGGGTGAAGATACCCCGAACAAGACCCTCAAAGGATTATGTTCCTAACCAAGTTCCACTTACCAAAGGCGCTTCACTCCCCGGCAACGGCGCCAGAAAAAAGACTTGATGACCCACAAGTGTAGGGGATCTATCATGGTCCTTTCGATAAGTAAGAGTGTCGAACCCAACGAGGAGAAGAAGGAAATGACAAGCGGTTTTCAGTAAGGTATTCTCTGCAAGCACCAAATCCACATGACTACCTATAACAAGACTTCTCCCATGTCCTCAGGAACAAATGTAACTACTCACAAAGCATATTCATGTTCATAATCAGAGGGGTATTAATATTCATTAAGGATCTGAACATATGATCTTCCACCGAATAAACCAACTAGCATCAACTACAAGGAGTAATCAACACTACTAGCAACCCACAGGTACACCAATCTGAGGTTTTAGTACAAAGATTGGATACAAGAGATGAACTAGGGTTTGAGAGGAGATGGTGCTGGTGAAGATGTTGATGGAGATTGACCCCCTCCCGATGAGAGGATCGATGGTGATGATGATGGTGATGATTTCCCCCTCCCGAAGGGAAGTTTCCCCGGCAGAACAGCTCCGCCAGAGCCCTAGATTAGTTCCGCCAAGGTTCTGCCTCGTGGCGGCAGAGTTTCGTCCCAAAAGCTTGCTTATGATTTTTGTTCCAGGGTAAAAGACTTCATATAGTAGAAGATGGGCACCGGAGGGCTGCCAGGTGGCCCACGAGACAGGGGGCCGCGCCCAGGGGGGTAGGGCGCGCCCCCCACCCTCGTGGATGGTGGGTGGCCCCCCTATGGTATTTCTTCCGCTCAGTATTTTTTATTAATTCCAAAAATGACTTTCATGGAGTTTCAGGACTTTTGGAGTTGTGCAGAATAGGTCTCTAATATTTGCTCCTTTTCTAGCCCAGAATCCCGGCTGCCGGCATTCTCCCTCTTCATGTAAACCTTGTAAAATAAGAGAGAATAGGCATAAGTATTGTGACATAACATGTAATAACAGTCCATAATGCAATAAATATTGATATAAAAGCATGGTGCAAAATGGACGTATCAATGAGAAGCACAATGTCATTGGAACCAAATGGGTGTTTCAAAACAAGCAAGATGAAGATGAACAAGTTGTACGCAACAAGGCTCGTCTCGTCGCTCAAGGCTGCACTCAAGTCGAAGGTATGGACTATGGTGAGACATATGCCCCCGTTGCTAGACTTGAGTCCATTCGCATCTTACTTGCTTATGCCAATCACCATGATATCGCTTTATATCAAATGGACATTAAAAGTGCTTTTCCTAATGGTGAAATTGACGAGGAAGTTTATGTTAAACAACCTCCTGGCTTTGTTAATCCCAAGAAACCCGATCATGTTTACAAACTTCACAAAGCTCTTTATGGTCTTAAACAAGCTCCTAGAGCATGGTATAAATGATTGACTAAGTTCCTTATTGAAAAAGGCTTTGAGATTGGAAAGATTGATTCTACACTTTTTACTAAAAGGGTTAATGGTGCATTATTTGTGTGCCAAATTTATGTGGATGATATCATATTTGGTTCGACTAACCCTCATTTTAGTGAAAAGTTTGGAAGGCTAATGTTGGAGAAGTTTGAGATGTCTATGATGAGTGAACTCAAGTTCTTTCTTGGTTTGCAAATCAAGCAAACTAAGGAGGGTACCTTTGCAAACAAAGTACACCAAGGACTTATTCAAGAAGTTCAACATGCAAGAATGCAAAGGTATGAGTACCCCCATGCCTACTAGTGGACATCTTGACTTGACAAAGGATGGCGAACTGGTTGACCAAAAGGTTTACTGTTCTATGATTGGTTCATTGTTATATCTATGTGCCTCCTATCCCGATATTATGCTAAGTGTGTGCATGTGTGCACGATATCAAGCGCCCCCCAAAGAATGTCATCTTAAGGTTGTGAAAAGGATAGTGAGATACTTAATTCACACACCAAACTTTGGCATTTTGTATCCTAAGAGGTCTTCTTTTGATCTTGTTGGCTACTCCGATTCGGACTATGCAGGTGACAAGGTTGCTAGAAAGTCCACTTCGGGTACTTATCAATTTCATGGTAGATCTCTTGTGTCTTGGTCCTCCAAGAAACAAAACTCGGTATCCTTATCCACCACCGAAGCGGAATACATTGCCGCCGGTTCATGTTGTGCTCAATTACTTTGGATGACCCAAACTCTTAAAGATTATGGGATATATGTGAAACATGTTCCATTACTTTGTGACAATGAAAGTGTTATTAAGATTGCTCATAATCCCGTGCAACATTCTCGAACTAAGCATATTGAAGTTCGTCATCATTTCATTCGAGATCATGTTGCTAAGGGAGATATCAATCTTATGCATGTTTGTACCGATAAGCAATTGGCAGATATATTCACCAAACTGCTTGATGAGAAAGTATTTTGCCGTTTGAGAGGTGAATTGAACATCATTGATGCCTCAAACTTGGAGTAGAAACTCCATTTGGATGCATGCAAGTCATGAGCCTTTCTATGACTAATCCTTGATATTTCTCTTATGATGATGATCATATGTCTTGGATATACTTGTACTCTTGCATGTTATCTAACCCTTGTAGGAACTTGGATGAGCCAAATTACATGAGATTGCAACTCAATCAAATTCTAAGCAATCTCTACATCTCCAAGTCTCTACAATATGGTGGTTGAAGACAAGGAAGCATGAATCCCTTCAATATATCCTTTGACAATTTCTATATATCAAATTCCATGATTGTCATTTTGGATACACAAGTGCTCTTCCTTGCAAAACTAACCCATGTAGGAAGATGAACTCCAACTACAAGCGGTGCTCCCAACTCTTGATGAACTACATCAACCTTTTGCATCCTACACAACTTCAACTACATGAACAAGATCAACACCACCACCAAGGTATGTCATTCCATCTTAGAGAAGCTTTACCCCAAGACATGGGTCAAATAAACTCAACAAGACGTGAATACATCAAAATGCTTAAACGAAATATGGCAACCCCATTTTGAGCTTGAACGATGAGTATGACCTATGATCAAGTGTCTTCACTTGACTCCTAAGTCAATATACTCTAACATAGGTGACTTTGTCGCCGACCAATTCTAGATGAAGTTCTCTAGTATTTTCTCTGTGTTCTTGTATTTGTCTCTTGCTTGTTTGTTTCCCCTTTTAAAAAAACTTCATCTAGCTTTCATTTCTTTTCTCTTTTATTTTCTGTATTCCCTGCATTTAATTCATTGCAAATCATTTGCCTAATTCCTTGCAGATCTTTGTGAGATCCTATTTGCCTAGTGAGCTGAGATGACAAAATCTTTCTCTATGATGAACTCGGCCTCACCGATCTTTTCTCCTTGGCTAGATCGAAACAACTCGGTGTCACCGAAGAAAAGGACTCGGTGTTACCGATTTCACTACTGTGGAAATATTTTGCCATTTGCATCCTGCATTTTGATTCCAGCTCCACTCGATGATTCTTATCCTCTACCTGCATCACATTCTACATGCTACTTTGTCATGTGACTCAAGGACCAAACCTATTTGACTTACACTCCATAAGATCCCTTAATGGAAATTGATGTCAAAGGGGGAGAGAGAGATCACATCAAAGCTTAATCACATCAAAGGGAGAGAGAGACCCTATAGGAAAGAGAGAGACATCATAGCTTTCCCAGATGCTTGGTATTCAAAGAGGAGAGAAGCCACATGTCTTTAAGAGGGGAAAGAAATGTTAGTTCAAGATGTTTCTTCGTGACTAAAATCTTTGGAATTCATTGCATATCCTTATCCTTGGGGACATGTCAATATCCAACTATAGTACTAAGTACTCACTCACTACATGTCATTCCAGTCTTGGTACTTTTGTGGTTTCATGTTCCTGCTCTGTTTAGTGGATGTTCCTGCGTTATCTAACCCTGTTTTCTCAGGTTCATCTCTTCCAAAGTTAGCTCAAGACCACAAGGTGAGTATATGCATCACATTCATCTGCATGAGGATCTCTTGCTGATGTACATATTGTTTGCAAGAAGGACTCATGAACATGTAGGTATACTTTTCTGCATTTCACATCATTTGCTCTAATGCATATAGCCAAGATACATGTAATACATTGCTTGCTCTGACATGTTTATTCTTTCACATACTCTTATAATCTATCCTAACGTGATTGCATACATGTAGGGGGAGCCAATGCATGTTGCATGTTCTTCCAATGCTTTACCTGTTTTACTTCATATCTTTATCTAAAGCTTTGATGTATGTTGTCATCAATTACCAAAAGGGGGGAGATTGAAAGCATAAGTGCTCCCTGTGTGATTTTGGTAATTAATGTCAACATATCTCTTGTTGGACTAATACTTCTACCCAATATATTTTAGATGAGTTCAACATTGGAGTGGCAGGACAAGAGGATGTGGAACCCCTTCAAGATCCTAATAACAAACATTGGCAAAGGCTCAAGACTCTACATTTTAATTTTAGTGATCCAAGATCACATTGAGTCCATAGGAAAGCCAATACTATTAAAAGGGTATGAGGTGTTGCTTAATGGCTTGCTTGCTCAAAGTGCTTAGTGATGCTCCAAAGCCATCAACCACTTTCTCATTTCCACATATGTCCTAAACCTAAAAGTCAAACTCGGCCCCACCGATTTGATCTATCCGGCGCCTCCGAATTCACTTGACATAGTCCCTGCCAGAAACCCTAATTAGTTCGTTCTCACCGATGGGATCTCGGTCTCACCGAGATGGCCTTGCAAACTCTTTGTTACCTATTGCAGTTATTTCGGTCTCACCGAAATGTGCAACCGGTCCCATCGAGTTTCCTTGACCAAGTCTCTGTTTGCTTATTGCTGAAACTGGTCTCACCGAGTTCAGGCAATCGGTCTCACCGATACGAGGTTTTGCCCTAACCGTAGCACATCAGTCTCACCGACTTGACCTTGTCGGTCCCACCAAAAACTCTAACGTTCACATTTTTAACCATATCAGTCTGACCGAGTTTTACTATTCAGTCCCATCGAGTTTGGAACATTGTGTGTAACGGCTAGATTTTTTGTGGAGGCTATATATACCCCTCCACCCCCTTCTCCATTTTAGAGAGATCCATCAGAACGTGCCTACACTTCCACTACTCATTTTCTGAGAGAGAAGCGCCTACTCATGTGTTAAGACCAAGACATTCAAATCCAACCACAAGAATCTTGATCTCTAGCCTTCCCCGAGTTGCTTTCCACTTAATTCATCTTTCCACCATAGCCAAATCTGTGTGTGAGAGAGAGAGAGAGTTGAGTGTTGGGGAGACTATCATTTGAAGCATAACAGCAAGGAGTTCATCATCAACACACCATCTATTACCTTTTGGAGAGTGGTGTCTCCTAAATTGGTTAGGTGTCACTTGGGAGCCTCCGTCAAGATTGTGGACATGAACCAAGGAGTTTGTAAGGGCAAGGAGATCGCCTACTTCCTGAAGATCTACCCAAGTGAGGCAAGTCCTTCGTGGGCGATGGCCATGGTGGGATAGACAAGGTTGCTTCTTCGTGGACCCTCCGTGGGTGGAGCACTCCGTGGACTCGCGCAACCGTTACCCTTTGTGGGTTAAAGTCTCCACCAACGTGGATGTATGATAGCACCACATATCGGAACCACGCCAAAAATCTCCGTGTCTCCAATTGCATTTGCACACTCCAATCCCATCCCTTTACTTTCTTGCAAGTTGCATGCTTTACTTTCCGCCGCTCATATACTCTTGCCATACTTGCTTGAATTGTATTGTAGATGATTGAAATTGTGCCTATCTCCAACCTTAACTTGAAAAACTTGAAAAACTGCTACCTTTACTTGTTGAGGGTCTAATCGCCCCCTCTAGACACCTCTTCTCGATCCTTTCATAAGTTCAATGTGGATATATCATACCAATAAAAGACATGTAATATGGTCATACTACCCTTGATAGGGTGCAAATCCATTCATACATAGGGATGATAATGAAGTGATATCAGGACCTGAAGTTCTATATCTCACTAATGTCAAGGCACTCATATAATTGCAAACTACATGAGGCGTGACACTATATTTGCTATCTTTGTTCAGAGTGCAACCCCCAGCAAAAGGTATATGGTCGATATAAGGAATATTATCTTATATCTCAAGCTCACAATTAATCTTGGATATTTCCATCAGGAAATACAACATATGACCATGATATGATATAATGATATTGGCTCTTTCTTTGATCCCAACAATGCCATATTAATGACTGAATTTGCTGGAATAACCTTCATATGGTAGTCATCTAAATGGACTTTAATGGCGATTTCCAGTTATCATTATGGCATAATTGCTTTACCTAAAAGCACTGCAAAATATGCATGGCTTAGCAGAATGATTAACCATACCCAAAATCATGTGGTTGAGAAATATCATAAAGCACATTGCTCGAAAATGACTTATCCTCATGAATTATAGAAAATGAGGAAACAATATCAAACAAAATACTGTGAAAATCCAACA
>NC_041385.1:453442566-453452472 GCF_002162155.2 Triticum dicoccoides
TTAACAATCATCAGATTGCATATATTGTACTATTTTTCCCTTGATGAGTTTTTCCCTAATGGTTTCTCATAAAAGGTTTTTAACGAGACAATATAAACACAAGTATATGTTGTTCGGGAACGTAGCAGAAATTCAAAATTTTCTACGCATCACCAAGATCAATCTATGGAGAGACTAGCAACGAGAGAAGGAGAGTGCATCTACATACCCTTGTAGATCGCTAAGCGGAAGCGTTCAAGAGAACGGGGTTGAAGGAGTCGTACTCATCGTGATCCAAATCACCGGAGATCCTAGTGCCGAACGGACGACACCTCCGCGTTCAACACACGTACAGCCCGGTGACGTCTCCCATGCCTTGATCCAGCAAGGAGAGAGGGAGATGTTGGGGAAGACTCCATCCAGCAGCAGCACAATGGCGTGGTGGTGGTGGAGGAGCATGGTGATCCATCAGGGCTTCGCCAAGCACCGCGAGATATGAGGAGAAAGAGAGGTAGGGCTGCGCCAACAGGAGAAGAACTTCGTGTGTTGGGCTGCTCATTTGCCTCCACTATATATAGGGGGAGAGGGAGGGCTGCGCCCCCACCTAGGGTTCCCTCCCTAGGGGTGGCGGCAGCCCCAATCCCCATCTGGGGTGGCGGCCAAGGGGGGGGAGGGGGAAACTTGCCCCCCAAGCAAGGTGGGGCGCCCCCTCCCCAAACCCTAGGCGCCTTGGGCCCTTGTGGGGGGGCGCACTAGCCCACCTGGGGCTGGTCCCCTCCCACACTTGGCCCATGCAGCCCTCCGGGGCCGGTGGCCCCACTTGGTGGACCCCCGGGACCCTCCCGGTGGTCCCGGTACATTACCGGTAAAACCCGAAACTTTTCCGGTGACCAAAACAGGACTTCCCATATATAAATCTTTACCACTGGACCATTCCAGAACTCCTCGTGACATCCGGGATCTCATCCTGGACTCCGAACAACATTCAGTAACCACATACAAACTTCCTTTATAATCCTCGCGTCGTTGAACCTTAAGTGTGTAGACCCTACGGGTTCAGGAACCATGCAGACATGACCAAGACGTTCTCCGGTCAATAACCAACAGCGGGATCTGGGTACCCATGTTGGCTGCCACATGTTCCACGATGATCTCATCGTATGAACCACGATGTCAAGGACTCAATCGATCCCGTATACAATTCCCTTTGTCTAGCGGTATTGTACTTGCCCGAGATTCAATCGTCGGTATCCCGATACCTTGTTCAATCTCGTTACCGGCAAGTCTCTTTACTCGTTCCGTAACACATCATCCCGTGATCAACCCCTTGGTCACATTGTGCACATTATGATGAGGTCCTACCGAGTGGGCCCAGATATACCTCTCCGTCACGCAGAGTGACAAATCCCAGTCTTGATTTGTGCCAACCCAACAGACACTTTCGGAGATACCCGTAGTGCACCTTTATAGCCACCCAGTTACGTTGTGACGTTTGGTGCACCCAAAGCATTCCTATGGTATCCGGGAGTTGCACAATCTCATGGTCTAAGGAAATTATACTTGACATTAGAAAAGCTTTAGCATACGAACTACGATCTTTGTGCTAGGCTTAGGATTGGGTCTTGTCCATCACATCCTTCTCCTAATGATGTGATCCCGTTATCAACGACATCCAATGTCCATGGTCAGGAAACCGTAACCATCTATTGATCAACGAGCTAGTCAATAAGAGGCTTACTAGGGACATGGTGTTGTCTATGTACCAACACATGTATCTGAGTTTCCTATCAATACAATTATAGCATGGATAATAAACGATTATCATGAACTAGGAAATATAATAATAATAACTAATTTATTATTGCCTCTAGGGCATATTTCCAACAGTCTCCCACTTGCACTAGAGTCAATAATCTAGTTCACATCGCCATGTGATTAACACTGATAGGTCACATCGTCGTGTGACCAACATACAAAGAGTTTACTAGTGTCACTAAACTAGTTCACATCACCATGTGATTAAGACTCAATGAGTTCTGGGGTTTGATCATGTTTTGCTTGTGAGAGAGGTTTTAGTCAACGGGTCTGCAACATTCAGATCCATATGTATTTCACAAATCTCTAGGTCATATTGTAAATGCTGCTTCCATGCTCCACTTGGAGCTATTCCAAATGGTCGCTCCACTATACATATCCAGTTTGCTACTAAGAGTCATTCGGATAGGTGTTAAAACCTTGCATCGGCGTAGCCCTTTACGCCGAACTCTTTATCACCTCCATAATCGAGAAATATGTCATTCATTTACTCCAAGGACAATTTTGACCGCTGTCCAATGATCCATTCCTGGATCTTTCTTGTACCCCTTGACTGACTCATGGCAAGGCACACTTCCGGTGCGGTACACAGCATAGCATACTATAGAGCCTACGTCTGAAGCATAGGGGACGACCTTCGTCCTTTCTCTCTCTTCTGTCGTGGTCGAGCTTTAACTCTTAACTTCATACCTTACAACTCAGGCAAGAACTCCTTCTTTGACTGATCCATCTTGAACACCTTCAAGATCATGTCAAGGTATGTGCTCATTTGAAAGTACCATTTAGCGTTTTGATCTATCCTTATAGATCTTGATGCTCAATGTTCAAGTAGCTTAATGCAGGTTTTCCATTGAAAAACACCTTTCAAACAACCCTATATGCTTTCCAGAAATTCTACTTCATTTCTGATCAACAATATGTTAACAACATATACTCATCAGAAATTCTATAGTGCTCCCACTCACTTCTTTGGAAATACAAGTTTCTCATAAACTTTGTATAAACCCAAAACCTTTGATCATCTCATCAAAGCGTACATTCCAACTCCGAGATGCTTACTCTGGTCCTTAGAAGGATTGCTGGAGCTTTGCATATTTGTCAGCGTTCTTCAGGATTGACAAAACCTTCTGGTTGTATCACATACAACCTTTCCTCAAGGATAACGTCGAGGAAACAATGTTTTGACATCCTATCTGCAAGATTTCATAAATCATGCAGTAATTGCTAATATAATTCCAACAGACTCTTAGCATCGCTACGAGTGAGAAAGTCTCATCGTAGTCAACTCCTTGAACTTGTCGGAAAACATCTTAACGACAAGTCGAGCTTTCTTAATGGTGATACTTACCATCATTGTCTGTCTTCCCTTTTAAAATCCATCTGTACCCAACGGCCTTACTACCATCAAGTATTTCTTCCAAAGTCATGGATTTTCTCTTGGATTTTCTAGCCTCGAGCCATTCGTCAGAATCCGGACCCACCATCGCTTCTCCATAGCTCGTAGGTTCATTGTTGTCTAGCAACATGACCTCTAAGACAGGATTACGTACCACTTTGGAGTAGTACGCGTCCTTGTCGACCTACGAGGTTCGGTAGTGACGTGATTCGAAGCTTCATGATCACTATCATAAGCTTCCACTTCAATTGGTGTAGGTGCCACAGGAACAACTTCATGTGCCCTTCTACACACTAGTTGAAGTGATGGTTCAACAACCTCATCAAGTCTCCACCATCCTCCCACTCAATTCTTTCGAGAGAAACCTTTCCTCGAGAAAAGACCCGTTTCTATAAACAATTACTTTTGCTTCCGGATCTGAGATAGGAGGTACAACCGTTTTGGGTATCCTATGAAGATGTATTTATCCGCTTTGGGTTCGAGCTTATCACGATGAAACTTTTCATATAAGCGTCGCAGCCCCAAACTTTCAAGAAACGATAACTTGGGTTTCTCCAAACCATAGTTCAAAAGGTGTCGTCTCAACGGAATTACGTGGTGCCCTATTAAAGTGAGTGCGGTTGTCTCTAATGCCTAACCCATGAACGATAGTGGTAATTCGATAAGAGACATCATGGTACGCACCATATCCAATAAGGTGCAACTATGATGTTCGGACACACCATCACACTATGGTGTTCCAGGCGGTATTAATTGTGAAACAATTTCCACAATGTCTTAATTGCGTGCCAAAGCTCGTAACTCAGATACTCATCTCTATGATCATATCATCGACATTTTATCCTCTTGTCACAATGATCTTCACTCTGAAATTACTTGAACCATTCAATAATTCAGACTTGTGTTTCATCAAGTAAATATACTCAACATATACTCGAATCATCTGTGAAGTAAGAACATAACGATATTCACTGCACGCCTCAGCACTCATTGGACTACACACATCAAAATGTGTTACTTCCAACAAGTTGCTATCTTGTTCCATTTTACTGAAAATGAGGCTTTTCAGTCATCTTGCCCATGTGGTATGATTTGCATATCTCAAGTGATTCAAAATCAAGTGAGTCCAAACGATCCATCTGCATGGAGTTTCTTCATGTGTATACACCAATATACATGGTTCGCATGTCTCAAACTTTTCAAAAAATGAGTGAGTCCAAAGATCCATCAACATGGAGCTTCTTCATGCGTTTTATACCAATATGACTTACATGGCAGTTCCACAAGTAAGTGGTACTATCATTACTATCTTATATCTTTTGGCATGAAAATGTGTATCACTACAATCGAGATTCAATAAACCATTCTTTTAGGTGTAAGACCATTGAAGGTATTATTCAAATAAATAGAGTAACCATTATTCTCCTTAAATGAATAACCACGTTGCGATAGACATAATCCAATCATGTCTATGCTCAACGCAAACACCAAATAACACTATTCAGGTTTAGCACCAATCTCGATGGTAGAGGGAGCGTCGATGCTTGATCACATCAACCTTGGAAACACTTCCAACACATATCGTCAGCTCACCTTTAGCTAGTCTCCGTTTATTTCGTAGCTTTTATTTTGAGTTACTAACACTTAGCAACCGAACCGGTATCTAATACCCTGGTGCTACTAGGAGTACTAGTAAAGTACACATTAACATAATGTATATCCAATATACTTCTATCGACCTTGCCAGCCTTCTCATCTACCAAGTATCTAGGGTAATTCTGCTCCAGTGGCTGTTCCCCTTATTACATAAGCACTTAGTCTCGGGTTTGGGTTCAACCTTGGGTTTCTTCACTAGAGCAGCAGCTGATTTGCCATTTCATGAAGTATCCCTTCTTGCCCTTGCCCTTCTTGAAACTGGTGGTTTCACCAACCATCAACAATTGATGCTCCTTCTTGATTTCTACTTTCGCGGTGTCAAACATCGCGAATACCTCAAGGATCATCATATCTATCCCTGATATGTTATAGTTCATCACGAAGCTCTAGCAGCTTGGTGGCAATGACTTTGGAGAAACATCACTATCTCATCTGGAAGATCAACTCCCACTCGATTCAAGTGATTGTTGCACTCAGACAATCTGAGCACAAGCTCAACGATTGCGCTTTTCTCCCTTAGTTTGCAGGCTAAGAAAATCGTCGGAGGTCTTATACCTCTTGACGTGGGCAGGAGCCTGAAATCCCAATTTCAGCCCTCGAAACATCTCATATGTTCCGCGTCGTTTCGAAAACGTCCTTGGTGCCTCAACTCTAAACCGTTTAACTGAACTATCACGTAGTTATCAAAACGTGTATGTCCGATGTTCACAACATCCACAGACGACGTTTGGGGTTCATCACACTAAGCGGTGCATTAAGGACATAAGCTTTCTACTGTCCGCATAATCGCTACTGTCAACTTTCAACTATATTTTCTCTAGGAACATATCTAAAATAGTAGAACTAATGCGCGAGCTATGACATAATTTGCAAAGGGTTTTTGACTATGTTCAGGATAATTAAGTTCATCTTATGAACTCCCACTCAGATAGACATCCCTCCAGTCATCTAAGTGATTACATGATCCGAGTCAACTAGGCCGTGTCCGATCATCACGTGAGACGGACTAGTCATCACCAGTGAACATCTTCATGTTGATCGTATCCACCATACGATTCATGCTCGACCTTTCGGTCTCTTGTGTTCCGAGGCCATGTTTGTACACGCTAGGCTCGTCAAGTTAACCTAAGTGTTTCGCGTGTGTAAATCTGGCTTACACCCGTTGTATGTGAATGTTAGAATCTATCACACCCGATCATCACGTGGTGCTTCGAAACGAAGAACTTTCGCAACGGTGCACAGTTAGGGGGGACACTTTCTTGAAATTTTAATGAGGGATCATCTTATTTACTACCGTCGTTCTAAACAAATAAGATGCATAAACATGATAAACATCACATGCAATCAAATAGTGACATGATATGGCCAATATCATTTTGCTCCTTTTGATCTCCATCTTCGGGGCTCCACGATCATCATCGTCACCGGCGTGACACCATGATCTCCATCATCGTGTCTTCATGAAGTTGTCTTGCCAACTATTACTTCTACTACTATGGCTACCGGTTAGCAATGAAGTAAAGTAATTACATGACGTTGTTCAATGACTCGTAGGTCATACAATAAATTAAGACAACTCCTATGGCTCCTGCCGGTTGTCATACTCATCGACATGCAAGTCGTGATTCCTATTACAAGAACATGATCAATCTCATACATCACATATCATTCATCACATTCTTTTTGGCCATATCACATCACATAGAATACCCTGCAAAAACAAGTCAGACGTCCTCTAATTGTTGTTTGCATGTTTTACATGGCTGCTATGGGTTTCTAGCAAGAACGTTTCTTACCAACGCAAAAGCCACAACATGATATGACGATTGCTATTTACCCTTCATAAGGACCCTTTTCATCGAATCCGTTCCGACTAAAGTGGGAGAGACTGGCACCCGCTAGCCACCTTATGCACCAAATGCATGTCAGTCGGTGGAACCTGTCTCACGTAAGTGTACGTGTAAGGTCGGTCCGGGCCGCTTCATCCCACAATGCCGTCGAAACAAGATTGGACTAGTAACAGTAAGCATATTGAACAAAATCAACGCCCACAACTACTTTGTGTTCTACTCGTGCAAAGAATCTACGCAATAGACCTAGCTCATGATGCCACTGTTGGGGAACGTAGCAGAAATTCAAAATTTTCTACGCATCACCAAGATCAATCTATGAAGAGACTAGCAACGAGAGAAGGAGAGTGCATCTACATACCCTTGTAGATCGCTAAGCGGAAGCGTTCAAGAGAACGGGGCTGAAGGAATCGTACTCGTCGTGATCCAAATCACCGGAGATCCTAATGCCGAACGGACGGCACCTCCGCGTTCAACACACATACAGCCCGGTGACGTCTCCCATGCCTTGATCCATCAAGGAGAGAGGAAGAGGTTGGGGAAGACTCCATCCAGCAGCAGCACAACGGCGTGGTGGTAGTGGAGGAGCGTGGTGATCCAGCAGGGCTTCGCCAAGCACCGCGAGATATGAGGAGAAAGAGAGGTAGGGCTGCGCCAACAGGAGAAGAACTTCGTGTGTTGGGCTGCTCCTTTGCCTCCACTATATATAGAGGGAGAGGGAGGGATGCGCCCCCACCTAGGGTTCCCTCCCTAGGGGTGGCGGCAGCCCCAATCCCCATCTGGGGTGGCGGCCAAGGGGGGGAGAGGGGGAAACTTGCCCCCCAAGCAAGGTGGGGCGCCCCCTCCCCAAACCCTAGGTGCCTTGGGCCCTTGTGGGGGGCGCACCAGCCCACCTGGGGCTGGTCCCCTCCCACACTTAGCCCATGCAGCCCTCCGGGGCCGGTGGCCCCACTTGGTGGACCCCCGGGACCCTCCCGGTGGTCCCGGTACATTACCGATAAAACCCGAAACTTTTCCGGTGACCAAAACAGGACTTCCCATATATAAATCTTTACCTCCCGACCATTCCGGAACTCCTCGTGACGTTCGGGATCTCATCCGGGACTCCGAACAACATTCGTTAACCACATACAAACTTCCTTTATAACCCTAGCATCATCAAACCTTAAGTGTGTAGACCCTACAGGTTCGGGAACCATGCAGACATGACCGAGACGTTCTCTGGTCAATAACCAACAGCGGGATCTGGATACCCATGTTGGATCCCACATGTTCCACGATGATCTCATCGGATGAACCACGATGTCAAGGACTCAATCGATCCCGTATGCAATTCCCTTTGTCTAGCGGTATTGTACTTGCCCGAGATCGATCGTCGGTATCCCGATACCTTGTTCAATCTCGTTACCGGCAAGTCTCTTTACTCGTTCTATAACACATCATCCCGTGATCAACCCCTTGGTCACATTGCGCACATTATGATGATGTCCTACTGAGTGGGCCCAGAGATACCTCTCCGTCACGCAGAGTGACAAATCCCAGTCTCGATTCGTGCCAACCCAACAGACACTTTCGAAGATACCCGTAGTTCACCTTTATAGCCACCCAGTTACGTTGTGACGTTTGGTGCACCCAAAGCATTCCTACGGTATCCGGGAGTTGCACAATCTCATGGTCTAAGGAAATGATACTTGACATTAGAAAAGCTTTAGCATACGAACTACGATCTTTGTGCTAGGCTTAGGATTGGGTCTTGTCCATCACATCATTCTCCTAATGATGTGATCCCGTTATCAACGACATTCAATGTCCATGGTCAGGAAACTATAACCATCTATTGATCAACGAGCTAGTCAATAAGAGGCTTACTAGGGACATGGTGTTGTCTATGTACCCACACATGTATCTGAGTTTCCTATCAATACAATTATAGCATGGATAATAAACGATTATCATGAACTAGGAAATATAATAATAATAACTAATTTATTATTGCCTCTAGGGCATATTTCCAACATCTGTATATGCCATATCATTTTCTCCTTATATTTCCCTATTAGGTTTGAAAGGAGTTTTCAACGGCATGTCAGGTTGCACTCTTTTCCCTTATGAGTTTTCTCTCAAAGTTTCTCATTACGGTTTTTCACAAGGCAACATATTTTCAAGATTATATGTGATACTTCCAAGTTTTTCTCCCGCCGGGGTTTTACCAAAAAAGGGTTTCCCCCCGGTTTGTATTACAAAGAAACAACATCGATACAACCAACGATAGGTGCTGGGGCGGAAGCAGCACATACACGGCCAAAAGAAATGAAAGAGAAAATACAAAAGGAAAAAATGCCAACAATGGTGGATCAACAAAAATGAAGATGACTCGCAACCGCTGCGCCCGCCGAAGAATTCCACCACGCTCCTAGCACCCCGAAATGCCGCATACCAAGCAAGACCTTCAAGAAGGAACGCGACGACAACAACGCTGCTACCGGACATGGCCTAGGGTTTCCCCCGGTACGCAAAGGGTCGTGGGAGGGAAGGCGTATATCCGACGCCCTTCAAGAAGGCGCGGCGGCGCCCACGGGTGTCACCACGTCGGTGCCAGACAGGTTGACAAGGATTTCTCCCAACCGCCAACCAACCGCGACCCCAAACGATCCATCGCGCTCCACCATACTTGTCGTCCACCAATATGCGCCACCACGGACTCGCAATCACCATCGCCATCTCATGTGACAAGCGAAGCGAGACCGGCTGGATCGAGCGGAACCAGCCGGAAATGAGGAGCAGCAGGGTCAGCGGCCAAGTGGGAGGGGACAACCTCCACCACCCTCGGCGGTGACTGACCGGACGTAGCACAGGAGAAAACCAGGCACCCCTGCCCGGCCGAGCCCAAAGCGGGCTCGTGAAGCTCTCGTTGCTGCGGTGCAGTACACGCGCCGCCGTCTCCGCCACCCCCAGCCCGAGCCACACCTCCGTCCACCATAGAAAACGCCAGAAAGCACACGCTAGGCCCACCTAGACCCAGATGGGGCCCAAAAGGTCCCAAATCTGGGCCGGAAGGGCTCCGCCGCTAGCCATCGCGCCGCCCCACCTCGCCACCTGGAGTTGCGCCGCCCGCGAAGACGAGCCGCCGCCGGATCCGTCGCCGGCCTGGAAGCACCGCCGCTGGCCGCCATCGCCCGAGCCGCAGTGCCGCGCACGGGGGGCGGGGGG
>NC_041385.1:453453029-453462698 GCF_002162155.2 Triticum dicoccoides
CCGCTCGGGGAGGCAACACGAGGGGTTACAGGGAAGGGATGGTGGGGGAGGGAGGGAGGAGAGGGCGAGCGGGACAGGCCGGGCGCGTGCCGGTGGCGGCGGGGGGAGGGGAGAGGTGAACCCTAGCGGGAGCTCTTAGCGTACTCCGCCGGGTTTTAAAAGGATAGTACATATACAAAGCATATTGATTGTTCTCTAAACTCACACATGAGTTTTCTCCTTCTTCAAAGGTTTTTCTCATATGAGTTATCAAGAGACAATAATCATTATATGTTGCATCATTTTCTTCTTATTATTTTTTCCACTCAGTTTAAAAGAGTTTTAGCAACATATCTGCAACATTCTCCTCATATTTTCCCCCACAGGGTTTTTGGAGGAGACTTTCAAGGTTATTCAAAGAATTTGTCAAGATGGTGGATATTCCAAAGAAGAGGCGTTGTACAAGGGGGTGTTAAGAATAGAATAATTGCTTATTAATTAAGCTAATTAGGATTAGGTTAATTCTTAGATATGTTGCTTGATTCTGAAGCAACCATGTACTTTTTTGGCTCTCAGGCAACTATGTTATTCCTTGGCTTTCAAGTAACTATATGTTTACTTGACTACCAAGCACCATGTGTACTTCTGCCTGGGTATAAATACCATATTTCTATCATCAGTAAAGACTAATGGATCATTTTTCATTCAACTCTATCATTCTTAACTTTCTACTTCAAACAGTTACGAATTGTAGGGCGCGTCCTACTTAACGTAAAAGAGCTTTTTTTTCTCCATCGTTTTTTCTGTTTTATTCAGTTTTCTTTGTTTTTTGTTTGGTTTTCTTATTCTCCATTTTTCATTTCATTTTCTTTTTCCTTCTCCATTTTCTGTTTGCTTTTCTTTTTTCTTGTCCATTATTTCTTTTTCGGTTTTTCCTTGTTTCTTTTCGTTTTCCAATCTATATTCTTATATACATGATGCACATTTTTTTCAAATACTTGTTTAACATTTTTGTATATATGATCAACATTTTTCAAATACTTGTTCAACATTTTTTCAAATACCTGTTCAATTTTTGGAATACTTGTTTCAATATTTTTTAAATAGTTGTTTAGCATTTCTTATATACATGATCAACATTTTTCCAAGTACCTGTTCAACATTTTTCAAATGCATGATTAACATTTTTCAAATGCATGTTTAGACTATTTGAAGGTGTAAACAAACTTTAAAAATGGAATAAAAACTAAAATAAAAACGTGGAGAAGAAACAGAAAAAAAAAGATAGTGTAGTACACACGATCCTGGGCCGGCCGATATGCTCACGCGCTTCAGCGAGTAGAGGCGAGTTGGAAGTCTCGACTCGCTGAGCACGAGACATAGATCTTAAAGTGGCGCCGTCTCTATTTGGTTGTTGATATAGTTGGGCCAAACTTTTTTTTTTGAAACGGAGGCAAAAGATTTGCCTCTTCAATTAAATAAGGGAGAGAAGAGTTTAGAGTTTTACAACGCACTCCCAAATAAGCGGCATGACAATTACTCGTACAATATGATGTTCCCTAGCTTTCTTGCGCCAGCAGTAACCCAAAGTTTAGCATCTTCTAAAATGCTGGTTAGGAGGACCGGCGGTGGTGCGCTTTTTCGATGATACGCGGGCGTTTCTCTCATTCCAAATGGTCCAAGAAACGAGAATGGTGAGGGAAGCCATTGCGTGGCGGTGAGGGTTGCGGTCGTCGGTTCTTTTTTGCCACCACTCAATGACGGTTGCTTCTAACTGCCAATCGGAGGTGTCCATGTGCGTGAGCCCAAGCTTCTCGATGATTAATCTCCAGAGCCTAAGTGTGTAGCGACACTTGACAAAGAGGTGTATCCCCGTTTCTTGTTCTCTTTTGCAAAGCGGGCAAGGGCCACAGTTTGGCCAACCACGCTTCTCCAAACGATCGGCAGTCCAAATCCTATCTTGCAAGGCCAGCCAAGCAAAGAATTTAACCTTTGGAGGTGCCCAAGCCTTCCACACCATGCGGTCCATGGGGGACAGAGTCAGGCCTAAAAATTGCGCTTTGTAGGCGGTGCTCGCCGTGTAGATCCCATTGCTCGCGTGCTTCCAAATGATGTTGTCTTCGGCTTGATCATCAAGGTGGAAGTCATGCACAAGCATCCAAAGGTTAAAGAATTCCGAAATGTGGTTGACGGAGATGGCAGTGTCATGTTTGATCTTGAGGATCCAAGCGTTCCCCTTTAGAGCCTCACGCACCTTCCAATTCTTTCTCTTCGATGCCTCATAGATTAGTGGTGCAATGTCCTTGGGCTTGTGCCCCAAGAGCCAAGGGGAGTCCCAGAAAGGTGTTTTTGCGCCGTCGCCGACAGTGATAGTCGTAGATGCATAGAAGAACTGGAGGTCCTCTTCAGTGCAGGGGTTGCCAGAGCCAACCCATAATCTGCGGGGCTCCTTCCATTCATACCATAGCCAACGAAGCCGCAACGCCCGTGCAAACTTGTCGGTATCGAGCACCCCAAGGCCACCATAATCTTTTGGTCTACACACCATTTTCTAGTTGACCTTGCATTTGGCTCCCGTGGTCTTCTCCGCACCCGACCAAAGGAAGGCCCTCTCAATCTTGTTGAGTGTATCCAGAATGCCCTGCGGCACAATGAGAGGTGTGATAGAGAAAACCGCTTGGGAGGAGATGACGGACTTGACGAGAGTCGTGCGTTCGATAGCAGTGATGTTTTGCCCATCCCAAGTGGTTAATTTTCCGGCTGCCTTGTCCACCAGGTATTGGAAATCCACCGTCTTTAGCTGCCAAACCGAGAGAGGTAAGCCTAGGTATTTCATCGGGAAGGAAGCACGGATCACCGGCATATTCCGAAGAATGCACTCAAGGTCAAGATGGTTGCAACGAATTGGCACGACCGAGCTTTTTTGGAAGTTGGTGCAGAGGCCCGTCACATCACCAAAGCCTCGTAAGATTGCAGCTAGGTTGTCAATGTCCCTCTTGATGGGCGCCACAAAGACCACCGCATCATTCGCATACAGGGAGGTTCTCATCACGGCTCCCCGGCCACGAAGCTTATGGAGGAGCCCTTTCCGCGTGGCGAGGTCCAAAATCTTATGTAAAGGGTCAATCGCAAGGACAAACAGGAGGGGGGAAAGGGGGTCCCCCTGCCTGAACCCGCTCCCGTGCTTGATCGGAGGGCCGGGCACCCCGTTTAGCATGATTCTCGATGAAGATGAGGAAAGAAGTGCCGCAATCCATGCCCGAAATTTAGGCGGGAACCCTAGCCGTTGCAGGAGCTCAAGAAAATATCCCCACTTGACCGAATCAAAGGCCTTCTTTATGTCAAGCTTGAGAAGGAGGGCAGAGGTTCTTCTCTTGTGTAGGCGCCGGGCAAAATTCCGAACGTACATGAAATTGTCATGGATGCTTCTTCCCTTAATGAAGGCGCTTTGAGCATTGGAGACAAGTTCATCCATGTGGGGAGCAAGCCTGAGTGAGAGAACTTTGGCAATGATTTTGGCGATGGCATGAATAAGGCTAATGGGTCTGTACTCAGGAATGCCTTCTGCACCATCCTTTTTTGGTAGGAGTATAACATTGGCGGAGTTGACCCACTGCAAATTGGAGGTGTGCAAAGAGTCAAAATGATGCACAACCCTCATGACTGTATGCTTGATGATTCCCCAGCATTTCTTGAAAAACATCCCCGTGAAGCCATCTGGTCCAGGCACCTTATCACTAGGCATCTCTTTAATGGCCATCCAGACCTCGTCTTCTGTGATGCTATCATCAAGGTCTTGCAAATCATGAGGCTCGGTGCCAAGCTCCTCCCAATTGAAATCTTTGTTGCTCGTACCTCTCCTCCCCATAACCTCAGAGAAGTGGTCATGTACGATCTTCTCTTTTTCTTCATGCTCGGTCACCCAGCCATTAGCGTGCTTAATCCGGTGAATGTGATTTTTTCGTCTGCGGGCATTAATACGCCGATGAAAGAACTTGGTGTTGGCATCCCCGTCCCTCAAGTTGGTAATCCTAGCACATTGACTTTTTCTTGCCCGCTCAAGCACAGCCAAGCTAATCACCCTGCGCTTGAGCCTAGAGCGTAAGTCACGCTCCTCCGGGGATAGAGATCTTTGCTCTTGTGCAGTATCTAACCGGAGGATGACGAGAAGTGTTGCATGAAGTTGTATGCTGGCATTGGAGAATAGCTTCTTGCTCCATTCTGACAGACGGAGCGCTGTTTTTTTGAGTTTACTGTGCAAAATGAGGAACGGCTCTGTGTGGCTCACGCGCTCGTCCCATGCCTTTTGGACCACTTCGCTGAAACCTGGCAGAGATACCCAGAAGTTCTCGAATTTGAAGGACCGTGGTCTCCTAGGCCCCTTGGCGTCGGCAAGCAGAAGAGGGCAGTGGTCGGAGAGGGAAGACGATAAGGCATGCAACACATGTGTGTTGAAGGTCGTGTCCCACTCGGTGTTACAGAAAAAGGAGTCTAGTTTGCACAGAGTTGGGTTGTCCCGCTCATTACTCCAAGTGAAGCGCCTGTTCTGAAGGTGAATTTCCTTGAGTTCACACGATTGCAGGGTTGCGCGGAAACGGTTGATTCTACTCCGATTTACATTTCTCTTGTTTTTGTCACACGCCCGGTAGATTTGGTTGAAGTCCCCAATGGCGAGCCAAGCAAGGCCCGACATAGGCTTGTGGGAGGCAAGCTCGGCGAAGAAGGAATCTTTGCTCACGGAGTCAGTGGGACCATAGACAGTTGTTAACTTGAAGTACACATCGGTTGCGCGGATTCGGACCATGCCAGAGAGGAAGAAGGCCGAAATTGTGATGTCAGTGATCTCGAGAATGCTGTCATCCCATAGCAGAAGAATCCCTCCCCTGGTTCCCGTCGCTGGGCGCTGCGCAAATTTTTTGAGTCTGTTACCCCCCAGGGAGGAGGCGACAAACATATCTACATTCTCAAGTTTTGTCTCTTGTAAACACACAATTTGGCATGATGAGGTAGCAATTGTTGCACTCACAGTAGCCCTCCTATCAGGGCAATTTAGACCCCGCACATTCCAGCTGAGGGTGTTGACGGGTTGCATTGTCATGGAGCACAACAAACAGCACATTGCTTAGTATAGAAGTCGAAAGAGAGCAAAACAGCATGGCCATGAAGACACCTCAAAGAGGCGTGAAAGAACTGGAGGGAAACTACCCAAAAGCATAAACACGTACTGAAGACATAACCCACGCGCCCTACACTGACGACACAAGCGCCATCCAACCACAGACAAGGTAGTTTGCTTAACATCAGAAACTGAATCAGCCCTTACAAACTAGCATGGCGTTCAAGCCGCTGGCGGCTGCGATCCTTGGTTGTCCTGAGCCGCAGCACCATCCTGGGCCAACTCCAGAGCCCCCGCACCACCATGATCAATTAGAGCATCTTCGACGTCGATGACGGCCGAGTCGTCGAGGTGGAAGAACTCTCTCATTGCCAGAATCACTTCAGGGGCTAGCTGCTCCTTGAACTTGGCCGTGAACTCATCAAGAATGGCTTCAGTCACGTCCTCTCCATTTTTGGTGATTCCCATCGTCCGGCAAACGAGCTTCTCTGCAGCCTTAGACGCCATGGCCATAGCAGGGGTGTCAGTCCGCTTGACCTTCTGCAGGGTGAGGCCACCTCTGGTCGAAATCTTGACACCAGCCAGGGTCTTTCGGCGAGCCGCTGGTGGTCTGGGAGGGGGCGACTCAGGAGTGGCAAGGACGCCCATCTGCCGCTCCACGAAGATTGACGCGAGGGCATCAGTGGAGACGCCAGCTGCACTAGCACGCACAGGTGAAGGGGTACGGCGCAGGGGGCCGACGCATGCGAGCGGCGGTGTGGGCGACGATTGGAACCCCGGGGGCCTCGAGGGTGACACCAGAGGCCGAGCGAGCGTTGTAGGAGAGCAGAGCTCGCTCATGGCATGGCTTGTAGCGACCAGCGTCAGAGGGGAGGACCTAGCCTCTGCACGCTTGGATATTGGGCTCGGCGGCAGCACTGTTGTTGGAGAGAGAGGGGGTGACGCCGGTGGAGTTCTCTCCTCCAGAGAGCGGCGCCTGGAGGCCCGCGGCGACGCCTGGCGCAATGGACTACGCCCACGAGCGTCAACGAGCCCCGGCTCATGGGCGTCCAGGAGCTCGAGGGTGCGGACCGGTTCATCACTGCCCGAGCCCGATCCCCGCAGAATGGCAGCACACGCCAGAGGGGTGGCCACAACAGCAGCGCTGGTGCTGTCATGGCGTCGTCCACCGGACCTGTCTCTGGTGCGGTCTTGGCCCCCCTCGCGCTGGCGCTCGCGCGGGTTGCGGGAAAGCGAGCGTCGGACCCTGGCACCCCAGCCTTCCCGAGGGCGACCTCCATCACGCCCGCGCCTCCCGTCGCGGTCGCCGTCGTCTTCGCGTCTGTCCGCGCGGCGCTCAGTGCACCCCTGAGCTGGACGGCGCTCCCGTGGAACATAGGTGCCATCGACCACCTTTCTGTACCAGGTGAACTCATGCACGTCTGGTGGCGGTGGGTTGTCGTCGTCGTCGCCGGCCTTGGAGTGGTCCTCGTGGAGGTCGAGGTGGATGAGGACGCGATGGCGGAGGCCCCGCCGTCCACGGCGGCGGTGACCGCGGGCCGGGAGCGTGAGCCACTTAACCTTGGGGATGGCGTTGGGGTTCGCCGTCCAAGCCCAGAGCGCCAGGTCTCTGGTGTCCTCCTTGCGAAGCGACCGCTGCTCGATGTAGTCAAGCGAGCATCCACGGCCGATGAGGAAGGTGGCGATGTAGTTGTTCCAGCCGTGGAGAGGGACACCTTCCAAGCAGAGGCGAACATGGTGGAGCTGGTCTTTGTTGTCTGCATGAGCCTCGAGCCTCCACTCGCGCACGTAGATGCGGTGGCCGGCGCCCCGAAGGTGGCCGCGGGACACGGCGTCGGCGCAGTGGTGTTGGTACACGAAGCGAACAAAGAACTGCTCGAGGTAGTGCTTGACCACCTCGAAGTCGGCCAGTCTTGCGCCCAGCTCCGTGGTGAGCTCAGCCGCCACCTGCTAGCAGGGGATGTCCTGCCGCGCCCCATCGAGCCATGCGACGGCACAGTTGGAGGAGAGGATGGCTGCCTCGGCCTGCATCTTCGGCGTCGCCGGGACAACCACGAAGTCCTCTTCCGGCCTGAGCGCAGGGTCGCCAAGGCGTGGCACCTCGGGGTCGTCACGGCGTGGCATCATGGCTGGGCCGGCGTGAAGTTGCAGCAGGGAAGGCGGGCAAGGGATCTCCCAGCCCCGGCCAGGACGAGGCGGCACCTCTAGACAAGCAGTAGACGAAACAGGGCGGGGGAGCGGAGGAGGAGGCACAGCAGGGCCGTCGAGGGAGCTTAATGGCTTCCAGTTGTTGCTGCAACCACGCGACTTGTGCCCATTTTGAAGGCAGCGGGAGCAGCGGATGGGATCCCTGCACAGCTCAGCGCGGTGACCCCGGTGTAGGCATCGGCAGCAGCAGCCTAGGAGCCATCGAGGGATGGGCGCCGGCTTGAATGCAGGCGCAGGGGTGGCCAAAGCCGGGCGGCATGGGCCTTTGGTTGACACGACGAGCTGCCAGCCGCCGGTCACATCGGCATCGCGCCCCGCGCCCGTCCTCGCCACCGGCATTGAAGGCACAGCAGGAGCTGGGGGGGGGAGGAGGCCAGCTGCCGCGCATCCTCGCAGTTATGGCCGCCACCTAGATCTTGAATGCTCGAGACCGCAGCAGCAGGAACGGCACGTCCCGTACCCGGCCTTGCCTGGCACGACGACGTCGCAACCGGCTGCGAGACGGGGACGAACTCCACGGAAGAGGTCGAACCACCCCGGCCCGCCGGCGGGATTGGATCTGACGAGGTTGGGGCTGGCGAGCACAGGTGCAGCGCGAGACGGGCAGGGGCGCCAGCAGGGCCACCAACAGGCGGCGGAGGAAGGGGCATGAACCAGGAGGCGAAGCCCAGGCCCGAGCAGGGAGGCGCAGCCGGCGCCGGCGGCGTGGCCGCAGCGCGGGAGGAGCGCGCGTCCGCCATGTCCCTCTTGCAGGTTCAGTGAGAGCTGGTTTTTAGTGACAAGATTCTGGAGTTGGGCCAAACTTGGTCATCGAGGGATACGGCTAATCATCAAAAAATGAAGGCTCCATATGTCCTGAAAGGGAGGGATATTATTATTTTTTTGAAACAGAGGCAAAAGACTTGCCTCATTCATTAATAAAGGAGGAGAGTTTTAGAGTACATAATAGTGGCTCCACAACATAGCCCGTCCGTCAACAAAATGAGAACAATAACTACTCTCGCGGCATGATAATGCTCAGGTGCGTGGCTCTTACCGAAAGGGAGGGATATTATGAACCTAGTTTTGCTGAGGAATCTTCAAAATGATAGTATGTCGGATTTACAGGAGAATACATTCGAAGATGGCAATTTAAATGGATAGCTGATTGTTTGTAGGCTGTATCTCGTTGATCGATGCATCCTGCTGTAGGGCTGCCGATTGTTTGTAGGCTGTAGCTCGTTTGATTTCGCTTTCAGGTGGCACCGGCTAGGGATTCCTCTGTTTGGTCTGTTGGGAACGCACAGTTTGGACAATTCCTCCTTTGCGCGGCTCTCATCTACACAGATGTCCCGGGATTTGACGCGGCACGCGCCAGATTTTCATTGCGGAATGCACCGACGTAGGTGGCAGGTCAGAACGCTACAGCAAGCACCAGCCGCGAGTGTGCCAGAGGAGGGACAAACGTTAAGCGCACGTCCGATTTGACCTGATGTGAGATTCAACATGACTGATGACCGACGACTGCCCCTGGAGATTCGAGTCTGTCTTTTCAAATGAGTCAATGAGTGTAAACCGCAGATTTTTTTTCAAAACAAGGCAAAAGACTTGCCAATTTTATTAATTAAGAAGAAGGTTTTTTTTTTGAAACGGAGGCAAAAGCTTTGCCTCATCCATTAATTAAGACAGAAAAGAGTTTGTTACAAGACACCCAACAAACACGGCATGCGGATTACTCGCGTGAAATAAAGGAGCCTAGCTTCTTTGTGCCGGCGATGATCCAAAGATTGGCCTCTGTAGAGATGGAAGAGAGCAAGATTGGCGGTGGAGCACTCTTATGCTTAAACACTCTTGCGTTACGCTCGTTCCAAATCGTCCATGAGACGAGCATAGTGAGGGAGGCCTTGGCTTGGCGGTTCGGCGTACCATCGGCGCAGGTGCTAGCCCGCCACTCGTTCACCGAGTCGAACAGGGGCCAAGCGAAAGTGTCAAGCCCGTGCATGAGGAATTTCTCAATGACCAAAGACCAAAGACGCCGGGTGTAGCGGCACTTGTAGAAGAGGTGAGGTCCACACTCTTGCACCGTGCTGCAAAGAGGGCAGAGATCGCAATTTGGCCACCCACGCTTTGCCAATCTATCCACCGTCCAAACTCTGTCTTGAAGGGTCAACCAAGCAAAAAATTTGACTTTGGGGGGTGCCCAAACCTTCCAAACCATTTTGTCCATGGGAGAAAGGACCGTCCCTAGGAACCGCGCCCTATACGCGGAGGCCGCCGAGTATTGCCCACAGGTAGTGTGTTTTCAAAGGATATCATCTTCGTTGAGCTCGTCAAGATGGACCTCATTTAGTATCATCCATAGAGTGAAGAATTGCGTGATGTGCTCA
>NC_041385.1:453462891-453481928 GCF_002162155.2 Triticum dicoccoides
CATGGCCTCCCTCACCTTCCAATTCTTTCTCTTGGAGGCTTCATAGATGAGCGGGGCAATGTCTTTAGGCATTCTCCCAAGGAGCCAAGGAGAGTCCCAAAAGGGGGTCCTCACACCGTTACCAACGGTGATGGTGGTGGAAGCATAGAAAAAGTTGAGGTCCTCTTCATTACATGGGTTTCCCATTCCCACCCACATTTTGGTGGGCTCCTTCCATTCGTACCACGGCCATCGCAAACGGAGAGCCCTCGTAAACTTGTCAGTGTTGAGGACCCCGAGACCTCCGTACTCAAGGGGCCGGCAAACATTCTCCCAATTCACCTTGCATTTGGCCCCCGTTGTCTTGTCCGAACCGGACCAAAGGAAAGATCTCTCGAGCTTGTTGACGCTGTGAAGGATGGTTGGTGGGATGACCAACGGGGTGGCGGGGTAGACCAGTTGGGAAGTGATCACGGACTTGACAAGGGCCGTACGTCCAATGGTGGTGATGTTCTGGCCATCATACATTGATAACTTGCTTGCAACTTTGTCCACGAGAAATTGGAGATCCACCAACTTTAGCTTCCAAACAGAGAGGGGGAGCCCCAAGTATCGCAGTGGGAAAGACATCCGTGCAGTCGGCAAACTCTGAGTTAAGCGACCCAAATCAAGGTGGTTGCAACGAATGGGCACCACCGAGCTCTTCTGGAAATTGGTACAAAGGCCCGTGACCTCCCCGAACCCCTTCAAAATGCTTGCAAGGTTGTCAACATCCTTTTTGATCGGAGCCAAGAAGACGGTCGCGTCGTCCGCATAGAGGGAGGTCCTCAACATGGCTCCCCGCCCCCGGATTTTATGGAGGAGACCCCTCTGTGTTGCCACATCTAATTTTTTTTGTAGTGGATCGATGGCGATGACGAAGAGGAGTGGGGATATGGGGTCTCCCTACCGAAGGCCCTGTCCATGCTTGATGGGGCTGCCGGCAATGCCATTGAGGATGATCCTCGAGGAAGAGGTGCTAAGGAGGGCTGCGATCCAATCCCTGAATTTGCTCGGAAATCCTCGCCTTTGGAGGAGATCAAGCAAGTATTCCCACTTAACGGAGTCAAAGGCCTTCCGAATATCAAGCTTGAAAAGGAGGGAGGGGGTCTTCCTCGCATGGCGGCATCGAGCAAGATTGCGAACATACAAAAAATTGTCGTGGATGCTTCTTGTTTTGATGAAGGCGCTTTGGGCGTTGGAGACGAGATTTTTCACATGAGGGCCAAGTCTCAAGGAGAGCACTTTCGCAATAATCTTCGCGATCGCATGGATGAGGCTAATGGGTCTATAGTAGGCGATTCCCTCCGCCCCATCCTTTTTAGGCAAGAGGACCACATTTGCGGAGTTGAGCCACTGGAGGTTTGATGTGTGCAGGGAGTCAAAATGTGAAATGACCCTCATGAGGTCGGTTTGATAATTCCCCAACATTTCTTGAAGAAGAGGCCCGTGAAACCATCCGGACCCAGCGCCTTGTCGCTAGGCATGTCGTTGATCGCTTCAAGAACCTCACACTCGGCCATTGGAGTGCCAAGGTCATGCAAATCAAGTGGTTCCAAATTAAGCTCCTCCCAATTGAAATCTTTGTGACTTCGGGGGACCTCTCTTCATGACCTTGGAGAAGTGCTCGTGGATTAGCTTTTCTTTGGCGTCGTGCTCGGTGACCCACCCATGCTCATTTTGGATCCTATGAATATGATTTTTCCTCCTCCTTGCATTAACTCAGCGGTGAAAGAATTTGGTATTTGCATCGCCTTCTTTAAGATTGGAAATTCTTGCACTTGCCTCTTACGCGAATCAAGAAGAAGGTTTAGACAATAGCCACAAAGCGGCAAAATAAAAGACTACTCTCGCGACATAATTGCACTCATGTGGTCGGCGAAGCCGTGTTTCTAAAAACTCTTGCGTTTCGCTCCTTCCAAATTTCCCACATGACAAGCATCAGAACAGAGCCAATAGCTTTCTTCATATGTCCTCCCATGTTGATCGTCTTCAGCCACCAATCTTGAACAGAGTCTTCGTGGCGCCAAATCAGTGGTGAGTGGTTCTTAATGCCAAGCCAGGCGACCACCTCGGTCCAGATGCGGGCAGTGAATCTACAATGGAAAAGAAGATGGGCGGCAGATTCTTGGACTTGTTTGCATAGGGGGCAAAGTCCGCAGTTTGGCAAACCGCGCCGCTTTAACCGATCTGCCATCCACACACGATTTTGGATGATAAGCCAAATGAAGAATTTGCATTTCGAGGGAGCCCAATTCCTCCAGAATGTGGGAGAGGTTGAGCTGAGAACTTGGCCCTCGAACTGTGCCGTGTACGCCGTAGCTGCCGAATAGTCACCACTGGAAGTGAATTTCCATGATATAGTGTCCTTCCTATCAGGATTGAGAGCAACACCATCAATCATCCTCCACAGAACCACAAACTCTTCGATATGTGGCAAAGTGAGTCCCTGAGTAGTGTCGATTTATTGGATCCAGTAGTTGTTGTTAAGGGCCTTTACTGGATCCAGTTGTTGTTGTTAAGGGCCTTGTTAACCAAACATGCCTTCTTCTTGGATACTTCAAAGATCTTTGGCGCGATGTCTTTAGGCCGGAGACCATTTAGCCATGGGGATTCTCAGAATTTAGCCTTTTTGCCATCCCCAATAGTCACTATTATGGAAGCCGAGAACAAATCTCTGTCACTTTCAGAACAGGGTGTTTCCATCCCCATCCAAGTCTTAGGAGGGTCTGCCCATTCAAACCAAAGCCAGCGAAGACGAAGGGTGGTCACAAACTTTTCGAGATTAAGCACACCCAAAGCCGCGAAAAATCTTAGGCTTGCAATCAAGCTCCCAATTAACCTTCACTTTCCGCCTGACACCTTATCACAACCAGCCAAAGGTAGGCACGTCGCAGGCTGTCAATCTATTTCCAGACCTCAGCGGGCAGCTCCAGCGGCGTGAGATGGTAGATCGCAATGGCCGTGAGGACCGCTTTGACCAAGACAATGGGCCCGGGGGCAGCAACATGCATAGCCGGCCAAGGCGACAGTTTGCCCACAGTCTTGTCTTCGATGTACTAAAAATGTATGCGCTTAAGTCTAGTGACCGACAGGGGAAGGCCAAGGTATTGCAAGGGGAAAGAGGTCCGAAACGCCACGAAGGCCTAAAGAATGTCATCAAGGTCAATGTTGGCACAACGAATGGGTGCGGCCAAGCTCTTGTTGTAGTTGGTGACTAACCCAGTGACATCACCAAAGGTAGAGAGCGTTGAAGCGAGAAACTGTATATCTTCCTTGATTGGAGCAACAAAGATGGCCGCATCGTTAGCATATAAGGAGGCTCGGATTGGGTTGCCACGGATGGGATGGAGGTTTCCTTGCGCAGTAGCCTTGGCTAGGATGTGGTGCAGAGGATCAATGGCGAGGACAAAGAGCGGGGGGAGAGAGGATCCCCTTGTCAAAGCCCAGGACCGTGCTTGATTGGGTCGCCTGTAACACCATGAAGTATCGCTCTGGAGGAGGCCATGGAAAGGAGAGCAGATATCCAATCACAGAACCGGCTCGAGAAGTGATGGTGGCGCAACAAGTCCATAAGGTAATCCTGTCTAACCGAGTCAAAGGCTTTCTTGATGTCCAACTTGAGAAGCAAGGTTGGTGATTTGGTGCGGTGTAGACGGCGGGCCAAGTTGCAATCCGAAAGCCCTGACCTAGGCGGGTAACTAAAACTGTAAAACTGCGAGTCTGTCAAGATTTATAGCACGGGGCTTGACTCCCTCCCCCTCCCTCGCGTCGCCCTCCCCACGGGCGAATGGGGAGGCGACGCAGCCTCGAGCGCTCCCTCCCCTCCTCCTCCCCCTTCCCCCTGCCGCCGCCGGTGCTCCCCGCCGGGCAAAGACCTGGCGGATCCGGCGGCGGCGGGACTTTGCTCCCAGGCTGCCTCTCCCCTCGAGCGTGGGGCTTGATGAGGCTGACGGAGCCGTGCTGCTCCGGACCTAGGGTTTCGCGATGGCGGCCCCAAATCCAGAGGGTCGGGCCTCTGGACCGGGCGTGGCAAGCACGCGGGCGGCGCGGCGTGCCCCTTTGGGGGTGAGGCTGCGGCCGCTTGGCTATGCCCCAGTGGATCCAGGTGGCGGAGGCTGCGGGTCACCGCGGCAGCGGCCATGGTCGGCGGTAGCAAGGTGCAGGTGGCATGTCCCCGCGACAGCGCCACTGCCCCTACTCAACGCGACCCCCTGCGGTGGCTGACCTTGTTTGGCAGCCATCCGGCGGCTGCTGCTCTGCGCTGGCCGGTGCTTCCCTACATCGACAGTGACGACACGTGGTTTCCCTCTCGGTGCTGATGGTCCTCTCCGGCGGTCTGCTTCCCCGTCTCCTGTCTGCTCTGTTTCGGTGGTATTTGGGGTTCTGGTCTTGGGCCGGCGAAATCCCCGCGCGGCGATGGCCTGCGCTGACAACAGCGACACCTGAGGGTGTCGTAACCTCCATGGAGGCGCTGTCATGGCCCGGACTGACCCTCTCCTCGAGCACCGGGGGAAACCCTTGGTCCAGTTCATTGGACAAGGCAGCGGTGGTGTCTCAGCGCCATTCCCTTCTTGAAGGCGTTGCTTGGGTCGCACTTGGAGTCCCCGATGCGGCAGCTGGAGATGGTGGCCTCCCCAGTCTTCCGACGAGGCTTGCTGGTAATGCGATGCTGTGATGAGGACTTCAGCATAGAGCGTGGGCGTCCGGGGCGCTATGTACGCCGGCCCGGCATGTACAAGACGATGGCTTCACTAGTCCTTGTTGGGTCCTGCCATCCACCTGCCATCTCTTAGGCACTTATGGGTGGAAGGTACGTTGGCCTGGACAACCCTGGAGATGCGGTCTTCTTTGGAGGCGCCTGGCAACGGCTGTGACGCGGCCTTGAGGCTCTGAGTCTAGTTACCTTGCCGTTCATGGTTGGAGGCTGGACAAGGCTAGACCTTTCGTAGTTGCAGTCTGTAGTTGCTAGCACCTCCTCGCCTGCTCGTTCGGTGAGGACGATGATGTGTGTGCGTGTGTCCCTCCTCTTGGGAGGTTGTACATGTACTGTTGTTCTCTTCTTGTTCAATGAAATGAAACGCAAACTATTTTGCGTTTTCTCGAAAAAAGATTTATAGCACGTACTCCACAGGCACACGGTCCCTCGGGCGTGATTTTATTTTTGGCTTCTGAATTTTAATCTTTTATATATCTTTAAAAAAAGTTCAAATTAGTTTTGTTTCATATTCGTGTCTATTGTGACGAGGGCTTTCAAGTAAGATCCATTTTAAAACACTTTTAGTGCATATGAATGTTAAGTTTTGACTCTTAAAACTTAGTACGTGCAAACAATAAAATCACATTTTTTTTGGCTACGGCCGAGAAAAAAATATCTTGCAATTTTATCTATGAAAATGGTAAAATCGAGTGAGAAAATTGTAAGTTTCAGATTAAAATTTACCGTGCCCTCATGTGAGATCCAACTACTTCACGAATCACGAGATAGCAGGTGTATGCCCCGCTTTGTGGATTTCCGAGTCAGGCTGCTAGCTGTTAGAGGTGGTTTCGCTAAGCTCTATCCGAGTGTCTCCTTGGACTTCCATAGAATTTTCTGCAAACTACTCCCTTTGTAACAAAATATAAGGCCGTTTGTTTACATTATGATAGTGTCAAAGAACCTTTTATATTTTGATACGGAGGGAATACTTTCCTTTGATCCAATGAATAAAGTAGTGGGTAATATCTGTAAAAGCAGAAGAATTCATTTGGAGCCAGAGCGATCCTATTGCTACGCGCATATGCATTGTGCTCCTGACGGACAGGAGTCGCCTGATCTTTGTACGTACACGTAGAAAGTAGACTTGACCTCCATAAAAGATGGAAGTCAATGTCAGGCTAGCTGTAAGTACACCGTCATACGTTTCGTGCAGGTGTAGTTGGTTCCAGCTACTCCAACTTTCAGTCACTGGTGATCAGTGAAGATGTTGGTCTGGTGTCGCGGCAGCAAGTTATCCCAAGGAACATGCATCTTTTGAAGAGCGCGAATGGCGGAAGGGGCCAAGTTATGGGAGTGACAAGGACATGTACGTGCGGTCATGTGGCCCGGCTGTTCTTTGCGGTGATCAGGTGTGCTTGCGACGGACGTTCCAGAGTGCAGGTGCAGCGGGACTCCTACTATACTTTGCATGCACCTTTTTACAGGCACGCAAGCGACGACAAATGGGTGAAGCACAGCCAGACATCTGGGGCTCCCACGGGCGGCAGGGGAGGAAACCCTAGCCACCGCCGAACCGCGACCTTCTCCCCATCCCTCCCCTCGCCGCCGCCAGGGCGTGCCGGCGGGCGAAGCCCGCCCGGCATGGGCGGCGGCGGGGCGCTTTCTCCTTCTCGTGAGGCGGGATCGCCGTGGGGCGATCTACCCTGGCCGGAACGCGGCGTTGTGCGGGGCGCGGCGACGCTGGGCTGCCATGGTGGCGGGCGTGGAGGGCTGCACGAGGCGGGTTGCGTGCTGGTGATGGTTACGGCGGCCGGTGGTCGATCTGCCGGATCTAGACCACGCGGGGGCGGGGGCACCTGTGCTAGGCAGAGTCGGGCGAGATCCCCTTCGGGCTGGCATCCGTGGTGCATGCGGTTTTGCTGGTTGCTCGCCTGATTCGTCTTGCTGCTTGCGCTCGGCCTTGGATCGGCGCCAAGGCAGGTCGGGGAGGCATCCCCGGGGTGCTCGAGATGTGCTATTGGTGGCTGTGCTAGATGTGCAGCTACTGACGGCAGTGGAGTCCGACGGCCCTTCTCCATGGAGGCGGGACATGGCGGTGGTGGTCATCTCCTCCGTCGGAGGTGGTCGGCCTGAGGCTGGGTGGTCGGATCTCCAGATCCGTCATCTAGTCCCGGCTACGAGTCGGGGAAACATGGTTGCCGGTGAAAACCGAGCCGACGGCAGGCGATGGCGGTGTCCTCGCCGTTACCTTGATGGAGGCATCGTCGCGTAACTACTGTCAACCCACTCGTGCTGCTCCGGGGGAAACCCTAGGATCTGGTGTTCCAGATCGGACGATGGCGGCACTGTGGTGTCGTTTCTCTCTTGGGAGCATCGTTTGTGGAGCAGCGCTGGTAGTCAGAGGCAGGAGGTGGAGCGGCTTCGTCTTGCACGGAGCTTCGGTGGAGATGTCAAGTCATGCCTGACCGACAGGTGCTACGCTTTGTCATGCCTGGTCGGCAGGTGCTACGCACGACAGATCTTCCAAGGACTTCAAGATGTGTCGGCAGCTAGTACCTAGCAGCATGGCGCTGAGGTGTATGATCAGTGGTGACCGCGACGTGCTCAGCTATTTGCGCGCAGGGAGGAGGTGCCGTTGGGTGCCATGGTGGCGTCGAGGATAGCTTGACCAAGCAACGTTGATGCATCAGTACAGTTCTGAAGATGGGGCGGTGGCAGTTGGCGGCGGCGGCCTCTGAGAGCACGCCGGACCAGTGTGTGCTGTTGAAATGTGAGATGGGCCTAGAGCCCATATGACAATTTCAGATTTGATCTCTAAGGGCCCATGTAGGTGGCATGACAAGGTGGTGGGAAGTTTAGTCCCACCATGCTAGTGGAAGAGAAGTTGGAGTGGTTTATAAGGGTGGCTCTTCTACATGCTATTGGAGCTTGAGAAGAGAAGAGGCCCTCGCGCGCTCCTCCTCCGCCGCCCGCCTCGCCACGCCGCGCCGCGCCGCGCCGCGTCACGACGTGTCGCGGGTTGCAGGAATGAGCCGAGCCGAGCTCACACCTATGCGCTTATTTTTGCCAGTCACTAACGGAGAGGTTCTGACAGCAGGGCCACGATCTGAGACGTCGGATCGTGGGCTGTCACGGACTCGGACGTGGGTCAAGTCCACGTCTCTCCACGCGGCTGCGTCTATATAAGTGTGTTGTGTCCCCTAACCCTAGCCGCCACGAACAGATCACATCTGCTCACGCGCACGTCCACCGTCGTTCCTTTGCTGCTGCTGCCGCCGGTGACTCCATCCCGTCCGCCGCGTACACGGTCGACGGAAGAGCAGGTCTCCGAAACCACGCCCTTCTGGTTCCTGTACGGGGTGAGGGCGAATAGGTTTTTGGGCAGCGATTACGCGACTGCTCGCTTCCGATCGTCTACTTCCTCTACGTCCGCGTCGCCTTCATCATCATCATGTCCACCGACCCCGACCATGCCGCCGCCGAGAAAGCTGAAGCCGACAAGAAGGCCGCCGAGGACGCCGCTGCTGCCACCAAAGCCGCGGCCTCTGCATGGCCTACTGGAGGGTATAACTCGTTTATCCCGCTCCTGATTAATTTCATATTAGCAGTACTAGCAGTATGTGTAGATTTATCTACTGTTTGCTTAGTACGTGCATGTTTAGGTCAAAGTCAGTACGTCATCAACTTAGTAAATGCCATGCTAGTGATTTACTCGTGGATTAATTTAGTCGAGAAATTGCCTATTTACTCAACAATCCAAAAACCTATTATGTGTAGGAATCTTTCGGCAAGTGGCTTTGCCGCAGCACTCAAACCGGATAAGTTTACCGGTACGTATTTTAAGCATTGGCAGACAAAGACCACTTTATGGCTCACGGCTATGAACGTGTTCTGGGTCACCGGTGTGTCCACGGGAACGATTGCTCCTGAACAGGAGAAGGCGTTCAGGGAGGCAACCACTGTGTTTCTCGGAGCAGTTCTTAGCGTGATCGGAGATAAACTGGTCGACGCATATTTACATGTGCATGTCGCCAAGGACTTGTGGGAGGCGCTTGAATCTAAGTTCGGGGCCGCCGATGCAGGGAGCGAGATGTATATTATATAGCAGTTCCACGATTACAAGATGGTTGAGAACCGTCCTGTACTGGAGCAGGCTCATGAGATAATATGCATTGTTAAGGAGCTTGAGCTTCTGAAGTGCGAGTTACCGGGCAAGTTTGTCGCGGGCTGCATAATCACTAAGCTCCCCAATTCCTAGAGGAACTTTGCCACTACTCTGAAACATCAGAGGCGTGAATTCTCTGTGGAGGATGTCATTGGCCATCTGAGTGTTGAGCAGAATTCGAGGGCAAAGGACTCGCACGGAAAAGGGGCCGAAGGGACTTCTGTTGCCAACATGGTGAACCAGAGGAACTTCAACTCCCACAAGTTCAAGGGAAAGAACGGTGTCCAACAGAATACCGACTTCAAGGAGAAGGGTAAGAAGACCTTCAAGAAGAACAAGAAGGATGAGGGCTGCTTTACTTGTGGTTCGACTGAACATTGGGCCAACAAGTGCCCAAACAAGTTTAAGAAGTCAGGACAGGACTCCAAGTCTGTCAACATGATTGTGGGCAACAATAAGAATGGTGCATCTAGGTACGGTAATTTATTTACTGTTTTTTCAGTGTTTCAGCCTACCGATTGGTGGGTGGATACAGGTGCAGGTGTTCATGTGTGTGCTGACATTTCATTGTTCTCTTCTTACCAGGTCACAGGCCACGGGTCCGTATTGATGGGGAATGGCGCGAGTGCTTCTGTTCATGGTGTTGGCACGGTCGATCTGAAGTTTACTTCGGGAAGGATCGTGCAGCTGAAGAACGTGCAGCATGTCCCCGCCATCAAGAAGAACCTTGTTAGTGGCTCCCTTCTATGTAGAGAAGGGTTTAAGTTGGTATTCGAGTCTAATAAATTAGTTGTTACTAAGTATGGACTATTTGTTGGAAAAGGTTATGAGAGCGGAGGGATGTTCCGCCTTTCCCTTGCAGATTTCTGTAATAAAGTCGTGAACCATATTCATTCGAGTGTTAATGAATCTGAGGTTTGGCATTCGCGTCTTTGTCACATAAGTTTCGGTGTTATGACGCGGCTAGCTAAGTTGGATTTAATCCCGAGTTTCACTTTAGCCAAAGGTTCTAAGTGCATGTCATGTGTGCAAGCTAAGCAACCTCGCCAGCCTCACAAGGCTGCGGAGGAGAGACACTTGGCACCATTAGAACTCATACATTCTGATCTTTGTGAGATGAACGGTGTATTGACTAAAGGTGGAAAGAAATACTTCATGACATTGATAGATGATTCCACTAGATATTGCTATGTGTATCTGTTAAATACTAAAGATGAGGCTCTACACTACTTTAAAATCTATAAGGCAGAAGTTGAGAATCAACTTGAAAAGAAAATTAAACGATTCCGTTCAGATCGTGGTGGAGAGTACTTCTCGAGTGAGTTTGATTCCTTCTGTGCGGAACACAGCATTATTCATGAGAGGGCGCCTCCCTATTCACCCCAGTCGAACGGGGTTGCCGAGCGGAAAAAACGTACTCTAACTGATCTGGTTAACGCCATGTTAGATACGTCGGGTTTATCCAAGGCATGGTGGGGGGAGGCTATATTGACGGCATGTCATGTCCTGAATAAAGTTCCGATAAAGGATAATGAGATCACTCCCTATGAGAGATGGGCAAAGAGAAGGACAACACTCTCGTACTTGCGTACTTGGGGCTGTTTGGCGAAAGTCAACATGCCGATCCCCAAAAAGCGTAAGCTTGGACCCAAGACTGTGGACTGCGTTAATTTGGGCTACGCTAAGAACAGCGTTGGCTATAGATTTCTAGTAGTGAAATCTGAGTTACCTGACCAGAAGGTCGGCACAATCATAGAGTCTAAGGATGCTACATTCTTTGAGGATATTTTTCCTATGAGAGATATGCAAAGCACTTCTAGACAGGAATCTGAGGAGACTCCTAAGCCTGCCATTCCTATGGAATATTATGAACGAACACATGATGAAAATCCTGAGGAGGATGGCGAGGAAACCCTTGGTAGGGGCAAGAGACAAAGGACTGCAAAGACCTTTGGTGATGATTTCTTCGTGTACCTCGTGGATGATACTCCCACTTCTATCTCAGAAGCGTATGCCTCTCCAGAAGCTGACTACTGGAAGGATGCGGTCCGTAGCGAGATGGATTCCATCATAGCTAACGGGACATGGGAGATCATTGAGCGTCCCTATGGTTGCAAACCATTGGGATGTAAGTGGATGTTCAAGAAAAAGCTTAGGCCCGATGGTACGATTGAAAAGTACAAGGCCAGGCTTGTGGCCAAAGGCTATGACCAGAAAGAAGAGGAAGATTTCTTCGATACTTATTCACCTGTGGCTAGACTGACCACCATTCGAGTATTACTCTCGTTGGCGGCCTCACATGGTCTTCTCATCCATCAAATGGATGTTAAGACGGCTTTTCTGAATGGAGAGCTAAATGAGGAAATCTACATGCAACAGTCAGATGGCTTTGTGATAGATGGTCAGGAAAGGAAGGTGTGTAAGTTACTGAAATCTTTATATGGCCTGAAGCAAGCACCTAAGCAATGGCATGATAAGTTTAATACTACTCTGACATCTGTTGGCTTCGTTGTTAATGAAGCTGACAAATGTGTATACTATCGCCATGGTGGGGGCGAAGGAGTTATGTTGTGCTTGTATGTTGATGACATACTGATATTCGGAACCAACCTCAAAGTCATTGAGGAGGTTAAGTCATTTCTGTCTCAGAACTTTGAGATGAAGGACCTTGGTGTGGCTGATGTTATCTTGAACATCAAGCTACTGAGAGATAATGAGGGTGGGATCACACTTCTGCAATCCCATTATGTTGAGAAGGTGTTGAGTCGTTTTGGATATTCGGACTGCACACCATCTCAAACACCATATGATCCTAGCGTGTTGATTCGAAAGTCCAAAGGCATGGCTAAAGATCAATTGAGATACTCTCAAATCATTGGATCACTGATGTACCTAGCGAGCGCAACGAGGCTTGACATCGCGTTTGCTGTGAGCAAACTGAGCTGATTTGTTTCCAAACCGGGTGATGTACATTGGCATGCTGTTGAAAGAGTTATGCGCTATCTGAAAGGTACTATGAACTATGGACTTCACTATACCGGAGACCCGTCGGTACTTGAAGGGTATAGTGATGCGAATTGGATCTCTGATGCTGATGAGATGAAGGCCACAACTGGGTATATGTTTACTCTTGGAGGTGGCGCTGTTTCCTGGAAGTCTTGCAAGCAAACGATCTTAACGAGATCGACAATGGAAGCAGAACTAACAGCATTAGACACTTCTGGTGTTGATAAACCGGTTCCGGCTATCCTTATGAACTGTGACAATCAGACTGTCATCACCAAGGTGAAGAGTTCAAAGGACAACATGAAGTCCAACAAACACATAAGAATGAGATTAAAAGCTGTCAGAAAATTAAGAAACTCCGGAGTGATAGCGCTGGACTATATCCATACGGCTAAGAATCTGGCAGATCCTTTTACGAAAGGGCTATCACGTGTAGTGATAGATAGTGCATCGAGGGAGATGGGTATGAGACCCACATGAGTTGCCATGGTGGTAACCCAACCTATGTGATCGGAGATCCCGTGAAGTAGGACCTGGGAAACAAACCAGTGGTGAACTGAGGAGAGTAACTTTACTAACCCACTCCGTTGGAGATGCAATACTCTCGGAAACTGTATGAAAGGATGACTACTGTCTTAATGTGTTCCAAGGCTTATATGTATAAGCAAGATGCTATCCTACAGAGCGATCTTTAGAGGAACACACCTATGTGAGCCCGACTGCTAGTCACAGTCTATGAGATTGGGGTGATCTCTAGTAAGCTCATGAATAGGCCAGGAGTGTGACTTATATGCTCCACCCGAGGGGTCAGCCTTCGGCAGCCCAGTACTAGTAAGACATGTGGTGAAACTTCTTTACGCCAAACTGACAATTCAAGGCATAGTCCATTGCTCAATTGTGAAGGAGTGTAGCTACTTGCTCTAGGTGAAGCTCAACCTTAACAGGTCTTCACTGAAACACTAGTATATCAAAACAGCGTTTGGAACAAAGGACAAAGTGGGCCCCTGAGATCTGGTGGGGGATTGTTGAAATGTGAGATGGGCCTAGAGCCCATATGACAATTTCAGATTTGATCTCTAAGGGCCCATGTAGGTGGCATGACAAGGTGGTGGGAAGTTTAGTCCCACCATGCTAGTGGAAGAGAAGTTGGAGTGGTTTATAAGGGTGACTCTTCTACATGCTATTGGAGCTTGAGAAGAGAAGAGGCCCTCGCGTGCTCCTCCTCCGCCGCCCGCCTCGCCACGCCACGCCACGCCTCGTCACGACGCGACGCGACGCGGGTTGCGGGAATGAGCCGAGCCGAGCTCACACCTATGCGCTTATTTTTGCCAGTCACTAACGGAGAGGTTCTGACAGCAGGGCCACGATCTGAGACGTCGGATCGTGGGCTGTCACGGACTCGGACGTGGGTCAAGCCCACGTCTCTCCATGCGGCTGCGTCTATATAAGTGTGTTGTGTCCCCTAACCCTAGCCGCCACGAACAGATTACATCTGCTCACGCACACGCCCACCGTCGTTCGACGGGAGAGCAGGTCTCCGAAACCACGCCTTTCTGGTTCCTGTACGGGGTGAGGGACGAATAGGTTTTTGGGCAGCGATTACGCGACTGCTCGCTTCCGATCGTCTACTTCCTCTACGTCCGCGTCGCCTTCATCATCACCATGTCCACCGACCCCGACCGTGCCACCGCCGAGAAAGCTGAAGCCGACAAGAAGGCCGCCGAAGACGCCGCTGCTGCCACCAAAGCCGCGGCCTCTGCATGGCCTACTGGAGGGTATAACTCGTTTATCCCGCTCCTGATTAATTTCATATTAGCAGTACTAGCAGTATGTGTAGATTTGTCTACTGTTTGCTTAGTACGTGCATGTTTAGGTCAAAGTCAGTACGTCATCAACTTAGTCAATGCCATGCTAGTGATTTACTCGTGAATTAATTTAGTCGAGAAATTGCCTATTTACTCAACATGTGTCCCAGACCCGGCAAGTGGCTAGGTTGGGGTCTCAGGTCTTAGATGTTAGGCTTGGCTGCGATGTCTGTTTGGTATTAGGCCCAGGCTATCTGCGCCCCTTCATCAACTGGATAGGTGTAGCGACGGTTTGGTGATTAGACGGCGGCTTTAGTTTTACTGTTGTATGACTTTGTAAGGTCTTGTGAGAATAATTAATAAAATGGCCGTATGCATCGCCCAGATGCAGAGGCCGAGGGTTATCCTCTTTTTTTTAAAAAGCACATCTGGGGCAGCCGGTCCCAAACCTTGATCAGCCAGCATTAACTAACGGTTTTATGGTCGCTCGAGGCTACCGAAACACTGCGCTTTTTTGACCAAACGGCCGCTGCCCGACAAGAGGCAAATTTGCAAGCCGTTGGCGAACGAAAGAAAACAGCAACGATAGGCTAGCAGGGAAGCGTGTAGTGTAATGTAGGCCTGCACTGCACTGCACGCCCGGCTGTCACGGCCAGTTGGACTCCAGCAGCACTCGAGAGTCGAGAACCATATACTCCTACCACCACCCTGTATGACCTGCCGGCCTTTTCAGTTCAGATACGCCCTGCCCCTGCCCCTGCCCTGGCGTTCTAGAAAGTCCATGCACTTTCAAATTCGCCATGTTTTGCAACTTGACAGCATAATAAACACTGCCCAACATATATTATGCATAATACTCTATATCCGTTACAGCATGCGATGAGCAATAAACGGATTAGCGCAACAACTTCCCAGCTGACCTGAGCTTGCGGTCGCAAATAAAATCGGCAACGGCCTTTACAGCACAGGCTGAGCTGTTAAGTCGTCCGTCTGGCGGATGCCTTACGCACAAAGCAGCAGCTCAAACCACAATCTCTCCTTTGAAAAAGCACGAAACGGCGATAGGTAGGTAAGTTTCGTTCGGCACGTCCCGAGATCGAAACGGTCTCCTTTATATTCTCCCGTCTCCGCCTGACCGCACCCCGCACGTCGCCTCCCCCACGTCTTCGTCCCGTCCAACAACGTACCATCTTGAATCTTCTTCCCCTAGGCTAGCTATATACCTGCTCTTATCCCGCTCAGCCATGGCCATGATGGGCATCATAGCGCCGGAGACGGCGTACGAGACGGAGGCCGTGTCTCCGGCCACAGCCAGCGCCGCCGCGGGCGCGCCGCAGCGCAGGGGCTTGCTCCGGAGGATGATGCCGCGGGGGCACTACTCGCCCGTCGGCGCCGACCAGAAGACAGACCCTGGAAGGGCGCCCGAGGTGGCACCGATCGCTGCCCGTGACTCGGATGTCGCGGAGAAGCCGCGCCGCGGCTGGCTGCGGCGGCTGGTAACGCAGCGGCGGCGCTGGAAGAATCTGGGCGGCGCCAGCGCGTCGAGGCTGGCCGGACTGTCGCGATCGCTGCGGTGGAAGCGGCTGTCCGTGAACCTGAGGGGCAGCTGGGCGTCGGCGCTGCTGGACACCGTCGCGTTCCGCGTCATGTACGTGGTGGAAGCCATCGTGCTTGGCCTGGCGCTCTCCTGTTTCTTCTGCTGCTGCGGCTGCCAGATATAGCTGCCCATGGCCTGCCCCTTGCTGTGATTCATGCAAGCTCCTTCTGCTTGCCATTGGGCGTGTAATCTTTGTACCCCCGTCCTTGTTTATCTAAGATGCTTAATTCTCTAATGAAGAGGATTTTTTTGCTACATCGCGTTGATCGTCGATCTTGTTGGACTCCATTGCATGTTCTTATGCAACAGACGTCTAGTTGCGAGGAACCACGTTGCTGGTATGCTGCTTTGCGTATTTGAAAAAAAAAGGGTATGATGCTTGCGGCTCGCGAGCGTGCATGTTAATGGTTACCCTCACTGCCTGCCACCGTCTCGCGCGAAGGCTGTTGGTGGATCACCGTGACACGTTACACTCTGCCATATCAAATTATTAGGACGCCGAACGCCCACACATATGGATGTTAAGGGATCTGGTCACACGTTTTGTGTGTGTCTAATAGGACGTGTGGGCAAAACAACTAGCGTCCACATGCTTTTTTTTTCTCGCGGTCCCTCTCATACACCTACGTGTGGGCAAAATGAATAACTCCCGCACGACCTCTCTCAGCCACCTACCTCACGGTCCTGCACGCCCCGTGTGACAGTCACCATGCATCCCCGCAGTTGCCATGGTCCGGACCCTCTTCAATGTCCGTTTAACAGCAGTTGCCATGTCGCTGAACTACGGTTGCCATGTCGGACAACTACAATTGCAATGGTTGCTCAACTGCAGTTGCCATCTCAGGTCAAGTGACATATGCCATTTTGGACAACTGCAGTTGTTGTCATGTATGGTCTGATTCACTATAGTTGCCATGATTTGAAAACTTTAGGGGTTGCCACCTACTAACACTAGGCAGTTGTCATGTATGGTCTAGTTTATTACAGTTGCCATGATTTGAAAACCTTTGGAGTTGCCACCTACTAACAGTAGGCAGTTGCCGTGTAGAGCTACAAAAAGACATGGAAAAATAACATGCTCAGGTAAAGAGAGAGTTGACGTCTGCTTACAAGCACACTAGGGCAGTTACCGTGTATCCTGCAAAACACATGTCAACTGACATGTTCGGGTAAAAAAAAAGAGTTGCCATCTGCTTACAAGCACACTAGGGCAGTTGCCATGTACAACGCAAAACACATGGCAACTGGCAGCTTTGGGTGTGGGAGAGGAGACGGGCGTGTGGGTGAGATGGCAAATTCCTACACACCAGCCCTTGTGCGTGAGTGAAAACAGACGTGTGGGCGAATTGCTAAACGCCCCCCCCTCCCCCCGTGTGGTGAAATGGACATGTGGGCGACCGGATGAATGCCATACACCAGCCCAGTCCTACTGGCACCACAAACGTGTCAAGATTCGTGCAACCACAAACGAACGTGGATCCACGCTTGTGGGCGAGATGCCAATGCCCATACGTGTGGGCGTTAGTATTTCTGAATTATTATATTTCCTTTTTGTGGCAGCAAGGGCTATCAAATTCTGTTCAATCCATAATAGAGGGAACGGGTTTTTTGGTGGGTTTATCATTCTTTCTATAACTTTGAACATTATTAAAGGGTGTGGCTAGGTCTCAGTTGCCTGAAATTTAACCAAGTTTTAGTAAAAAGAAAAAGCTAAATTTTCTTTTTGCATGGATCTCCATGCAAGATGGAACGAATATGACATCGACTGAGACATAATCAAGTCTAGTCGATTGAGATTTAGCAATACTAATTATAAAACACCTAGTGAAGTTATGTACTTTCAATTTTCTTTGTTTGTTTAACTAGAAATTAATACTCCCTTCGGTTCATATCAGCTTTAGTTGGGAATATAAAAATATAGACGGGGGAAACCCTTGTGGTTCCTTAAAAAAGCTTTAAGTCTTTAGTAACATATACTATATCTTCTAAATAATTGTCTACTTTCTTGCCTATTTTTTGTAGAGTACTATCTCTATGCTTTTTCAGTGTTGTGCAACTCGCGATGGAGATGGATGTACATCAGCGGACTGTCAAGCTTTTTTTCTATAGCAAAGGGGTGGTTAGTACTATCAATGACACCGAAAAGAATTTATCAGCCATTGGACTTTCATTGAAGAGATCAAAGGAATGTTGAAGTCTAGACAAGATTGGCGCGGCGCTCGGCCAACGAGGCGGCACACCCCCTAGCTAAGGAAAGGAGTACATACTGAATTATGCAAATTATGGTTTCATGTCCCCCTGGGCTGTATTTTGAGCGTTGTATCAGCAAAAATTCTGAACTTCCATAAACAAATGAAGTAAGCAATTTCTTCTTAAAAAAAGAGAGTGCAATTTGGAGGGACCTTTCCTCGTGTTTGTTAATATCGTTCACTCGCTTTCCTCGAAGTTATAGAAGGGTTTTGGCTCTTGCACAGAAAGGAAATATCATTGTTTCGGTATTACTACTCCCTCCGTTCCTAAATATAAGTCTTTTTAGACATTCCACTAAAAACTACATACGGATGTATATAGACACATTTTAGAGTGTAGATTCACTCATTTTAATCCGTATGTATCCATAGTGTAATCTCTAAAAAGACTTATATTTAGGAACGGAGAAATATCTTTTTTTTTCAAAAAGGGGGACTCCTCAGCCTCTGCATCAGAACGATGCACACGGCCATCTTATTAGATAAACAAAGAGGTTCAACAATGTCTTACAGTCTGAAAACAAATTAACGGCAAGCTCACAAAGAGCCACAACGCCAAAAACAGAAAGCCAAGAGGCCACAACCGACTAGCGTAACAAAGATAGGTAAGCTAATCGTCTATCCTATTACATGACTGCCATCCAAACCGGTTGAAGATATGTGTAGATTCACTCATTTTGATCCGTATGTATCCATAGTGTAAGCTCTAAAAAGACTTATATTTAGGAACGGAGAAATATATTGTAACGCCCCGGATTCGATGCGCCAGGTGTCCGCCAGTTATTCGTTGTTGTTGCCATGTCATTTGCTTGCGTGTTGCATTTTGCCATGTCATCATGTGCATTTTATTTTGCATACGTGTTCGTCTCATGCATCCGAGCATTTTCCCCGTTGTCCGTTTTGCGATCCGACACTCCTATGTCCTCCGGCGTCCCCCTTTTGTCTCTTGTTGTGAGCAGGTGTTAAACGTTCTTGAAATGGCCCGAGTCTTGCCAAGCGGCCTTGGTATAGCACCGGTAGACCGCCTGTCAAGTTTCGTGCCATTTGGAGTCCGTTTGATACTCCAACGGTTAACCGCGTAGCCCGAAACCCCTCTCCCTTTGCAGCCCAGCCCCTCTTCACAACAGCCCATGAGCCCATCCAAACCCCCTTCATTGCTCTCGGTCGTTCGATCACGATCGTGTGGGCGAAAATCGCAACTCATTTGGAGTCTTCTAGCTCCCAGAATCTATAAATAGGTCCTCCCCTCCATTTTTTCGCGGATGAATCTGGGTCCAAAATCCTAGCCCCGCTCCCTCTTCGCCGCCGGACACGTCCAGGCGGAGCCGGACACGTCCGCCGCCGCGCCCCTGCCACTCCGGAGCCGCCACATGGCGCCCCCGCGCCCACATCGCCGCCGGGCCCGCGGAGCCCATCTCCGGCCCTCTCTGGGCCACGGCGGGCCCGATCCGCCCGGCCGCGCCTCCGCCCGGCCCGTGCGCCCGCCTCCGCGCCGTCC
>NC_041385.1:453482417-453484945 GCF_002162155.2 Triticum dicoccoides
CCCCGCCTCCGGCCGCCGCCCTCCGCGTCGGTGCCCCGTCGTCGTCGCCTTCCGGCCCTGCGCCCCGCCGGATCCGCCGTCCCCGCTCCTCCCCGGCCCCGTCCACGACATCTCCGGCGAGCGCACTCCGGTGATCCTCGGTATCCGTGCCGCCCAGATCCAGATCCAGCTAACCTAAGGTTGACCCCGAATTTTGCCCAAGTCCCAAAATATTTTGCGTTCTGGTGCCATGTTTGACCTGCCATATCTCTGCATCCGTAGCTCCTTTTCATGCGCATTATATGTCAAGATGTTCATCATGAGATGATCTACATTTCATTCCATTGTGCCATGTTTGTTTGACTTCATCTTGATGCCTGAATCTCTGCTGCAAGAGTGCTATATGATGTTAACTGTTGTCTGTTAACAGAACTTGATGATTTGTTATTTTTGTTGCATTTTGTGTGTGCATCTTATGAGCTTGATGTCTACATGTGTTTTGAACTACATCATGCCATTTTTACATAGGTGCAATCCATGTATTTTTGTGAGTCATGTACTGAGTGCATCAAGCTTGTTAAGTAGGGTACTTGCTGTTGCTGTTTTGCTAGGCTGTTTCTGTTATATTTTGTTGTCATGTAAACCTGCTGCTACAAGTTATTCTGTGCATAACCTGGAGATGTTCACTAAGGATGTTTTGTTATACATGTCTTGCGCTATCCATCCATGCCCCTGGTAGCATTTATATCCTGCTGTAGTTTGTTGTAATCTTGCTCTCAAGTTGCTAAATAATGTTGCTGTCAGCCTGTTAACATTAAGTTCAGTTTTGCCATGTGCTTTGCTAGTGATCCATGCAACCTATGAACTTGGTATTGCCATGCTTAGATTCATAAACATGTCTTCTTACTGTTGGTCACCTTGTAATGCCGTGTATTGCTCTGTGGTGAGTGGTACAAGCCCATCAACATGCCTACTTATCGTTGTTCCTGCCATATATGAATCTGTCATATCATTTGCCATGTTTGCATGGATGCTACCATGTTTTCTGTTGATCATTGGAATTAGTTCAGTAAAGGAGTTTTGTTCTTTGTCTTTAGTATTAGCATTCCAGGCCTTTGTTTGCCATGATAAGTTCCTGTAACATGTTGTTTGATAGCTCTAAACATTGCAACCTGATGTTATTTCTGCAAAGTCTGAAACTGTTATTATATGCAATCTTGCCATGTGTTTTTGAGCATGTTCTAGTAATTTCTGGAGATAGCTCAGTGTTCATGTTTTGTTATGCTTTACCTGTACATCATGTCCATACCTTTTGTTCTCATGTTGGGGTGATGTAGCATGTTGTTTTGATGCTTGCAAGATGCCTAGTTGCTGTTTTGAACAGCTTGTCCTTTAAACTTGTATAGTGTATGTGTTAAACCGTTGCTCCGTTTTGAGTGTGCTCTATATGAAACTTGCTTAGTTTTGCATGTAGTTTAATATTATAATGTTGCATCCTTGTTTCGAGGTGGTTGCTTGATGTTTGGATGCATTTTGCATCAATGTCATGTTTAACTTGCTTTGCTCATATCTTCTAGGTCGTAGCTCCGTACTAAATGAACTTTATATGTAACTTGACTAGAATCTCATGTAGATCATCTTGGTGCATCTTAACTTGCTGTTTAATAACTTGAACATAAGGTTTATTCAGATCTGGACCAATTTCAAAATTTGCATACGAGGACTTACCGGAATTGTTATATGTTGTTCCCGGCCTCATTTAAACTTGCTTTGATGTGTTGCTCTTGTTTGCATCATCTCTTGCCATGAGTAGACTCATCTAGCTTTGTCATGCATCATGCTTGTTGTGCATCATGTCATATTTATGTGTGGTGTGTTTACTATGTTGTGTGCTTCTTCTCGATAGTTCCCGTTTTATTGCGATCATGAGGATTCGTTCGTCTACGCTTGGTTCGTCTTCGTGGCTTCATCTTCTTCATGGACTCGTTCTTCTTCCTTGCGGGATTTCATACAAGATGACCGTTTCCCTAGATCTCACTACTATCATTGCTATGCTAGTTGCTTCGTTCTATCGCTTATCTGCGCTACCTATCATTTGTTCTTCAAGCCTCCCTAATTGCCATGTCAGCCTCTAACTTTTTCACCCTTCCTAGCAAACCGTTGTTTGGCTATGTTACCGCTTTTGCTCAGCCCCTCTTATAGCGTTGTTAGTTGCAGGTGAAGTTGAAGATTGCCCCATGACGGACAGGATTATGTTGAGATATCACAATATCTCTTATTTTATTAATGCATCTATATACTTGGTAAAGGGTGAAAGACTCGGCCTTATGCCTGGTGTTTTGTTCCACTCTTGCCACCCTAGTTTCCGTCATACTGGTGTTATGTTCCCGGATTTTGCGTTCCTTATGCGGTTGGGTGATTTATGGGACCCCCTCGACAGTTCGCTTTGAATAAAACTCCTCCAGCAAGGCCCAACCTTGGTTTTACCATTTGCCTCACCTAGCCCTTTTTCCCTTGGGTTTCTGGAGCCCAAGGGTTATCTTTATTTA
>NC_041385.1:453485267-453489319 GCF_002162155.2 Triticum dicoccoides
CCAGTGCTTCTCCGAATGTCGGTCCAAACTAGAGCACCATGTGGTACCATTCCTTGGCAACTTGGGTTACGTCGGTTCCTTTACGCTTCGCTTATCCGGTGTGCCCTGAGAACGAGATATGTGCAGCTTCTATCGGGATTTGTCGGCACATCCGGGCGGCTTTGCTGGTCTTGTTTTACCATTGTCGAAATGTTTTGTAAACCGGGATTCCGAGTCTGATCGGGTCTTCCTGGGAGAAGGTATATCATTCGTTGATCGCGAGAGCTTATCATGGGCTAAGTTGGGACACCCCTGCAGGGTATAAACTTTAGAAAGCCGTGCCCGCGGTTATGGGTAGATGAGAATTTGTTAATGTCTGGTTGTAGATAACTTGACACCAGATCTGAATTAAAATGCATCAACCGTGTGTGTAGCCGTGATGGTCTCTTTTCGGTGGAGTCCGGGAAGTGAACACGGTTTTGGCTTATGTTTGACGTAAGTAGGAGTTCAGGATCACCTCTTGATCATTGCTAGCTTCACGACCGTTCCATTTGTTCTCTTCTCGCTCTTATTTGCGTATGTTAGCCACCATATCTTGCTTAGTCGCTGCTGCAACCTCACCACTTTACCCCTTCCTTCCCATTTAGCTTTGCTAGTCTTGATACACATGGTAATGGGATTGCTGAGTCCTTGTGGCTCACAGATTACTACAACAACAGTTGCAGGTGCAGGTTATGCAATGATCATGACGCGAGAGCGATGTTACTTGTTTTGGAGTTCTTCTTCTTCTTCTTCTTCAATCAGGGGATAGGTTCCAGGTCGGCAGCCTGGGCTAGCAGGGTGGATGTCGTTTGAGTTTCTGTTTGTGTTTCATCCGTAGTCGTATGGTGCTCTTATGTAATATGATGTTGTATTTGCGTGGCATTGTTTGCCTCTTGTATGTATCCCCACTATTATGTAATGTTGATATAATGATATCCACCTTGCAAAAGCGTTTCAATATGCGGTTCTATCCTTGGTGGGACCTTCGAGTCTCTTTAGGACAATTTGGTATCAGAGCCTCTACCGACCTTAGGAGCCCCCTTGACTGATCGTGTAGTTTGGCCGTTGTCGAGTCTAGAAGAAAACTGTTTTCGGAGTCTAGTTATATCGGAGAGTAGGAATTCTTTTTACTCCTCAGTCCCTTCGTCGCTCTGGTGAGGAATCTTGACGTAGGTGTTTTGAATTATTCCTCTTCCCTTTTTAAACTTTCTTTAGGATCATGCAGTTGGTTTTTCAATCGTTGTTCCTCAGCTCTTTTCATCCGGTGCATTTCTCGTCAAGTTGACTCGAGCCTCTTCATCTTTGCCAAGTTCAATCCTCAGTTCGCTCTCAATGAAGTTGTTTCCCCATCCTCAGTTGTTTTCTTTTCCCACCCGCCCACCCTTTTTCATCTCGGAACTGGAGTCCGTAATCAAGTATCCTTCCTACTCGTGCGAAGTCTTTACATGATTTCAACCGGTGTTTTCTCTTCAAGATATTCGTCGGTTCCCCCTTCCAAGTTGCCTTTGTTTTCCCGCCCTCCCACCCGCTTCTTCCCGGAGCCTGAGTCTGTTTCGAGCATCAATTTCATTCATGCGGAGCCTCTTCAGTCTTCCCTACATTATTTCAACCGGTGAATTCTCGTCTCTTTTGACATTCATCATCTCTTTTTCTTCTCCGGTGGATTCAATTCTAATTTTTGGTAGTGATTATATTATTTTCCCTGGATGAAGTGTTCTCCTTGCTCATTTGCCTCTCGCCATTCAATCATTCTGGACTTCAAGACATCTCAGGAGATTCGTCTGTGTTTGAATTAATTTGAGGTTATCACCTCATTCTAATATCTCAATTGTTCCGGTGCATCATCTATCTATTCATCATCCCTTTCCAACGGTGTTTTTCTCTCTAGTGGGCCCTAACCCACAGGTCTATTCCCAGGATCTTACCTGACTCTTCTAATTCCCCCGGAGCTATTCCCAAATTCTTTTCAAAGTGTGACGTAAGTATGAATTTCATCAGTCAGATGCTTTTCCAAGATCTTGTTCAAACTCTTTTCATTGTTGGCTCAACCTCTCTGCTTTTCATTCTCCCGGAGTATCTCAGTAATTTTTGGTGGTGTTGCTCGTCGTCATTTGAAGACTGAAGAAGAATTTTTCCTCTAAATCCTTCCCGTTCTCCAGAAGATTCGTGGTTCTAGCTTCATGTTATCAGTCTCGAATTATTCCATTCGTCAGATATTTCTTTTCTTACCCATCCGGAGTATGTCAGGAGTTGTTTTCCCGTTTCTTTTCACCGGAGGCCATCATTTCAGCTACCGTTATCCAATTATCCCGGTGATTCATTCTCTTTCATTAGTCATTTTTGAGTTCTTACGGTTGTTCGTTCAAGATTTATTTCCGTTCTTTTCACATATATCCATTTGTTCTTTCCAATCCTACCGGTGGTTCATGAAGACTTTCTCAAGTTTTGTGCTATAACCCCCTTAATTCTTTTCAACAAGAATAATTTGCATGCCAAATCCATGGCTTGTCATCAATTATATTTGATGAAGGATAATCATACAATAAATCTTATTCTTATTTCATCCAAGTGAGTAATCCCTTCCTTCGGAGTTTGTTCTTGATGAATAAATTCTTGATTCCAAGTGATTCATCTTTCTCTTCCGGAGTTCAAATTTCCTCGACCATCTCGTCGGAACCTCCATCTAAATCATCGCAAGGCTCATCTTATTCTTTTTTCCTTCTTTCTATCTCATCATCCTTTTGTCACCGGAGTTCTTCATGATGGTTCTTCATGATTTAATTCATTCTTCAAGAGTTCATCAAGATTCTTGTTGGTGGAGCTCAAGTATCTTTTCTTCTCGCATCTCGAAGTGTAATTAATTCTTCATTTTCTTCTGAAGTGGAGTTTTGCATTTCTTCGTTCTTCTCAGATATTCAAATTCGTTCAATCCTTCCTTCTAAGTTCTTTTCGTTCTATTCCAATTCTTTCCGGAGGTTTTGTGTCATGTCTTCACCAAGTATCATTCCATCCTCTCAAGCTTGTGTTCTATTCCTCCATGTTTCAGACGGAGTGCTGCCTAAATCCTTTCAGTTTTATTCGTTTCTTATATCGTTCGAACCGGAGTGGTTTCATAGTCTATCTGATTCTGTGAGCTTTTGATTCTCGTCATTCTTGTCATTCATGTCTTCTTCTCGAGTGCTCTCGATTCTTTGCTTCTTCTCTTGAGTTCTTGTTTCACCTCATCTCTTTTTCCCTTCCGTCTCGGTCCTAATATCTTGGGATGAGATCTCTTGTTAGTGGAGGAGTGTTGTAATGCCTCGGATTCGATGCGCCAGGTGTCCACCAGTTATTCGTCGTTGTTGCCATGTCATTTGCTTGCGTGTTGCATTTTTTCATGTTATCATGTGCATTTCATTTTGCATACGTGTTCGTCTCATGCATCCGAGCATTTTCCCCGTTGTCTGTTTTGCGATCCGACACTCCTATGTCCTCCGGCGTCCCCCTTTTGTCTCTTGTTGTGAGCAGGTGTTAAATGTTCTTAAAATGGACCGAGTCTTGCCAAGCGGCCTTGGTATAGCACCGGTAGACCGCCTGTCAAGTTTCGTGCCATTTGGAGTCTATTTGATACTCCAACGGTTAACCGCGTAGCCCGAAACCCCTCTCTCTTTGCAGCCCAGCCCCTCTTCACCACAACCCATGACGCCATCCAAACCCCCTCCATTGCTCTCGGCCGTTCGATCACGATTGTGTGGGCAAAAACCACTCCTCATTTGGAGTCTCCTAGCTCCCAGAATCTATAAATAGGTCCTCCCCTCCATTTTTTCGCGGATGAATCTGGGTCCAAAACCCTAGCCCCGCTCCCTCTTCACCGTCGGACACGTCCAGGCAAAGCCGGACGTGTCCGCCGCCGTGCCCCAGCCACTTCGGAGCCGCCACGTGGCGCCCCCGCGCCCACATCGCTGCCGGGCCCGCGGAGCCCATTTCCGGCCCGCTCTGGGCCACGGCGGGCCCGATCCGCCCGGCCGCGCCGCCGCCCGGCCCCTGCGCCC
>NC_041385.1:453490117-453491254 GCF_002162155.2 Triticum dicoccoides
TCCAGCCGCCGCCCTCCGCGCTGGCGCCCCGTCGTCGTCGCCTTCCGGCCCCGCGCACCGCCGGATCCGCCGTCCCCGCTCCTCCCCGGCCCCGTCCATGACATCTCCGACGAGCGCACTCCGGCAATCCTCGGGATCCGTGCCGCCCAGATCCAGATCCAGCTAACCCTAAGGTTGACCCCGAATTTTGCCCAAGTCCCGAAATATTTTGCATTCTGGTGCCATATTTGACCTGCCATATCTCTGCATCCGTAGCTCCATTTCATGCGCATTATATGTCAAGATGTTCATCATGAGATGATCTACATTTCATTCCATTGTGCCATGTTTGTTTGAGTTCATCTTGATGCCCGAATCTCTGTTGCAAGACTGCTATATGACGTTAACTGTTGTCTGTTAACAGAACTTGATGATTTGTTATTTTTGTTGCATTTTGTGTGTGCATCTTATGAGCTTGATGTCTACATGTGTTTTGAACTATATCATGCCATTTTTACGTAGGTGCAATACATGTATTTTTGTGAGTCATGTACTGAGTGCATCAAGCTTGTTAAGTAGGGTACTTGTTGTTGCTGTTTTGCTAGGCTGTTTCTGTTATATTTTGTTGCCATGTAAACCTGCTACTACAAGTTATTCTGTGCATAACCTGGAGAAGATTCGTTAGGATTTCGTAACCAGACTTTCCCCCTAGTCCCCCTCTTAAATCTCGGGACGAGATTTCTTGTAGTGGAGGAGAATTGTGACGCCCGGATATTTAAGCTACAGTGAACCTCTGCTAATGATACCACGTCACCCTAATTACTGTTGCTAATCTCGAGTTAGTTCAAAACCGGTTCGGATTTAAATTCAAAATCAAGCAAACAATAAAGGTTTTCAATTGTTAAAAATAAAAATGTTCGGAGTGTGCAGTTAAATGCCTAGGTAATTATTATGGAGAAAACTCTTTTTTAGAAATTGCCTAAGTATTTTAAAGTGATTTAGAACAGAAAATAAAATAAATAAAAGAAAAGAAATAAAAACAGAAAACAGAAAACAAACTAACAGAAAAAAAGGGCCCCGCCGGGCTTCGGCCCAGCAGGCCGGCCCGTTCAGCCACCGGCCCAACCGGCCACACCCCTCACTCCCATAACCTCCCCC
>NC_041385.1:453491900-453493379 GCF_002162155.2 Triticum dicoccoides
CACCCCGTCGCCCGCCGACGCCCGTCGCCTCCCCGACCTCGACCAGGGCCACGCCGCCCCGTCCGCGACCGCTCCGTCGCCGGATCTCGGTGGACTGCCTCGTCCCCTTCACCCGCGCCGCTGCCTGGACCTCGCCGGAGCCTCCCCACTGGACCTCGTCGTCTCCTCCCCGAGCCCCACTGCCCTGTCCCTACATCAGCGGTGAGACCCCCGGCCTCCTCTCCCCTTGCCCCGCGTTCACCACGACCTCGCCGCACCCACGGCCACGCCTTCGCGCGCGCGCCCGTGTCCGGACCACACCCACAGCGCCCGCGTGCCGGCGCTCGCGATCCGGTCCACACACACTCACCCCGCGCCTAGGTCCCGCTCCAGTGCGCTCGGTGCCGCTGCTCATCGGCGCCGCCGTGTTCCCCTGCTGTCCCACGCCACTGGCCGCACCAGCGCCATCCCCTCGCCTCCGCCCCCCTGCTTCCCCGCCGGCGCTCACCCCTGCGCCCCCGCATCCTCTGCACACGGCCGCTGCCACGGCCGATGGCGCCGGCACCCATCGCTCCTCCGCGCGGCCGCCTCTCCACAGGCCACGGCCGGCGCGCCCCGCTTCGGCCATGGCCTCGCCGTGGCCACCGCCCCCTGCTCCGGCGCCTTGCCGGGTCCGCCCGCACCTGGGCGTGCGCCCGCTCGGGCCGCGTTCTGCGCCCGCGCCCGCTAAGCGGCGCCTGATAGGCCCCTGTGCCTATGGCACGTGGGGCCCGCCCCGGAACGTTTAAAAAAAAGGAAAATAATGGTAAAAATAAAAAAATAATTAAAAAATATATTAAATAAATAATAACTAAAATAATTAAAATATTAATTAAGTAATTAATTAAGTTAATTAATCCTGATTAGATTAACCTAATCACTAATTAAACTAATTAATCTGTTTTAGTTAATCTTAGGCAATGACAGTGGGATCCACACGTCAGGTTGACCAAGTCAACTCTGTTGACTGCTGATGTCAGCAGGACATCATGCTGATGTCATTAATCTGTTTTTCGAATTAATTAAATAATTAATTAAATTTCAGAAATTAATAAAATCTTAAAAAAATCTTATCTTTTAATCCGTAACTCGGACTAAAATATTTTCAACATGAAAGTTGCTCAGAATGACGAGACAAATCTGGATAGCAGCTCGTTCGTCCGCCACACATCCCTAGCATAGCAAACACGCAACTTTCCCCCTCTGGTTCATCTGTCCGAAAACGCGAAACTCCGGGAATACTTTCCCGGATGTTTCCCCCCTTCGTTAGTATCACTTACTACCGCGTTAGGGCACACCAAACACCGCGTATTGTCTTGTTACGCCTTGTGATGCTTTGATTGTTCTGTTATTTATTGTGTTCCCTCTCCGTTACTTCTTTCCGATAGACCCCGAGACTGCCGGCGACCCCCAGTTCGACTACGGCGTTGGTGACTCGTCCTTCTTGCCAGAGCAACCAGG
>NC_041385.1:453493654-453499966 GCF_002162155.2 Triticum dicoccoides
TGCTTGCATTAGAGTAGTGTAGCATGTTACTGCTTTTCGTTAATCCTATTCTGATGCATAGCCTGACATTGTTGCTACATTTGTTGATACCTTACCTGCAATCCTAAATACTTAGTATAGGATGCTAGTTTATCATCATTGGCCCTACATTCTTGTCAGTCTGCCTTGCTATACTATTGGGCCGTGATCACTCGGGAGGTGATCACGGGTATATACTATACATACATACATACTGTACAGATGGTGACTAAAGTCGGGTCAGCTCGATGAGTACCCGCAAGTGATTCTGATGAGGGGGCTGAAAGGACAGGTGGCTCCATCCTGGTAGAGGTGGGCCTGGGTTCCCGACGGCCCCCGACTGTTATTTTGTGGCGGAGCGACAGGGCAGGTTGAGACCACCTAGGAGACAGGTGGGCCTGGCCCTGTTCGGCGTTCGCGGATACTTAACACGCTTAACGAGATCTTGGTATTTGATCTGAGTCTGGCCATTTGGTCTATACGCACTAACCATCTACGTGGGAGTAGTTATGGGTATCCCGACGTCGTGGTATCAGCCGAAGCCTTCTTCACGTCAGCGATTGAGCGGCGCGCGCCGGATTGGACTGGAACGCCACTAGGCTAGGTCTGCTTCCGGCCGCCCACGCAACATGCAGGTGTGCTCAGGGCGATGGGCCCAGACCCCTGCGCGCATAGGTTTAGACCGGCGTGCTGACCTCTCTGTTGTGCCTAGGTGGGGCTGCGACGTGTTGATCTTCCGAGGCCGGGCATGACCCAGAAAAGTGTGTCCGGCCAAATGGGATCAAGCGTGTTGGGTTATGTGGTGCACCCCTGCAGGGAAGTTAATCTATTCGAATAGCCGTGATCTTCGGTAACAGGACGACTTGGAGTTGTACCTTGACCTTATGACAACTAGAACCGGATACTTAATAAAACACACCCTTCCAAGTGCCAGATACAACCCGGTGATCTCTTTTCTACAGGGCGACGAGGAGAGGATCGCCGGGTAGGATTATGCTATGCGATGCTACTGGAGATGCTACTTGGAGGATTTCAATCTACTCTCTTCTACATGCTGCAAGACGGAGGCTGCCAGAAGCGTAGTCTTCGACAGGATTAGCTATCCCCCTCTTATTCTGGCATTTTGCAGTTCAGTCCACCGATATGGCCCTTTACACATATACCCATGCATATGTAGTGTAGCTCCTTGCTTGCGAGTACTTTGGATGAGTACTCACGGTTGCTTTTCTCCCTCTTTTCCCCTTTCTCTTCTACCTGGTTGTCGCAACCAGATGCTGGAGCCCTGGAACCAGACGCCACCGTCGACGATGATTCCTACTATGCTGGAGGTGCCTACTACTACGTGCAGGCTGCTGACGACGACCAAGAGTAGTTAGGAGGATCCCAGGCAGGAGGCCTGCGCCTCTTTCGATCTGTATCCCAGTTTGTGCTAGCCATCTTATGGCAACTTGTTTAACTTATGTATGTACTCAGATATTGTTGCTTCCGCTGACTCGTCTATGATCGAGCACTTGTATTCGAGCCCTCGAGGCCCCTGGCTTGTATTATGATGCTTGTATGACTTATTTATGTTTTAGAGTTGTGTTGTGATATCTTCCCGTGAGTCCCTGATCTTGATCGTACACATTTGCGTGGATGATTAGTATACGATTGAATCGGGGGTGTCACAAGTTGGTATCAGAGCCGACTGCCTGTAGGAATCCCCCTTCCAAACTCCTTGGCCGAAGTCGAGTCTAGACTTTTCAAAACTTTTAACATGGTTGTGCGGCCCATGGGCCCACGTCGCCGTTGGGTGGTATTAGGATCTTTTACTCCTTGATCTGTACTCTGGGAATCTGACCTCTCTTCTATTCGGGTTAAACGATTTTTACTAACTCTGACTCTAGGTTCTCGATAATACTTTCTCCCGGAGAGCCTCTTCAGTCCAGATGATTAACTTGTGCACCGAAGGATTCCGAAGATACCTTTCGATATTCTCTCGAGACCTTGTGCCCGTTGCTTTTGCAATTCCCTACCATTGCAATATCCCTATGGATAAATACTTACACCCGTCGTTCTTACTTTATACCCAGTCGATCTTGTTATTACAAGATACCTTGAAATTCTATCTAGTGTTCCGAGAATACTTTGTGACTATTGCCTTGCAGTTCTTCATTACATGAATACCCCTACGGATAATTTCTCGCACTTACCGAGTATCCACTCATCCCCAGTTGATTCATGTATGTCCCCAATCCTCGAAATACCATTCGATCTTCCGAAAATCCTGAGCATCCTATTGCTCTTGAAATTCTTGATTTCTTGCATTATGGTTAATCCCATAAGTCTAGTAATCTTGTTGACATCCATTGTCATTGTCATTTTGAGTCTGTTATTTCGATTTGTTGCGAATGCTCGCAATCCTCAAACAGATCCTAGAATTCATCCTTCCGGCTCAGACGTTGTTTTAATCATGAACTGGTTCTCGCCAATTAAATTGTCGTCGAATGTGCCCCTAAGTCTATTGAATTTACCCATCCTTGATCAGAGCGTCTGCTTCTGATCCTTCGCTTTGTAAATCATAATTCCTTAGCAATTGAGCTCTAAGTTATTCAGTTGTTTCTATAATCCAATTTCTTGCATTGTTACTCCCTTTGATTGTGTGCCGATGCTCACATCAGCTCTGTTATGGACCGACAGATCCTTTAATGGATTTTATCCAACATTTTTCCTTCATATTCAATAACCTTGTGAGCCTTCCCTTGGATACATAATGCCTTTGGTAAATTGTATCATCTACTTTCTCAACCTTGCTCTACTTTCGAGCTTGCGTTTTTACTCTTAAAACTTGTGGTATATGTTTCTAAGAAGCCCCTATGGGTTGAACCTATACATTCATTAAAAACCGTATGAACCGGAAGGTTTTGACAAGTCAACCTTTCTAGTGTTTAGCAGATAATTTTCTACCATACAACTTCCTTGAGAACGAGAAGTGAATGGAAGGTTATGCATTATGGAAGTGGGAGTCGACCTTGAACTTTGTGTTCATGCCCAGGGACACGATGTAGATCTTATCATTAAAGCTTCTCTTAAATTAATTATTCCCTTGGTATAAGTACATCTTATATCTGGGATCTGGCCTTTTGCAATCGTGGTTCCGACCATGATCTCTTTTAAATACCATTTCTCGTGCATGTTTAAGCACTTATCTTCTTTATAACAATACCCCAGTCCAAGCTCTACTTTGGATTGTTCTCGAGTGTTACCCCCCAGGTATCTCAAGATTATCACGGAACTGCATAACTTCTTATGAGTTCTTCATCAAGTGATACATTCTCATTGATTCCAATTTTTCACGGGCTCTGAGTTATTTAACACTCAAAGACACCGATAACTGACATGAGTCCGCATCGCGATTGAGCAACTCTTGGTAACCTTCATTACTTACGAGTTTGAATTCCATCACGTCATTCCTAGCCTGTTTGGCTATATCCTTGTCGTGCCGATTTTAACTGTGCTACCTGGTCCTCTTCCCAGAGCATAATTTCGACGCTGAGCTAAGCTTACGTTGATTTCCTTGTCTTATCATTCCACCTCAGACAACAAGCTTGGTTCCGAGTTTGTGTCATACCCATGGTTCCAATAACCTCTTGCTTCATCATTCTTTTGACTTGATGTGATCGCGGATCGATTACATCTTCAGGTAATCTCTCGACAAATGTGTTGTGATCATTATCAACTTTCTGAGCTATTCCAGAATAACAATCAAATTCATGATAAGAATTACCATCCTTGCCCCTCGATGAATTGTGTGTCATCGACTACTTCCTTGCCTTCTTTCCAACACAAACTTGTTTGTGTTGTGGCTATACCTTGAGTTCCTTGTTAACCGACTTATGTTATGTTCTACCTTGAAGTATTACCATCTGCTATGTCAAGAATGTCGTGAGAAATTCACCACCTCTTAAGAATTCTTGGTATGGTGATACTTCTCACCCTCACCATTCTTTCTTGGTCCTCGTGTTCATACCAACCGGTGTACCAACAAGTGAACGGTGCTGTTTGAATTCTTCCCTTCTAGCAACCCTATTGCTTTGAAGTTAATGGTCGGCTGTTCGTTCTTGGACTATTGATTATTGAATCACCATTCTGACATTGGTCGTGCAAACCCGACCCATATTTCGGGCGCACCTGTCAACCAATGTTTAATTGTGTATGTTTTCCTCGAGCATACCTCATTATATCATTTGATATGACAAATGTTATCCCCATGTTCACATAATTGTGGAAATCCATCTTGTTGGAAATCTCGATGAAGTGTCGCTGAGACCGTCAGCCACCTCCCCATCCTCTCCTTGGTTTAATGATGAACTCTTGTTTTGGACTCGCTCCCATAGTTCATTTCTTGAGAATCTTACATTGTCATCTCATCAATTTGTGTTGCACCTTTTCTTCTCTGGCATCCTAAGTCAGAGGTATCCTGACACCAATCGGGTCTGAACCTCGGTCAGATATGATGGTTGGGGCATATTTCCAAGAGTTATAACATTAGTCTATGTATGACCTGGTAAGGTGATGACATGCCTAGCACCCCCGGTCGGAGGACCTATTATTATAGTTTCCTTTCTGGCAAGGTTAACCATTCTTCCATGAGGAAATTGTAAGACTTACTCTATAAGTTATTCCTGATGGATCCTTTGTGTTCCCAAAGTCTGACCTTTGCTCGAAGACCATGTCGATGCTATCTCGAAGCATGTTTGTGGTACTCTGATTTTCAACAAGTACATTGAAGCCCAATGCTAAATATTTCCTGCCCAATTATCCAAACACCGCTGTATGGGTAATGTCATGAAAAATCCTCTCCCCTACCTAAAGAGTTTTCTACATTATATCCTAACATGGATATCATGCTCTGCTTGTCCTTGGGAAGGATATACGCTTGAAATATGTGTTTAAACATATTTTCCTTTCCATTGTTCTGTTTAATCTGATGATCATATTTTCCTTCCATTGTTGATTTAACCTTTCTTGTGATCTATATGATCTGAGCAGTAATATTCTCCTGCTTATGTAAACACCTCGGTGTACAACTCTACTAGTGAGACCCTGTTACTTTTGTTGGTGACATTTCGGTAACCACCGATGGACGAGAACTTTGCCTACTGGTCCGCCTCGTTCAACGAGCAGGAAAATGGTTCTCTTCGTCCCTCGTCCTTGGTACTGATGTTGTTGCCGACATAACTGATAGGCTATCCTCTGACATACCTTGCTTGCATGATCACGCAAGACGTCTCCGCCCTTCCTACTTTCAACCCACATGGTGGGCCCATAACCCACAGTTCCACAGGATCAAAACTTGACTCTCCTGTACACCCCCTGTTCCCAAAGTTATTCCTCCCGCGTGGACTCGTATGTAATTCATGAGCCACCTTCCAATGAGATCGTCAATTCTGGCATCGGACACAATAATTATTCCGTTGCTTGAAACCCCTTTCCACCTTCTGCCTAGGCAATGAACGATTGCCTGGCTGCTTGAAACTTCTTATTGTACCTTCCAACTTTACTCTCGATGTGTTTTATTTTGTTCAACTCGAGAGGTACTCATATGCTCATTCATGGGTTAATCCCAGGTTATTACCCTTATAGCATTCTGTCGTTGCTGATCTGCCCCGTTACCTATTCTTAAATACGATGAAGATCCCGAAGAAAGGATGCCGACTTCATCATGATGACCTGAAGCAGAGGAAGGAAGACATCAGTGTAATGGATTGATCTCTTCAAGAAGAGCAACCAAAGACGAGAAGATTCGTTAGGATTTCGTAACCAGACCTTTCCCCCTAGTTCCCCTCTTAAATCTCGGGACGAGATTTCTTGTAGTGGAGGAGAATTGTGACGCCCGGATATTTAAGCTACAGTGAACCTCTGCTAATGATACCACGTCACCCTAATTACTATTGCTAATCTCGAGTTAGTTCAAAACCGGTTCGGATTTAAATTCAAAATCAAGCAAACAATAAAAGTTTTCAATTGTTAAAAATAAAAATGTTCGGAGTGTGCAGTTAAATGCCTAGGTAATTATTATGGAGAAAACTCTTTTTTAGAAATTGCCTAAGTATTTTAAAGTGATTTAAAACAGAAAAGAAAATAAATAAAATAAAAGAAATAAAAACAGAAAACAGAAAACAAACTAACCGAAAAAAAGGGCCCCGCCGGGCTTCGGCCCAGCAGGCCGGCCCGTTCGGCCACCGGCCCAACCGGCCACACCCCTCACTCCCATAACCTCCCCCCCTGGTCAAACCCTAACCCAACCACCCG
>NC_041385.1:453500263-453516409 GCF_002162155.2 Triticum dicoccoides
TCGACCGGGATCGAGATCGGGGGCTCGATCCGACCGCGCCGCCCGTTCACCCCGTCGCCCGCCGTCGCTAACCGCCGACGCCCGTCGCCTCCCCGACCTCGACCAGGGCCACGCCGCCCCGTCCGCGACCGCTCCGTCGCCGGATCTCGGTGGACTGCCTCGTCCCCTTCACCCGCGCCGCCGCCTGGACCTCGCCGGAGCCTCCCCACCGGACCTCGTCGTCTCCTCCCCGAGCCCCACTGCCCTGTCCCTACATCAGCGGTGAGACTCCCGGCCTCCTCTCCCCTTGCCCCCGCGTTCACCACGACCTCGCCGCACCCACGACCGCGCCTTCGCGCGCGCGCCCATGTCCGGACCACACCCACAGCACTCGCGCTCCGGTCCACACGCGCTCACCCCGCGCCTAGGTCCCGCTCCAATGCGCTCGGTGCCGCTGCTCATCGGTGCCGCCGTGTTCCCCCGCTGCCCCACGCCACTGGCCGCACCAGCGCCATCCCCTCGCCTCCGTCCCCCTGCTTCCCCGCCGGCGCTCACCCCTGCGCCCCCGCATCCTCTGCACACGGCCGCGGCCACGGCCGATGGCGCCGGCCCCCATTGCTCCTCCGCGCGGCCGCCTCTCCACAGGCCACGGCCGGCGCGCCCCGCTTCAGCCATGGCCTCGCCGTGGCCACCGCCCCCTGCTCCGGCGCCTTGCCGGGTCCGCCCGCACCTGGGCGTACGCCCGCTCGGGCCGCGTTCTGCGCCCGCGCCCGCTAAGCGGCGCCTGATAGGCCCCTGTGCCTATGGCATGTGGGGCCCGCCCTGAAACGTTTAAAAAAAGGAAAATAATGGTAAAAATAAAAAAATAAATAATTAAAAAAATATATTAAATAAAAAATAAATAATAACTAAAATAATTAAAATATTAATTAATTAATTAATTAATTAATTAATTAATCCTGATTAGATTAACCTAATCACTAATTAAACTAATTAATCTGTTTTAGTTAATCTTAGTCAATGACAGTGGGACCCACACGTCAGGTTGACCAAGTCAACTCTGTTGACTGCTGATGTCAACAGGACATCATGCTGATGTCATTAATCTGTTTTTCGAATTAATTAAATAATTAATTAAATTTCAGAAATTAATAAAATCTTTAAAAAATCATATCTTTTAATCCGTAACTGGGATTAAAATATTTTCAACATGAAAGTTGCTCAGAACGACGAGACGAATTTGGATACGCAGCCCGTTCGTCCGCCACACATCCCTAGCATAGCAAACACGCAACTTTCCCCTTCCGGTTTATCTGTCCGAAAACGAAAACTCCGGGAATACTTTCCCGGATGTTTCCCCCCTTCGTCGGTATCACTTACTACCGCGTTAGGGCACACCAAACACCGCGTATTGTCTTGTTACGCCTTGTGATGCTTTGATTGTTCTGTTATTTATTGTGTTCCCTCTCCGTTACTTCTTTCCGATAGACCCCGAGACTACCGGTGACCCCCAGTTTGACTACGGCGTTGGTGACTCGTCCTTCTTGCCAGAGCAACCAGGCAAGCCCCCCCTTGATCACCAGATATCGCCTATTCTCCTCTATACTGCTTGCATTAGAGTAGTGTAGCATGTTACTGCTTTTCGTTAATCCTATTCTAATGCATAGCCTGACATTGTTGCTACATTTGTTGATACCTTACCTGCAATCCTAAATACTTAGTATAGGATGCTAGTTTATCATCATTGGCCCTACATTCTTGTCAGTCTGCCTTGCTATACTATTGGGCCGTGATCACTCGGGAGGTGATCACGGGTATATACTGTTGGGGAACGTTGCAGAAAACAAAAAATTTCCTACTCGTTTCACCAAGATCATCTAGGAGTTCATCTAGTAACGAGTGATTAGATGCATCTACATACCTTTGTAGATCGCGAGCGGAAGCGTTCAAAAGAACGGTGATGATGTAGTCGTACTCGACGTGATCCAAATCACCGATGACCAGCGCCGAACGGACGGCACCTCCGCGTTCAACACACGTACGGAACAACCACGTCTCCTCCTTCTTGATCCAGCAAGGGAGGGAGGAGAGGTTGAGGGAGATGGCACCAGCAGCAGCACGACGGCGTGGTGTTGATGGAGCTGCAGTACTCCGGCAGAGCTTCGCTAAGCACTATGGAGGTGGAGGAGGTGTTGGGGAGGGAGAAGGAGGCAACCAAAGGCCAAGGCGTTCAGGTATGAAGTCCCTCCTCTCCCCCACTATATATAGGAGGGCCAAGGGGGGGTGGCCGGCCCTAGGAGATCCAATCTCCTAGGGGGTGCGGCGGCCAAGGGGGGTTTCCCTCCCCCCCAAGGCACCTAGGAGGTGCCTTCCCCTCCTAGGACTCTTTCCCCCTCAAACCCTAGGCGCATGGGCCTATGTGGGGCTGGTGCCCTTGGCCCATGTAGGCCAAGGCGCACCCCCTACAGCCCATGTGCCCCCCCGGGACAGGTGGACCCACCCGGTGGACCCCCGGGACCCTTCCGGTGGTCCCGGTACAATACCGATAACCCCGAAACTTGTCCCGATGCCCGAAACAGGACTTCCCATATATAAATCTTTACCTCCGGACCATTCCGGAACTCCTCGTGACGTCCGGGATCTCATCCGGGACTCCGAACAACATTCGGGTTACTGCATATACATATCCCTACAACCCTAGCATAACTGAACCTTAAGTGTGTAGACCCTACGGGTTCGGGAGACAAGCAGACATGACCGAGACGACTCTCCGGTCAATAACCAACAGCGGGATCTGGATACCCATGTTGGCTCCCACATGCTCCACGATGATCTCATCGGATGAACCACGATGTCGAGGATTTAATCAATCCCGTACGCTATTCCCTTTGTCTATCCCAATACCTCGTTCAATCTCGTTACCGGCAAGTCACTTTACTCGTACCGTAATGCATGATCCCGTGACCAGACACTTGGTCACTCTGAGCTCATTATGATGATGCATTACCGAGTGGGCCCAGTGATACCTCTCCGTCATACGGAGTGACAAATCCCAGTCTTGATCCATGTCACCCAACAGACACTTTCGGAGATACCCGTAGTCTACCTTTATAGTCACCCAGTTACGTTGTGACGTTTGGCATACCCAAAGCACTCCTACGGTATCCGGGAGTTACACGATCTCATGGTCTAAGGAAAAGATACTTGACATTGGAAAACTCTAGCAAACGAACTATACGATCTTGTGCTATGTTTAGGATTGGGTCTTGTCCATCACATCATTCTCCCAATGATGTGATCTCGTTATCAATGACATCCAGTGTCCATAGTCAGGAAACCATGACTATCTGTTGATCAACGAGCTAGTCAACTAGAGGCTCACTAGGGACACGTTGATGTCTGTTATTCACACATGTATTACGATTTCCGGATAACACAATTATAGCATGAATAAAGACAATTATCATGAACAAGGAAATATAATAATAATGCTTTTATTATTGCCTCTAGGGCATATTTCCAACAGTCTCCCACTTGCACTAGAGTCAATAATCTAGTTACATTGTGATGAATCGAACACCCATGGAATTCTGGTGTTGATCATGTTTTGCTCTAGGGAGAGGTTTAGTCAATGGATCTGCTACATTCAGGTCCGTATGTACTTTACAAATCTCTATGTCTCCATCTTGAACATTTTAACGAATGGAGTTGAAGCGACGCTTGATGTGCCTTGTCTTCTTGTGAAACCTGGGCTCCTTGGCAAGTGCAATAGCGCCAGTGTTGTCACAGAAGAGCTTGATCGGCCCCGACGCATTGGGTATGACTCCTAGGTCGGTGATGAACTCCTTCACCCATATTGCTTCATGTGCTGCCTCCGAGGCTGCCATGTACTCCGCTTCACATGTAGATCCCGCCACGACGCTTTGCTTGCAACTGCACCAGCTTACTGCCCCACCATTCAAAATATACACGTATCCGGTTTGTGACTTAGAGTCATTCAGATCTGTGTCGAATATAGCGTCGACGTAACCCTTTACGACGAGCTCTTCGTCACCTCCATAAACGAGAAACATTTCCTTAGTCCTTTTCAGGTACTTCAGGATATTCTTGACCGCTGTCCAGTGTTCCTTGCCGGGATTACTTTGGTACCTTCCTACCAAACTGACAGCAAGGTTTACATCAGGTCTGGTACACAGCATGGCATACATAATAGAACCTACGGCTGAGGCATAGGGGATGACGCTCATCTCTTCTATATCTTCTGCCGTGGTCGGACATTGAGCTGAGCTCAATTTCACACCTTGTAACACAGGCAAGAACCCTTTCTTGGATTGATCCATATTGAACTTCTTCAATATCTTATCAAGGTATGTGCTTTGTGAAAGACCTATGAGGCGTCTTGATCTATCTCTATAGATTTTGATGCCTAATATATAAGCAGCTTCTCCAAGGTCCTTCATTGAAAAACTTTTATTCAAGTAGGCCTTGATGCTGTCCAAGAGTTCTATATCATTTCCCATCAAAAGTATGTCATCTACATATAATATGAGAAATGCTACAGAGCTCCCACTCACTTTCTTGTAAACGCAGGCTTCTCCATAAGTCTGTGTAAACCCAAACGCTTTGATCATCTCATCAAAGCGAATGTTCCAACTCCGATATGCTTGCACCAGCCCATAAATCGAGCGTTGGAGCTTGCACACTTTGTCAGCATTCTTAGGATCGACAAAACCTTCCGGCTGCATCATATACAATTCTTCCTTAAGGAAACCATTAAGGAATGCCGTTTTGACGTCCATTTGCCATATTTCGTAATCATAGAATGCGGCAATTGCTAACATGATTCGGACGGACTTCAGCTTCGCTACCGGTGAGAAAGTCTCATCGTAGTCAACCCCTTGAACTTGTCGATAACCCTTAGCGACAAGCCGAGCTTTATAGATGGTCACATTACCATCCGCGTCTGTCTTCCTCTTAAAGATCCATTTATTTTCTATGGCTCGCCGCTCAACGGGCAAGTCAGTCAAAGTCCATACTTTGTTTTCATACATGGATCCTATCTCGGATTTCATGGCTTCCAGCCATTTGTCGGAATCAGGGCCCGCCATCGCTTCTTCATAGTTCGAAGGTTCACCATTGTCTAACAGCATGATTTCCAAGACAGGGTTGCCGTACCACTCTGGTGCGGAACGTGTCCTTGTGGACCTTCGAATTTCAGTAGGGGCTTGATCAGAAGTATTTTGATCATTTTCATTAACTTCCTCTCTAATCGGTGCAGGCACCTCAGGAACATTTTCTTGAGTTGCGCCATTTTCCGGTTCAAGAGGTAATACTTCATCAAGCTCTACTTTCCTCCCACTTACTTCTTTCGAGAGAAACTCTTTCTCCAGAAAGGACCCATTCTTGGCAACAAAGATCTTGCCTTCGGATCTGAGGTAGAAGGTGTACCCAATAGTTTCTTTTGGGTATCCTATGAAGACGCATTTTTCCGATTTGGGTTCGAGCTTTTCAGGTTGAAGTTTCTTGACATAAGCATCGCATCCCCAAACTTTCAGAAACGACAGCTTAGGTTTCTTCCCAAACCATAATTCATACGGTGTCGTCTCAACGGATTTCGACGGAGCCCTATTTAAAGTGAATGCGGCAGTCTCTAAAGCATAGCCCCAAAAAGAAAGCGGTAAATCGGTAAGAGACATCATAGATCGCACCATATCTAACAGAGTGCGATTACGACGTTCGGACACACCATTACGCTGAGGTGTTCCAGGCGGCGTGAGTTGTGAAACTATTCCACATTTTCTTAAGTGTGCCCCAAACTCGTGACTCAAGTATTCTCCTCCACGATCTGATCGTAGAAACTTAATTTTCCTGTCACGTTGATTTTCAACCTCACTCTGAAATTCCTTGAACTTTTCAAAGGTTTCAGACTTGTGTTTCATTAAGTAGATATACCCATACCTACTTAAATCATCAGTGAGGGTGAGAACATAACGATAGCCACCGCGAGCCTCAACACTCATAGGACCGCACACATCAGTATGTATAATTTCCAATAAGTCGGTTGCTCGCTCCATTGTTCCTGAGAACGGAGTCTTGGTCATTTTACCCATAAGGCATGGTTCGCACGTGTCAAATGATTCATAATCAAGAGACTCTAAAATTCCATCAGCATGGAGCTTCTTCATGCGTTTGACACTTATGTGACCAAGGCGGCAGTGCCACAAGTATGTGGGACTATCATTATCAACCTTACTTCTTTTGGTACTCACATTATGAACATGTGTAGCATCACGTTCGAGATTCATAAAGAATAAACCATTCACCATAGGAGCATGACCATAAAACATATCTCTCATAAAAATGGAACAACCATTATTCTCAGATTTAAAAGGGTAGCCATCTCGAATTAAACGAGATCCCGATACAATGTTCATGCTCAAAGCTGGCACTAAATAACAATTATTAAGGTTTAAAACTAATCCCGAAGGGAGATGCAGAGGTAGCGTGCCGACGGCGATCACATTGACTTTGGAACCATTCCCGACGCGTATCGTCACCTCGTCCTTTGCCAGTTTCCGCTTATTTCGCAGCCCCTGCTTTGAGTTACAAATGTGAGCAACTGCACCGGTATCAAATACCCAGGAGCCACTACGGGCACTAGTAAGGTACACATCAATTACATGTATATCACATATACCTTTCGTTTTGCCGGCCTTCTTATCCGCTAAGTACTTAGGGCAGTTCCGCTTCCAGTGACCGCTTCCCTTGCAATAAAAGCACTCAGTCTCGGGCTTGGGTCCATTCTTTGGCTTCTTCCCGGCAGCTTGCTTGCCGGGCGCGGCAACCTCCTTGCCGTCCTTCTTGAAGTTCTTTTTACCCTTGCCTTTCTTGAACTTAGTGGTTTTATTGACCATCAACACTTGATGTTCCTTCCTGACTTCTACCTCTGCTGATTTCAGCATAGCAAATACTTCAGGAATGGTCTTTTCCATCCCCTGCATATTGAAGTTCATCACAAAGCTCTTGTAGCTTGGTGGAAGCGACTGGAGGATTCTGTTAATGACCGCATCATCCGGGAGATTAACTCCCAGCTGAGTCAAGCGGTTATGCAACCCAGACATAGTGAGTATGTGCTCACTGACAGAACTGTTTTCCTCCATCTTACAGCTGAAGAATTTGTCGGAGACTTCATATCTCTCGACCCGGGCATGAGCTTGGAAAACCATTTTCAGCTCTTCGAACATCTCATATGCTCCATGTCTCTCAAAACGCTTTTGGAGCCCCGGCTCTAGGCTGTAAAGCATGCCGCACTGAACGAGGGAGTAGTCATCGAAACGTGCCTGCCAAGCGTTCATAACATCTTGTTCTGCAGGGAGAACGGGTGCGTCACCAAGCAGTGCTTGTAGGACATAATCTTTCTTGGCAGCTATGAGGATGATCCTCAGGTTCCGGACCCAGTCCGTATAGTTGCTGCCATCGTCTTTCAGCTTAGTTTTCTCTAGGAACGCGTTGAAGTTGAGGACTACGTTGGCCATTTGATCTACAAGACATATTGCAAAGATTTTAGACTAAGTTCATGATAATTAAGTTCAACTAATCAAATTATTAGTGAACTCCCACTTAGATTAGACATCCCTCTAGTCATCTAAGTATTACATGATCCGTGTTAAACTAGACCGTGTCCGATCATCACGTGAGACGGACTAGTCAACATCGGTGAACATCTTCATGTTGATCGTATCTTCTATACGACTCATGCTCAACCTTTCGGTCTTCTGTGTTCCGAGGCCATGTCTGTACATGCTAGGCTCGTCAAGTCAACCTAAGTGTTTGCATGTGTAAATCTGTCTTACACCCGTTGTATGTGAACGTCTGAATAAAACACCCGATCATCACGTGGTGTTTTGAAACAGCGAACTGTCGCAACGGTGCACAGTTAGGGGGAACACTTCTTGAATTTATTGTGAGGGATCATCTTATTTACTACCGTCGTTCTAAGTAAACAAGATGTAAAACATGATAAACATCACATGCAATCAAATAATAAACGTGACATGATATGGCCAATATCACATAGCTCCTTTGATCTCCATCTTGGGGCTCCATGATCATCTTGTCACCGGCTTGACACCATGATCTCCATCATCATGATCTCCATCATCGTGTCTCCATGAAGTTGCTCGCCAACTATTACTTCTACTACTATGGCTAACGCGTTTAGCAATAAAGTAAAGTAATTTACATGGCGTTTCTCGATGACACGCGGGTCATTAAAAGAATAAAGACAACTCCTATGGCTCCTGCCGGTTGTCATACTCATCGACATGCAAGTCGTGATTCCTATTACAATAGCATGAACATCTCATACATCACATATAGATCATTCATCATTCATCACAACTTTGGCCATATCATATCACAAACCACTTGCTGCAAAAACAAGTTAGACGTCCTCTAATTGTTGTTGCAAGTTTTACGTGGCTGAATTAGGGTTCTAGCAAGAACGTTTTCTTACCTACGTTAAAGCCACAACGTGATTTGTCAACTTCTATTTACCCTTCATAAGGACCCTGTTCATCGATTCCGCTCCAACTAAAGTAGGAGAGACAGACACCCGCCAGCCACCTTATGCATCTAGTGCATGTTAGTCGGTGGAACCGGTCTCACGTAAGCGTACGTGTAAGGTTGGTCCGGGCCGCTTCATCCCACAATACCGCTGAAGCAAGAAAGGACTAGTAACGGCAAGAAAGTTGACAAATCTACGCCCACAACAAATTGTGTTCTACTCGCGCAAGAAGAACTACGCATAGACCTAGCTCATGATGCCACTGTTGGGGAACGTTGCAGAAAACAAAAAATTTCTTACTCGTTTCACCAAGATCATCTAGGAGTTCATCTAGCAACGAGTGATTAGATGCATCTACATACTTTGTAGATCGCGAGCGGAAGCGTTCAAAAGAACGGTGATGATGTAGTCGTACTCGACGTGATCCAAATCACCGATGACCAGTGCCGAACGGACGGCACCTCCGCGTTCAACACACGTACGGAACAGCCACGTCTCCTCCTTCTTGATCCAGCAAGGGAGGGAGGAGAAGTTGAGGGAGATGGCACCAGCAGCAGCACGACGGCGTGGTGTTGATGGAGCTGCAGTACTCCGGCAGAGCTTCGCTAAGCACTATGGAGGTGGAGGAGGTGTTGGGGAGGGAGAAGGAGGCAACCAAAGGCCAAGGCGTTCAGGTATGAAGTCCCTCCTCTCCCCCACTATATATAGGAGGGCCAAGGGGGGGTGGCCGGCCCTAGGAGATCCAATCTCCTAGGGGGTGCGGAGGCCAAGGGGGGTTTCCCTCCCCCCCCCCAAGGCACCTAGGAGGTGCCTTCCCCTCCTAGGACTCTTCCCCCTTCAAACCCTAGGCGCATGGGCCTATGTGGGGCTGGTGCCCTTGGCCCATTAGGCCAAGGTGCACCCGCTACAGCCCATGTGGCCCCCCCGGGACAGGTGGACCCACCCGGTGGACCCCCGGGACCCTTCCGGTGGTCCCGGTACAATACCAATAACCCCGAAACTTGTCCCGATGCCCGAAACAGGACTTCCCATATATAAATCTTTACCTCCGGACCATTCCGGAACTCCTCGTGACGTCCGGGATCTCATCCGGGACTCCGAACAACATTGGGTTACTGCATATACATATCCCTACAACCCTAGCGTAACTGAACCTTAAGTGTGTAGACCCTACGGGTTCGGGAGACAAGCAGACATGACCGAGACGACTCTCCGGTCAATAACCAACAGCGGGATCTGGATACCCATGTTGGCTCCCACATGCTTCACGATGATCTCATCGGATGAACCACGATGTCGAGGATTCTATCAACCCCGTAAGCTATTCCCTTTGTCTATCGATATGTTACTTGCCCGAGATTCGATCGTCGGTATCCCAATACCTCGTTCAATCTCGTTACCGGCAAGTCACTTTACTCGTACCGTAATGCATGATCCCGTGACCAGACACTTGGTCACTCTGAGCTCATTATGATGATGCATTACCGAGTGGGCCCAGTGATACCTCTCCATCATACGGAGTGACAAATCCCAGTCTTGATCCATGTCACCCAACACACACTTTCGGAGATACCCGTAGTCTACCTTTATAGTCACCCAGTTACGTTGTGACGTTTGGCATACCCAAAGCACTCCTACGGTATCCGGGAGTTATACAATCTCATGGTCTAAGGAAAAGATACTTTGACATTGGAAAACTCTAGCAAACGAACTATACGATCTTGTGCTATGTTTAGGATTGGGTCTTGTCCATCACATCATTCTCCCAATGATGTGATCTCGTTATCAATGACATCCAGTGTCCATAGTCAGGAAACCATGACTATCTGTTGATCAACGAGCTAGTCAACTAGAGGCTCACTAGGGACATGTTGGTGTCTGTTATTCACACATGTATTACGATTTCCGGATAACACAATTATAGCATGAATAAAGACAATTATCATGAACAAGGAAATATAATAATAATGCTTTTATTATTGCCTCTAGGGCATATTTCCAACATATACTATACATACATACATACTGTACAGATGGTGACTAAAGTCGGGTCAGCTCGATGAGTACCCGCAAGTGATTCTGATGAGGGGGCTGAAAGGACAGGTGGCTCCATCCCGGTAGAGGTGGGCCTGGGTTCCCGACGGCCCCCGACTGTTACTTTGTGGCGGAGCGACAGGGCAGGTTGAGACCACCTAGGAGACAGGTGGGCCTGGCCCTGTTCGGCGTTCGCGGATACTTAACACGCTTAACGAGATCTTGGTATTTGATCTGAGTCTGGCCATTTGGTCTATACGCACTAACCATCTACGTGGGAGTAGTTATGGGTATCCCGACGTCGTGGTATCAGTCGAAGCCTTCTTGACGTCAGCGACTGAGCGGCGCGCGCCGGATTGGACTGGAACGCCACTAGGCTAGGTCTGCTTCCGGCCGCCCACGCAACATGCAGGTGTGCTCAGGGCGATGGGCCCAGACCCCTGCGCGCATAGGTTTAGACCGGCGTGCTGACCTCTCTGTTGTGCCTAGGTGGGGCTGTGACGTGTTGATCTTCCGAGGCCGGGCATGACCCAGAAAAGTGTGTCCGGCCAAATGGGATCAAGCGTGTTGGATTATGTGGTGCACCCCTGCAGGGAAGTTAATCTATTTGAATAGCCGTGATCTTCGGTAACAGGACGACTTGGAGTTGTACCTTGACCTTATGACAACTAGAACCGGATACTTAATAAAACACACCCTTCCAAGTGCCAGATACAACCCGGTGATCGCTTTTCTACAGGGCGACGAGGAGAGGATCGCCGGGTAGGATTATGCTATGCGATGCTACTGGAGATGCTACTTGGAGATGCTACTTGGAGGATTTCAATCTACTCTCTTCTACATGCTGCAAGACGGAGGCTGCCAGAAGCGTAGTCTTCGACAGGATTAGCTATCCCCCTCTTATTCTGGCATTTTGCAGTTCAGTCCACCGATATGGCCCTTTACACATATACCCATGCATATGTAGTGTAGCTCCTTGCTTGCGAGTACTTTGGATGAGTACTCACGGTTGCTTTCTCCCTCTTTTCCCCTTTCTCTTCTACCTGGTTGTCGCAACCAGATGCTGGAGCCCTGGAACCAGACGCCACCGTCGACGATGATTCCTACTACGCTGGAGGTGCCTACTACTACGTGCAGGCTGCTGACGACGACCAAGAGTAGTTAGGAGGATCCCAGGCAGGAGGCCTGCGTCTCTTTCGATCTGTATCCCAGTTTGTGCTAGCCATCTTATGGCAACTTGTTGAACTTATGTCTGTACTCAGATATTGTTGCTTCCGCTGACTCGTCTATGATCGAGCACTTGTATTCGAGCCCTCGAGGCCCCTGGCTTGTATTATGATGCTTGTATGACTTATTTATGTTTTAGAGTTGTGTTGTGATATCTTCCCATGAGTGCCTGATCTTGATCGTACACATTTGCGTGCATGATTAGTGTATGATTGAATCGGGGGTGTCACAGTCAGCCTGTTAACATTAAGTTCAGTTTTGCCATGTGCTTTGCTAGTGATCCATGCAACCTATGAACTTGCTATTGCCATGCTTAGCTTCATAAACATGTCTACTTACTGTTGGTCACCTTGTAATGCCATGTATTGCTCTATGGTGAGTGGTACAAGCTCATCAACATGCCTACTTATCGTTGTTCCTGCCATGTATGAATCTGTCATATCATTTGCCATGTTTGCATGGATGCTACTATGTTTTTTGTTGATCTTTGGAATTAGTTCAGTAAAGGAGTTTTGTTCTTTGTCTTTAGTACTAGAATGCTATGCCTTTTTTGCCATGATAAATTCCTGTAACATGCTGTTTGATAGCTATAAACATTGCAACCTGATGTTATTTCTGCAAAGTCTGAAACTGTTATTATATGCAATCTTGCCATGTGTTTTTGAGCATGTTCTAGTGATTTCTGGAGATAGCTCAGTGTTTATGTTTTGTTATGCTTTACCTGTACATCATGTCCAAGCCTTTTGTTCTGATGTTGGGGTGCTGTAGCATGTTGTTTTGATGCTTGCAAGATGCCTAGTTGCTGCTTTGGACAGCTTGTCCTTTAAACTTGTATAGAGTGTATGTGTTGAACCGTTGCTCCGTTTTGAGTGTGCTCTATATGAAACTTGCTTAGTTTTGCATGTAGTTTAATATTATAATGTTGCATCCTTGTTTCGAGGTGGTTGCTTGATGTTTGGATGGATTTTGCATCAATGCCATGTCTAACTTGCTTTGCTCATATCTTCTAGGCCGTAGCTCCGTACTAAATGAAATTTATATGTAACTTGGCTAGAATCTCGTGTAGATCATCTTAGTGCATCTTAACTTGATGTTTAACAACTTGAACATAAGGTTTATTCGGATCTGGATCAATTTCGAAATTTACATATGAGGACTTACCGGAATTGTTATATGTTGTTCCCGACCTCATTAAAATTTGTTTTGATGTGTTGCTCTTGTTTGCATCATCTCTTGCCATGAGTAGCCTCATCTAGCTTTGTCATGCATCATGCTTGTTATGCATCATGTCATGTTTATGTGTGGTGTGTTTACTATGTTGAGTGCTTCTTCTCGATAGTTTCCGTTTTGTTGCGATCGTAAGAATTCGTTCGTCTACGCTTGGCTCATCTTCGTGGCTTCATCTTCTTCATGGACTCGTTCTTCTTTCTTGCAGGATTTCAGGCAAGATGACCGCTACCCTGGATCTCACTACTATCATTGCTGTGCTAGTTGCTTCGTTCTATCGCTTTGCTGTGATACCTATCTTTTGCTCTCCAAGCCTCCCTAATTGCCATGTCAACCTCTAACTTTTTCACCCTTCCTAGCAAATCGTTGTTTGGCTATGTTACCGCTTTTGCTCAGCCCCTCTTATAGCGTTGTTAGTTGCAGGTGAAGTTGAAGATTGCTCCATGACGGACAGGATTATGTTGAGATATCACAATATCTCTTATTTTATTAATGCATCTATATACTTGGTAAAGGGTGGAAGACTCGGCCTTATGCCTGGTGTTTTGTTCCACTCTTGCTGCCCTAGTTTCCGTCATACCGGTGTTATGTTCCCGGATTTTGCGTTCCTTACGCGGTTGGGTGATTTATGGGACCCCCTCGACAGTTCGCTTTAAATAAAACTCCTCCAGCAAGGCCCAATCTTGGTTTTACCATTTGCCTCACCTAGCCCTTTTTCCCTTGGGTTTCTGGAGCCCGAGGGTTATCTTTATTTACCCCCCCCCCCCGGGGCCAGTGCTCCTCCGAGTGTTGGTCCAAACTAGAGCACCGTGCGGTATCATTCCTTGGCAACTTGGGTTACGTCGGTTCCTGTACGCTTCGCTTATCCGGTGTGCCCTGAGAACGAGATATGTGCAGCTCCTATCGGGATTTCTCGGCACATCCGGGCGGCTTTGCTGGTCTTGTTTTACCATTGTCGAAATGTCTTGTAAACCGGGATTCCAAGTCTGATCGAGTCTTCCTGGGAGAAGGTATATTCTTCGTTGATCGCGAGAGCTTATCATGGGCTAAGTTGGGACACCCCTGCAGGGTATAAACTTTCGAAAGTCGTGCCCGTGGTTATGTGCAGATGGGAATTTGTTAATGTCCGGTTGTAGATAACTTGACACCAGATCCGAATTAAAACGCATCAACCGTGTGTCTAGCCGTGATGGTCTCTTTTCGGTGGAGTTCGGGAAGTGAACACGGTTTTGGGTTATGTTTGACGTAAGTAGGAGTTCAGGATCACCTCTTGATCATTGCTAGCTTCACGACTGTTCCATTTGTTCTCTTCTCGCTCTTATTTGCGTATGTTAGCCACCATATCTTGCTTAGTCGCTGCTGCAACCTCACCACTTTACCCCTTCCTTTCCATTTAGCTTTGCTAGTCTTGATACCCATGGTAATGGGATTGCTGAGTCCTCGTGGCTCACAGATTACTACAACAACAGTTGCAGGTGCAGGTTATGTGATGATCATGACGCGAGAGCGATGTTACTTGTTTTGGAGTTCTTCTTCTGCTTCTTCTTCAATCAGGGGATAGGTTCCAGGTCGGCAGCCTGGACTAGCAGGGTGGATGTTGTTTGAGTTTTTGTTTGTGTTTCATCCGTAGTCGGATGGTGCTCTTATGTAATATGATGTTGTATTCGTGTGGCATTGTTTGCCTCTTGTATGTATCCCCATTATTATGTAATATTGATGTAATGATATCCACCTTGCAAAAGCGTTTCAATATGCGGTTCTATCCTTGATGAGACCTTCGAGTCTCTTTAAGATAGTATCGCATATTGAGCGTGACATATATACTTTGTTTGATGTGATCCACTAGTGTCATCTAGCGCATTATCCTATTCCAGTCATGGCCTCTCCCATACGGCACACTTTTCATCGTTAACCTGGTGCCAAGTGCTGAACTATTGGCCGGCCTTGTGAAATATCTTTACTCAATCGCCAAGGTCAATAATATCTTCTACGGGACACATCGCTCCAACCTGAAAAGTGAAAAGCGAAAGCTTAGCAGAAGAATTTACAAGAGTATATCTGGTTGCGCCGTCATGCATGCACTGATACACATTCATATCTGATCTCTCCTAGTTTCGCTCCGGGCAACTTGGTAAGGAGAGCAAGAGTGGTGGTATCCTACTTGGATTTCCCCCGTCGAGTGGATATTGCAAAGTGTCAGCAGGCAAGCCGGTGAGTCAGCCTTGCTCCCCGAGCCCGCCCTGGCCGCCGGCACCCAAGGGATCACGTCACTACCACGAAGCACCGGGCTACAGCTTTGTCTCTTCGGGGCTGTTTGGATGGTGCCCTGAGCACTATGCCTGAAAAAAATGGGCGCCTGACAGGCCGCTGCGGCTCGCGTGACTTTCGCCTGCTCAGGCAGCCTAGATAGATGTTGTTTGGTTCAGTCCATGAGCTTTTCCTGTGCCTGAGAAATATTAAAATAATAGTATCAAGCATCGTAGAGACATGCATGTATGCACCTGATTGCTTCTGCTTGAGTCAGGCCTGCGAATTCGGTGGCCTGAGTCCGGCTAATTACTTGCCGGACAGCTCTGGTCAGGCTGGTCCAAATAGCACTCAGGCACCAACCAAACAAGACGCATGTGCATGCCCGGCTTGCTCCTGGCCAGGCAAATTTCGCTCAGGGTAGCAACCAAACAGCCACTTCATCACTGCATTCGCGCACACGCTCTACGGGAGAAATGGACGGTGGTGTTGCCTGGTTAGGATTGGGCAGTAGAGACTACTACTGTATGTGTTAACTTTTTACTCTTCAGTAACCATCATTCACTCCTCACCATGCATGAAGTTTTTGCCTCGTCGATTAATTAAGAGGAAGAAAATTACCCAGTTAATTTACAGAAAATCGGACAAAAACCAAGACAAACGAAGCACGGACAAACTACTCTCATGACATGAAACCCCAGAACCGCACACACAGCCCGCCAAACTCTCCAAATACACAACATCCACAAACCCCGACATTGCTACTACGCCAAATGACTCCCCACGGAGAAATCAGAAACTGCTGAAAGTGTCGCTAGGGTTCCCACCCCAGCCGCCGCCGGCGACCTAGCCTGCCCGCCGTCGCC
>NC_041385.1:453516953-453522940 GCF_002162155.2 Triticum dicoccoides
GGGGCGCGACGGCGGCGTGGCCCTTCTCCCCCGTCCGCTTGTGGGCGCCGGCGCGGGGCGGCTCCTCCGAGTGTGTGGCGGCGCTGGACGTCCGCAGGATCCAGCGGCGTGGCGGCGGTCTCGCGGGGCGGCGGGGTGGCCTCCTGGTGGCAGCGCTCTGACGACCTTCGTCCCGCGCGCGGCGTGGCGGCTACGGTGCTCCCGTCTCGGGAGGTGGCACGCGGCCGGTCTCCTGCCGGATCTGGCTTCGAGGGCCGGCCGACGACGCCTGGCTCCGGTGGTGCGTGCCCGGCGGCTCCGACGGTTGGAGCTCGCCGGGCGATGCTGGTAGGGCAGCGGCCGAGCGTGGCCGCTGCTCCGGGCGTGGACGGCATGGGTAGGTCTCGGAGTGGCCTACCGGTGTCGTGGCGGCTTCATGGTGGCTCAATGGATCTGCCCGTGGCAGCGGCCAGCTTCTCCGGCGTCGTCTTGTCTACGGTCGGGCCGTCTCGACCTTCACCCCATATCCTCGTCGCCCGGGCGCTACTCCCATCAATGGGTTGGTCCTCTCCCAGCTGCGGTCCGCCGCTCGTCTCGTGCCCGGTGCCGCAGGACCGAGCTCGTTTCGCGCACGATGCAGCAGGACCGAGCTCGTCTCACGCACGGTGCAGCAGGACTGACCTCGCCCCCCTCTCGATGCTACAAGATCGAGCTCGTCTCGCGCTCGGGACTGCAGGATGGGTCGGTGGATGCCAGACGCTGGGGGTCGCCCAGGGGCGTGAAAGGTCGGACCTTTCCGCTCGTCTCTTTCGTTGGGGTGCGGCGGGTCTCGGGTGAGGTGGTGTCGAGGTCTTGGATGCTGGGACAGCGGCCCTATTGGTGGTAGCGCGGTGCTCTTGGGCAGAGCCCGTGCCTTGGTGATGTCCAGTCACCATGGTCATGTGGGCGGCATGGTTGTCGGGGTGTGGCGTTCGGTGGCAGTGAATGTTGGCCGAGGTGAAAACCTACTCTATCTTTGAACGAACCGGCGGTGGCGAAGATCGTTCCCTTCTGAAGGCATCGTCGCGGCTCTCATTGCCCGTCATGCAGCTCCGGGGAAACTCTGATCCTTGGATCGGGCGGTGGTGATGCGCTGGTGTCGTACCCTTCCTGAAGGCGCCGCCTTGGAGCGCATGGTTCGTCATATGTAGCTTCATCTCTTTGGGGCGGTAGTGCTAGGGGTGGTGTTGCTACGCTCAGTGCCTATGTATCATGTCCTAGCTGTGCGCGTGTGTTGCGGTGGTGTGGCGTGTGTTTGTACTGGGTGCTTGTTGATTGGTGATGACCCACAAGTGTAGGGGATATATCATAGTCCTTTCGATAAGTAAGAGTGTCGAACCCAACGAGGAGCAAAAGGAAATGATAAGCGGTTTTCAGTAAGGTTTTCTCTGCAAGCACTGAAATTGTAGGTGATAGATAGTTTTGTGATAAGATAAATTGTAACGAGTAACAAGTAATAAAGTAAATAAAGTGCAGCAAGGTGGCCCAATCCTTTATGTAGCAAAGGATAAGCCTGGACAATTTCTAATAATGAGAAAGGAGCTCCCGAGGACACATGGGAATTATCGTCAAGCTAGTTTTCATCATGCTCATATGATTCGCGTTCGGTACTTTGATAATTTGATATGTGGGTGGACCGGTGCTTGGGTACTGCCCTTACTTGGACAAGCATCCCACTTATGATTAACCCCTATTGCAAGCATCCGCAACTACAAAAAAAGTATTAAGGTAAACCTAATCACAACATTAAACATATGGATCCAAATCAGCCCCTAACGAAGCAACGCATAAACTAGGGTTTAACCTTCTATCACTCTAGCAACCCATCATCTACTTATTACTTCCCTATGCCTTCCTCTAGGCCCAAATAATGATGAAGTGTCATGTAGTCGACGTTCACATAACACCACTAGAGGAAAAGACAACATACATCTCATCAAAATATTGAACGAATACCAAATTCACATGACTACTAATAGCAAGACTTCACCCATGTCCTCAGGAACAAACGTAACTACTCACAAAGCATATTCATGTTCATAATCAGAGGGGTAATAATATGCATTAAGGATCTGAACATATGATCTTCCACCAAGTAAACCAATTAGTATCAACTACAAGGAGTAATCAACACTACTAGCAACCCATAGGTACCAATTTGTGGTTTTGATACAAGATTGGATACAAGAGATGAACTAGGGTTTTGAGAGGAGATGGTGCTGATGAAGATGTTGATGGAGATTGACCCCCTCCCAATGAGAGTATCGTTGGTGATGATGTTGGTGATGATTTCCCCCTCCCAGAGGAAAGTGTCCCCGGCAGAACAGCTCCGCCAGAGCCCTAGATTGGTTCCGCCTCGTGGCGGCGGAGTTTCGTCCCGTAAGCTTGCCCACGATTTTTTCCAGGGTAAAAGCCCTCATATAGCAGAAGATGGACACCGGGGGGGGCACCAGGGGGCCCAGAGACAGGGGCGCACCCAGTAGGGGGGCGTGCCCCCCCACCCTCCTGGACAGGGTGTGGGCCCCTGGTGTACTTCTTCCGCTCAATAATTCTTATTAATTCCAAAAATAGGTTTCGTGGAGTTTCAGGATTTTTGGAGCAGTGCAGAATAGGTTTCCAATGTTTTCTCCTTTTCCAGCCGAAATTCCAGCTGCCCGCATTCCCCCTCTTCATGGTAAACCATGTAAAATAAGATAGAATAGCCATAAGTATTGAGATATAATGTGTAATAACGGCCCATAATGCAATAAATATTGATATAAAAACATGATGCAAAATGGACGTATTAATTGGTGCTTTATATATAAAACGGGGCGAAAGCCTTTTTCGGTAAATGACTCCGCACGAGAACACCTCGACACAAGACGGTTATGCGTTATGACTTATGACTTGCTTTGTTGATCCAGTGTAACGCCTCGGATTCGGTGCGCCAGGTGTCCGCCAGTTATTCGCCGTCGTTGCCATGTCATTGCTTGCGTGTTGCATTTTGCCATGTCATCATCTGCATTTCATCTGCATGTTTTTCAAAATTTGCATCCGTTCGGGTTCCGCCAGTTCTCTCCGTTGTCCGTTCCGAGTCCGGACACACTTGCACGCGCCCGCGGCACCTCCGAAATATTATTTTATAAGTGGCATAAAAATGTTCTCGGAATGGGTTGAAACTTGTCGAGCGGTCTTATTATAGTGTAGACAGGCCGTCTGCCAAATTTCGTCGCATTCGGAGTCCGTTTGATAGCCCAACCGTCATCCGTAGCGGCACCGTTGTCGGTTTATTCGTCGGACGTTTCGGTCTCCGAAACTGCCGCCGGGTCTCTCTCTCTTCTACCCCGCAGCCCTTGGCCTTTTCTAGCACAGCCCACCGCAGCCCACCTAGTTCCCCCTCTGTCCGGAGCCGCATGATCGTGATCCGAGGGTCCGAAAACCCCCCAAAACCCCCAACCCTAGGCCCCTATTTGCTATATATAGACCCCTCCTTCCAAATTTGGGCTCATCTAGGTGTGACGCCCCCGATTCAATCGTACACTAATCATGCACGCAAATGTGTACGATCAAGATCAGGGACTCACGGGAAGATATCACAACACAACTCCACAAATAAATTAAGTCATACAAGCATCATAATACAAGCCAGGGGCCTCGAGGGCTCGAATACAAGTGCTTGATCATAGACGAGTCAGCGGAAGCAACAATATCTGAGTATAGACATAAGTTAAACAAGTTTGCCTTAAGAAGGCTAGCACAGACTGGGATACAGATCGAAAGAGGCGCAGGCCTCCTGCCTGGGATCCTCCTAACTACTCCTGGACGTCGTCAGCGGGCTGCACGTAGTAGTAGGCACCTCCGGTGTAGTAGGGGTCATCGTCGACGGTGGCGTCTGGCTCCTGGACTCCAGCATCTGGTTGCGACAACCAGAAGAAAGGAAAGGGGGAAAAAGGGGGGAGAAAGCAACCGTGAGTACTCATCCAAAGTACTCGCAAGCAAGGAACTAAACTACATATGCATGGGTATATGTGTAAGGAGGCCATATCAGTGGACTGAACTGCAGAATGCCAGAATAAGAGGGGGATAACTAGTCCTATCGAAGACTACGCTTCTCGCAGCCACCGTCTTGCATCAAGTAGAAGAGAGTAGATTGAAGTCCTCCAAGTAGCATCTCATAGCATAATCCTACCCGGCAATCCTCTCCTCGTCGCCCTGCGGAAAAGCGATCACCGGGTTGTCTGTGGAACTTGGAAGGGTGTGTTTTATTAAGTATCCGGTTCTAGTTGTCATAAGGTCAAGGTACAACTCCAAGTCGTCCTGTTACCGAAGATCACGGCTATTCGAATAGATTAACTTCCCTGCAGGGGTGCACCACATAACCCAACACGCTCGATCCCATTTGGTCGGACACACTTTCCTGGGTCATGCCCGGCCTCGGAAGATCAACACGTCGCAACCCCACCTAGGCAAAACAGAGAGGCCAGCACGCCGGTCTAAACCTAAGCGCACAGGGGTCTGGGCCCATCGCCCATAGCACACCTGCACGTTGCGAGGGCGGCCGAAAGCAGACCTAGCCTAGTGGCGTTCCAGTCCAATTCGGCGCGCGCCGCTCCGTCGCTGACGTCTGAAGTGCTTTGGCTGATACCACGACGTCGGGATACCCATAACTACTCCCACGTAGATGGTTAGTGCGTATAGGCTCGTAGCCGACTCAGATCAAATACCAAGATCTCGTTAAGCGTGTTAAGTATCCGCGAACGCCGAACAGGGCCAGGCCCACCTGTCTCCTAGGTGGTCTCCACCTGCCCTGTCGCTCCGCCACAAAGTAACAGTCGAGGGCCGTCGGGAACCCAGGCCCACCTCTACCGGGATGGAGCCACCTGTCCTTTCAGCCCCCTCGTCAGAATCACTTGCGGGTACTCAATGAGCTAGCCCTACTTTAGTCACCATCTGTATAGTATGTATGTATGTATAGTATGTACCCGTGATCACCTCCCAAGTGATCACGGCCCGATAGTATAGCAAGGCAGACTGACAAGAATATAGGGCCAATGATGATAAACTAGCATCCTATACTAAGCATTTAGGATTGCAGGTAAGGTATCAACAGATGTAGCGACAATGTCAGGCTATGCATCAGAATAGGATTAACGAAAGCAGTAACATGCTACACTACTCTAATGCAAGCAGTATAGAGGAGAATAGGCGATATCTGGTGATCAAGGGGGGGGGGCTTGCCTGGTTGCTCTGGCAAGAGAGAGGAGTCGTCAACTCCGTAGTCGAACTGGTCAGCAGCAGCGTCGGTCTCGTAGTCTACCGGAGAGAAGAGGGGGAAGAAATAATGAATACAGAGCAAACAAAGCATCACAAAATATAACAAGGCAATACGCGGTGTTCGGTGTGCCCTAACGCGGTAGTAGGTGATACCGGTGAAGGGGGGAAAACATCCGAGAAAGTATTCCCGGTGTTTCGTGTTTTCGGGCAGAGGAGCCGGAGGGGGAAAGTTGCGAGTTCGATAGGTTAGGGGTGTGTGGCGGACGAACGGGCTGCTTATCCGGATTCGTCTCGTCGCTCTGAGCAACTTTCATGTTGAAAATATTTTAATCCGAGTTACGGATTAAAAGATATGATTTTCTAAAGATTATATTAATTTCTGGAATTTAATTAATTAATTATTTAATTCGAAAATGAATTTATGACGTCAGCATGATGTCATGCTGACGTCAGCAGTCAACAGGGTTGACTTGGTCAACTTGACAGGTGGGCCCCGTTCGTCATTGACTGTTTAGTCTAATTAATATTTAGCTAATCTAATTACTGTTTAATTAAACTAATTAGTTAATTAGGTTAATCTAATTATGATTAATTAACTTAATTAATTCCTTAATTAATTAATTAATTAATTTAATTATTATTTATTTATTTAATATATATTTTTTTAATTCTTCTTTTTTTTTCATTTCATTTTTTTTAACACGTTCTGGGGC
>NC_041385.1:453522950-453524589 GCF_002162155.2 Triticum dicoccoides
TAGGGCCAATGATGATAAACTAGCATCCTATACTAAGCATTTAGGATTGCAGGTAAGGTATCAACAGATGTAGCGACAATGTCAGGCTATGCATCAGAATAGGATTAACGAAAGCAGTAACATGCTACACTACTCTAATGCAAGCAGTATAGAGGAGAATAGGCGATATCTGGTGATCAAGGGGGGGGGGGCTTGCCTGGTTGCTCTGGCAAGAGAGAGGAGTCGTCAACTCCGTAGTCGAACTGGTCAGCAGCAGCGTCGGTCTCGTAGTCTACCGGAGAGAAGAGGGGGAAGAAATAATGAATACAGAGCAAACAAAGCATCACAAAATATAACAAGGCAATACGCGGTGTTCGGTGTGCCCTAACGCGGTAGTAGGTGATACCGGTGAAGGGGGGAAAACATCCGGGAAAGTATTCCCGGTGTTTCGTGTTTTCGGGCAGAGGAGCCGGAGGGGGAAAGTTGCGAGTTCAATAGGTTAGGGGTGTGTGGCGGACGAACGGGTTGCGTATCCGGATTCGTCTCGTCGCTCTAAGCAACTTTCATGTTGAAAATATTTTAATCCGAGTTACGGATTAAAAGATATGATTTTCTAAAGATTATATTAATTTCTGGAATTTAATTAATTAATTATTTAATTCGAAAATGAATTTATGACGTCAGCATGATGTCATGCTGACGTCAGCAGTCAACAGGGTTGACTTGGTCAACCTGACATGTGGGTCCCGTCCGACAGTGACTGTTAACTAATTACCCTAGTTTAGTTTAATTAGCAGTAGTTAATTAGGTTAATTAGCCATTAGGTTAATTAATCAGGATTAATTAAATTAAGTATTTACTTAATTAATTTTATTCATTTTCATTTTTACTAATTATATTTATTTAATTCCCTATCTTTTTCGTTCTAATCAGTACATGGGTGTGGGCCCAGTCGGTCAGTGGCACTAGGGGGGGCCAGATGTCTGTGGCCCCTGGGGCCTAACGGGCACGCGGGTACGGGCAAGGCCCGAATGGGCGCAGCGGGCGTTGCGGACGCCCGACAGAGTGCTGCGAGGCGCCGGCAGCCGGAGCGGCAAACGGGAGGAGCGGACGTCGCGGGCGGCACGAGGAGGTGGCGCACGCCGAGGACGACTCGGTCGCGGGGAGCACGACGCGCAGGGCGTGGTGAGCACGTGCTCACCGCGGGCGCGCACGTGGGCGGTCTAGCGTGCGGTGACCGTGAGCGAGGCGTGAGGCAGAGAAGGGAAGAGGCCCGGGGCCTCACCAGCGTTGATGGGGAGAGAGGGTGCCGAGGCTTGCTGGCGGCCGGCGGGGAAGAGGATGAGGACGCGAGGTCGGCGAGGAGGCGGTCGAGGTGGAGGGCGATGCAGTTTCGGGTGACGTCGTGGGAGCTCGCCCAAGTGGCTGTCGATTGCGGCGGCGAGGCGCGTTCGAAGGGCAACGCGGCGCCGGGCTCGGGTGCCGACGTGGATGACGACGGGGAGGGGTTTCTCCGGACGGCGTCGGCGAGGTCCAACGATGGTGCGGCGTCGAGGAGGCGGGGGCGAGGTAGCGGGCGGCGCCGGAGACGACGAGCGGCGTCGGCGCGCCGAGGTCGAGGGCAGCGGGCGTACAGATTGAGCGGGGGGCGAGAGAGAGT
>NC_041385.1:453524599-453526324 GCF_002162155.2 Triticum dicoccoides
GTTTCTCCGGACGGCGTCGGCGAGGTCCAACGATGGTGCGGCGTCGAGGAGGCGGGGGCGAGGTAGCGGGCGGCGCCGGAGACGACGAGCGGCGTCGGCGCACCGAGGTCGAGGGGTGGCGGCGGGTGAGGGAGACGAGGGGAGAGGTGGGGATTGTGCGGGGGAGTGGGGTGGCCGGGCTAGGGTTCGGTCGCCCCAGGGGGTGTTGTAGGTGCCAGCTGGGCCGGCCTGGTTGGCCCGATGGCCAACTGGGCCGAGGCCTAGTGGGGGGGTCCCTTTTTTTGTATATTCTTTTCTGTTTTTATTTTATTTTACTTTTCTGTTTTCTATTATAGTTTTTAATAGTTTTCAGTTTTGTAAATTTATAAGACCAGTACCTAAATGGAGGTTGTAAATTAGCCCACTTCCATAATATATTTTGGAATTTTTTTTTAAATATTTAGTTCGCATTTTTATAAATTTCAAAAGGGCATTTATAATAGGTTTAGCTGATGTTTTAATTATTTTAGTGCATTGGAATAGTTTATAGAAGTTTTGTTTCTTCACCATAATTATCCATGCAATATTTGACACGGTCCGAACAATTTTGTTTTAAAGTTTGAAAACTTTGTTTGTTTGCCAAAAATTCAAGTTTGAATTCGAATCGTTTTCGAACTAATGCGAGATTAGCCACAGTAACCAAGGTGATGTGGCATCATTAGCGAAGGATTACTGTAGCGTAACTATCCGGGCGTCACAATTCTCCTCCACTACAATAAATCTCGTCCCGAGATTTAAGAGGGGGACTAGGGGGAAAGGTCTGGTTACGAAATCCTAACGAATCTTCTCGTCTTTGGTTGCTCTTCTTGAAGAGATCAATCCATTATACTGATATCTTCATTCCTCTGCTTCAGGTCATCAGGATGAAGTCGGCATCCTTTCTTCGGGATCTTCATCGTATTTAAGAATAGGTAACGAGGCAGATCAGCAACGACAGAATGCTATAAGGGTAATAATCTGGGATTAACCCATGAATGAGCAAATGAGTACCTCTCGAGTTGAACAAAATAAAACACATCGAGAGTAAAGTTGGAAGGTACAATAAGAAGTTTCAAGCAGATAGATAGTTGCTCGAAGTCTGAACCAGAGTGAGAAAGGGGTTCAGAGTAGCGAGAGTAAGTATGGCGGGTGATACCAGAATAGAGCATTAGGAAGGTGGCTCATGAATTTCATACGAGTCCACGCGCGAGGAATAACTTTGGAAACATGAGGGTGTACAGGAGAGTCAGGTTTCGATCCAGTGGACCTGTGGGTTATGGGCCCACCATGTGGGTTAGAAGTAGGAAGGGCGGAGACGTCTTGCGTGATCATGCAAGCAAGGCATGTCAGGGGGGGTAGCCTGTCGATTATGTCGGCGACAACGTCGATACCAAGGGCGAGGGACGAAGAGAACTATTTTCCTGCTCGTTGAACGAGGCGGGCCAATAGGCAAAGTTCTCGTCCATCGGTGGTTACCGGAATATCATCAACAATCGTAACAGGGTCTTACTGACCAATTATACATCGAGGTGTTTACATAAGCAGTGAATCTTTACTGCTTAGATTATATAGATCACAAGAATGTCAAACACAACAATGGAAAGGAAAATATGAATATCAGATTAAACAGAACAATGGAAAGGAAAATGTGTTAAAACACATAATTCAGGGGTATATCCTTCCCAAGGACAAGCAGAGCAAGATATC
>NC_041385.1:453526334-453532739 GCF_002162155.2 Triticum dicoccoides
AGGTTTCGATCCAGTGGACCTGTGGGTTATGGGCCCACCATGTGGGTTAGAAGTAGGAAGGGCGGAGACGTCTTGCGTGATCATGCAAGCAAGGCATGTCAGGGGGGGGGGGTAGCCTGTCGATTATGTCGGCGACAACGTCGATACCAAGGGCGAGGGACGAAGAGAACTATTTTCCTGCTCGTTGAACGAGGCGGGCCAATAGGCAAAGTTCTCGTCCATCGGTGGTTACCGGAATATCATCAACAATCGTAACAGGGTCTTACTGACAGAGTTGTACATTGAGGTGTTTGCACAAGCAGTGGATTATTACTGCTTATATCATATAGATCATAGAAAAGGTTTAAACAAACCAATGGAAGGGAAAATACGATTATTAGATTAAACAGGACAATGGAAAGGAAATTGTGTTTAAACACATATTTCAAGGGTATATACTACCCAAGGACAAGCAGATCATGATATCCATGACATGATATAATGTAGAAAACTCTTTAGGTACGGGAGAGAATTTTCATGACATTATCCATACAGCGGTGTTTGGATAATTGAGCAGGAAACATTTAACATTGGGCTTCAATTGTTCCTGTTCAAAATCGGAGTACCACATACATGCTTCAAGATAGCATGGACATGGTCAACAGGTGAATATCAAACTTTGGAAACACAAAGAGTCTACTAGGAATAACTTGTAGAATAAGTCTTACGATTTCCTCATGGAAGAATGGATAACCTTGTTGAAAAGGAAACTATAACAATAGGTCCTCCGGCCGGGGGGGGGGGGTGCTAGGCATGACATCATGTTACCGGGTCATCAAAGGATCAACATCATAACTCTTGGAAAGTTGTCCCAACCATCATATCTGACCGAGATTCAGATCCGATTGGTGTCAGGATACCTCAGACTTAGGATACCTGAGAAGAAAAGGTGCAACGCAAATTGACGAGATGACATTGTAAGATTCCGGGGAAATGATCTATGAAGTGATGTCCGTTAACAAGAGTCCATCATTAACCCAAGGAGAGGACAAGGAGGTGTCTGGTGAACTCAACGGCAATTCACCGAGATTCCCAAAAGATGGATTTCCACCATTAAGTGAACAAGGAGATAACATTTGTCAGATCAAACGATATAAGGAAGTATGCTCGAGGAAAACATACACAATTAAACATTGGTTGAGGGGTGCGCCCGAAATATGGGTTGGGTTGCACGACCAATGTCAGAATGGTGATTCAATTAGCGAAGGACTTAGAATGAACTATCGCCCATTCACTTCAAAGCAATAGGGTTGTTAGAAGTTTTGAATTCACACGTCATAGCTCCATTGTTGGTATTCCGGTTGAAAACAATACGGGGACCAAGGAATGAACGAAGATGGCAAGAAGTATTATGATATCAAGAATTATTAAGAGGTGGTGAAATTCTCACCACATTCTTGACAAAAGAGATGGTAATACTTCCGAGGTAAGGAAGATCAACTATTGGGTAGCAGTGATCTCAAGGTTTACACAAAACACGAACAAGTTGTGTTGAACGGAAGGCAATAAAGTGGTCGATGAGAATAGGAATCATCGAGGGGCAAGGATGGTATTTCTCATCATGAATTCAACTGATATCCTGGATGAGCTCAGAATGTTGATGATCACGACACCTTTGTCGCGAGAGTTCATGAAGATGTAATCGATCGGCGACGACATCAAGTCAAAGTAATGATGAAGTGAAAGGTTATTGGAACCAAGGGTACGACACAACTCGAAACCAAGCTTGTTGTTTAAGGTGAAAGGGTATGACGAGGAAAATCGACGTAAGCTTAGCTATCGTCGCAAATTGGTGCTCCGAGAATAAGGACCAGGTAGCACAGGTAGAATCGTCACGACAATGATATAGCCAAACAGGCTAGGAATGGCGTGATCGGGTACAAACTCGTACTTATAGAAGCTTACTGAAGAGTTGTTGAACCGAAGAGCGGACTTAGTTCAGTTATCGGTGTCTTTGAGTGTTCAATAACTCAGAGCCCGCGAAAAATTGAAATCGGTGAGAAGGTAGCACTTGATGAAGAACTCATAAAAAGTTATGCAGTTCCACGATAATCTCGAGATACCAGGGGGGTAATACTTGACACAAGATCAAAGTAAAGGTTGGACTGGTGTATTGATCCATAGAAGACAATTGTTTTAACTTGTCCGAGAAATGAGATCAAAGAAGAACAATCATGGTCGGAACCACGGTTGCAAGGGATCAATTCACAGATACCATAGGTTAGTTATTAAGGAAATAGTTATAGTTACAAGAAGCTTTCATGATAGGATATATATCGCGTCCATGGGCATGAACACAAGTTCAAGGTCGACTCCCACTTCTCCAATGCATAACCTTTCATTCACTTCTCACGTTCGATGAAGTTGTAGTGTTGAAATTTTGTCTGGTGAAGCACCAGAAGAGTATTATTCGTGAAAACTTTCGAGTTCACACATATCAAGGAAGGCATAGGTTCAACCCATCGTGGCATCTTAGAATCATATACCAGAATCTTTAGAAGTAATTAACTCAAGCTCGAAGGCAGAGCATGGTTGAGAAAGTAGAGGATACAATTTACCAAAGGCATTATGTATCAGAGGAAAAGCTCACAAGGTTATTGAATATGAAGGGCATTGTCAGATAAAATCCAACAAAGGATCTGGTGGTCCACAAGGGGTCTGACGTGAGCATCGGTACTCGAGTAGAGGAAGAAGAATGCAAGGAGATCAGATTATAGAAACAACTGACTAACTCAATTGTCAAATGCAAAGGAATTATGATTTCCAAATCAAGGGATCAGAAGCAATGCTCTGATTAGGGATGGATAAGTTGAATAGCCTTATGGTACAATCAACGACAATTGGATTGGTCGAGAACCAATTCCAGTTAAAAGAATGGCAGCTCAGCCAGAAAAGTAACTTATAAGGATCAAAGATGATTGCGTGTATTCGCAAACATATTGAGTCAACAGACTCAAAAATGATAATGACAAGGAATGTCAATAGACTACGAGAGTTATGGGATTAACCTTAATGCAAGCAAGCAAGAATTTCAAGAGCCAAAGGCTCCAGAGGATTTTCGGAAGATCGAATATTATTTAGAAGACTTTTGTGAAACACTAGAACAACTGGGGATGAGCGGATACTCGGCAAGCGCGAGTAATTATCCGTAGGGGTATTCATGCAGCAAGGAACTGCAGGGCGGTAAGCGTAAAGAATTCTCAGAATATCGAAGAGTATTTCAGGACATCTTGTAATAACAAGAGCAACTGGGGATGACAATATGAACGATAGGTGTAAGTAGTTATCCAGAGGGATTTATCGATGGAAGTGAATTGCAAAAGCGATGGCACATAGTTTCGAGAGCACATCGTAGAGTATCTTCGGAATCTTCTGGTGCAGCAGGCGGTCATCGGTAACAAGTGGCTCTCCGGGAGAAAGTACTTGCGAGAACCTAAAGTTAGTTTTGTTTTTAGCGAAATCATTTAACCCGAATAGAAGAGAGCTCAGAGTCCCAGAGTAAAGGTCGAGGAGTAAAAGATCCTAGTACCACCCAATGGCGACGTGGGCCAATGGGCCGCACAGCCATGTTAGTAAAAGTTTTGTAAAGTCTAGACTCGACTTCGGCCAAGGAGTTGGAAGGGGGATTCCTACAGGCAGTCGGCTCTGATACCAACTTGTGACGCCCCCGATTCAATCGTACACTAATCATGCACGCAAATGTGTATGATCAAGATCAGGGACTCACGGGAAGATATCACAACACAACTCTACAAATAAATTAAGTCATACAAGCATCATAATACAAGCCAGGGGCCTCGAGGGCTCGAATACAAGTGCTTGATCATAGACGAGTCAGCGGAAGCAACAATATCTGAGTACAGACATAAGTTAAACAAGTTTGCCTTAAGAAGGCTAGCACAAACTGGGATACAGATCGAAAGAGGCGCAGGCCTCCTGCCTGGGATCCTCCTAACTACTCCTGGACGTCGTCAGCGGGCTGCACGTAGTAGTAGGCACCTCCGGTGTAGTAGGGGTCATCGTCGACGGTGGCGTCTGGCTCCTGGACTCCAGCATCTGGTTGCGACAACCAGAAGAAAGGAAAGGGGGAAAAAGGGGGGAGAAAGCAACCGTGAGTACTCATCCAAAGTACTCGCAAGCAAGGAACTAAACTACATATGCATGGGTATATGTGTAAGGAGGCCATATCAGTGGACTGAACTGCAGAATGCCAGAATAAGAGGGGGATAACTAGTCCTATCGAAGACTACGCTTCTCGCAGCCACCGTCTTGCATCAAGTAGAAGAGAGTAGATTGAAGTCCTCCAAGTAGCATCTCCAAGTAGCATCTCATAGCATAATCCTACCCGGCAATCCTCTCCTCGTCGCCCTGCGGAAAAGCGATCACCGGGTTGTCTGTGGAACTTGGAAGGGTGTGTTTTATTAAGTATCCGGTTCTAGTTGTCATAAGGTCAAGGTACAACTCCAAGTCGTCCTGTTACCGAAGATCACGGCTATTCGAATAGATTAACTTCCCTGCAGGGGTGCACCACATAACCCAACACGCTCGATCCCATTTGGCCGGACACACTTTCCTGGGTCATGCCCGGCCTCGGAAGATCAACACGTCGCAGCCCCACCTAGGCAAAATAGAGAGGCCAGCACGCCGGTCTAAACCTAAGCGCGCAGGGGTCTGGGCCCATCGCCCTAAGCACACCTGCACGTTGCGTGGGCGGCCGGAAGCAGACCTAGCCTAGTGGCGTTCCAGTCCAATCCGGCGCGCGCCGCTCCGTCGCTGACGTCTGAAGTGCTTCGGCTGATACCACGACGTCGGGATACCCATAACTACTCCCACGTAGATGGTTAGTGCGTATAGGCTCGTAGCCGACTCAGATCAAATACCAAGATCTCGTTAAGCGTGTTAAGTATCCGCGAACGCTGAACAGGGCCAGGCCCACCTGTCTCCTAGGTGGTCACAACCTGCCCTGCCGCTCCGCCACAAAGTAACAGTCGAGGGCCGTCGGGAACCCAGGCCCACCTCTACCGGGATGGAGCCACCTGTCCTTTCAGCCCCCTCGTCAGAATCACTTGCGGGTACTCAATGAGCTGACCCGACTTTAGTCACCATCTGTATAGTATGTATGTATGTATAGTATGTACCCGTGATCACCTCCCAAGTGATCACGGCCCGATAGTATAGCAAGGCAGACTGACAAGAATATAGGGCCAATGATGATAAACTAGCATCCTATACTAAGCATTTAGGATTGCAGGTAAGGTATCAACAGATGTAGCGACAATGTCAGGCTATGCATCAGAATAGGATTAACGAAAGCAGTAACATGCTACACTACTCTAATGCAAGCAGTATAGAGGAGAATAGGCGATATCTAGTGATCAAGGGGGGGGGGGCTTGCCTGGTTGCTCTGGCAAGAGAGAGGAGTCGTCAACTCCGTAGTCGAACTGGTCAGCAGCAGCGTCGGTCTCGTAGTCTACCGGAGAGAAGAGGGGGAAGAAATAATGAATACAGAGCAAACAAAGCATCACAAAATATAACAAGGCAATACGCGGTGTTCGGTGTGCCCTAACGCGGTAGTAGGTGATACCGGTGAAGGGGGGAAAACATCCGGGAAAGTATTCCCGGTGTTTCGTGTTTTCGGGCAGAGGAGCCGGAGGGGGAAAGTTGCGAGTTCGATAGGTTAGGGGTGTGTGGCGGACGAACGGGTTGCGTATCCGGATTCGTCTCGTCGCTCTGAGCAACTTTCATGTTGAAAATATTTTAATCCGAGTTACGGATTAAAAGATATGATTTTCTAAAGATTATATTAATTTCTGGAATTTAATTAATTAATTATTTAATTCGAAAATGAATTTATGACGTCAGCATGATGTCATGCTGACGTCAGCAGTCAACAGGGTTGACTTGGTCAACCTGACATGTGGGTCCCGTCCGTCAGTGACTGTTAACTAATTACCCTAGTTTAGTTTAATTAGCAGTAGTTAATTAGGTTAATTAGCCATTAGGTTAATTAATCAGGATTAATTAAATTAAGTATTTACTTAATTAATTATTTAATTAATTAATTTTATTCATTTTCATTTTTACTAATTATATTTATTTAATTCCCTATCTTTTTCGTTCTAATCAGTACATGGGTGTGGGCCCAGTCGGTCAGTGGCACTAGGGGGGGCCAGATGTCTGTGGCCCCTGGGGCCTAACGGGCACGCGGGTACGGGCAAGGCCCGAATGGGCGCAGCGGGCGTTGCGGACGCCCGACAGAGTGCTGCGAGGCGCCGGCAGCCGGAGCGGCAAACGGGAGGAGCGGACGTCGCGGGCGGCACGAGGAGGTGGCGCACGCCGAGGACGACTCGGTCGCGGGGAGCACGA
>NC_041385.1:453533010-453536898 GCF_002162155.2 Triticum dicoccoides
GGCTCGATCCCGATCCAGGAGTGGATCGGGGGGAGGGGAGTGGGGAACGAGGAGGAGAGTGGGCGTCGTGGGGTGGCGGCGGGTGAGGGAGACGAGGGGAGAGGTGGGGATTGTGCGGGGGAGTGGGGTGGCCGGGCTAGGGTTCGGTCGCCCCAGGGGGTGTTGTAGGTGCCAGCTGGGCCGGCCTGGTTGGCCCGATGGCCAACTGGGCCGAGGCCTAGTGGGGGGTCCCTTTTTTTGTATATTCTTTTCTATTTTTATTTTATTTTACTTTTCTGTTTTCTATTATAGTTTTTAATAGTTTTCAGTTTTGTAAATTTATAAGACCAGTACCTAAATGGAGGTTGTAAATTAGCCCACTTCCATAATATATTTTGGAATTTTTTTTTAAATATTTAGTTCGCATTTTTATAAATTTCAAAAGGGCATTTATAATAGGTTTAGCTGATGTTTTAATTATTTTAGTGCATTGGAATAGTTTATAGAAGTTTTGTTTCTTCACCATAATTATCCATGCAATATTTGACATGGTCCGAACAATTTTGTTTTAAAGTTTGAAAACTTTGTTTGTTTGCCAAAAATTCAAGTTTGAATTCGAATCGTTTTCGAACTAATGCGAGATTAGCCACAGTAATCAAGGTGATGTGGCATCATTAGCGAAGGATTACTGTAGCGTAACTATCCGGGCGTCACACTAGGCCTCCACCAACCTTCCCCTCAAATTTTGTGCCTCCAGCCGCCTCCTCCATCGTTTTCTGCGCCGGACCTCCCCTTCGTCGCCACTTGTCGCGCCGCCAACCGCCAGCCGCCGTCGCCCGTCGCCCTCGGCCAATCAGGCGCCGCCACCTGGCCTAGCCACGCACGCCCAGCCAACGGGACGGCGCCACGCATCCTCCCCACGCCCTCCTTTCCCCGCGCGGCCCGCGGAGCCCATCCGAGGGCCGCATGGGCCTGAGCCCCGCCGCCGTGGCCCGCAGCCGCCCGAGGTCTCGCAAGACGCGCCCCGCTCGATCCCGTCCCCGTCGCCCGACTCCTCTGCCGTCGGCGCGTCGGATCCTCGCCGCCGCCGTGGTCCGCCTCGCCACCGGCGCCCTGCTAGGTCGCTGCCTCCCCGTCGCCCTCTTCTTTCCTCCCTCCCTCTTCTTCCTTCGGATCTCTCCATCTCTCACATCTTTCTCTGCTCGTAGGTCGCCATGGATGTGGAGTCGCGTCTCCCTGAGCTCCGCCCACCGTCGCCATTGGCCGGATCCAGCGCCGACCGACCCGGATCTGCCCGTTCCCGCTGTCCCGGCCTCCTCCTGGCCTCCTTGCCGACCGGCGCTGCCGTCGCCCCGCTGCCATGGCCGCCTCTCCTGCGTGCTCGTGCGGGCGCACGAGGAGGAGGACGACCGAGCTCCTTCCTGTGGGCCCCACACCGCGGCAGGCCCAGCCCAGCCGGCCCGGCCTCGGCCCAGCCGTGGCCCGCCACGTCCTTCCCCTTCCTGGGCCAAGCCCGTGGGTGAGCAACCCCTTATCCTCCACCCCGTGCACACTTTAGTTAACCCACGCCCGTCCATTTTTTTTAGAAAACTGCTAAGTCCCGAAATATTTGCATTTTTATGTCTTGTTCATCATGCCATAACTCATAATCTGTAGCTCCGTTTCATGCATATAATATATCAAAATGTTTGTTATGAGATGCTCTACATTTCATTACATTGTGCCATGTTTGTTTGAGTCAATCTTGTTGCCCGAATCTCTGTTGCAAGAGTGCTATATAATATTGTCTGCTGTCTGTTAACAGAACATGCTCATTTGTCTTTTTTGCCATGTTTGATGTGTGCATCCTATGAGCATGAGCTCTACATGAGATTTAAACTACATAATGCCATCTTTACAGGGGTGCTTGTCTTGTATTTTTGTGAGTCTTGAACTGAGTGCATCAAGCTTGTTAAGTAGGGTACTTGTCGTTGCTGTTTTGCTAGGCTGAATCTGTTATTTTGTGATGCTATGTAAACTTGCTGCTACAAGTCATTCTATGCATAATCTGGAGATGATCACTAAGGATGCTTTGTTGTGCATGTCATGCTCTATCTATCCATGCCCCTGGTTGCATTTATAGCCTGTTGTAGCTTGTTATAATCTTGCTCTTAATTTGCTAAATAATGTTGCTGTCAGCCTATTAACATTAAGTTCAGTTTTGCCATGTGTTTTGCTAGTGATCCTTGCACCCTATGAACTTGATCTTGCCATGCTTAGCTTCATAAACATGTCATCTTACTGTTGGTTACCTTGCTATGCCATGTAATGCTCTGTGGTGAGCGGTACAAGCTCACCAACATGCCTACTTATCGTTGTTCCTGCCATGCCCTGTTTGCTGAATCTGTCATATCTTTTGCCATGTTTACATGGGTGCCATCATATCTTCTGATTCTTTTTGGCTCATGGTCAGTAAATGACTTTTGTTCTATGCATTTAGTAGTATCATGCCATGCCTTTTTTTGCCATGATAAGTTCTTGTAACATGTTGTTTTATAGCTCTAAACATTGTAACCTGATGTTATTTCTGCCAAGTCTGTAAACTGTTACTATATGCAATCTTGCCATGTGTTTTGGAGCATGTTCTAGTGATTTCTGGAGATAGCTCAGTGTTCATGTTTTGTTATGATTTACCTGTACATCATGTCCATGCCTTTTGTTATCATGTTGGGGTGCTGTAGCATATTGTTTTGATGCTTGCAAGATGCATAGTTGCTGTTTTGGACAGCTTGTCCTTCAAATTTGTATGGAGTGTATGTGTTGAACCGTTGCTCCGTTTTGAGTGTGCTCTATATGAAACTTGCTTGATTTTGCATGTAGCTTCATATTATCATGTTGAATCCTTGTTTTGAGGTGTTTGCTTGATATTTGTATGCATTTTGTATCAATGCCATGTTTAACTTGTTTTGCTCATATCTTCTATGCCGTAGCTCCGAACTAAATGAACTTTATATGTAACTTGACTAGAATCTCGTGTAGATCATCTTAACTTGCTGTTTAACAACTTGAACATAAGATTTATTCAGATCTGGACCAATTTCAAAATTTGCATATGAGGACTTACCGGAATTGTTAGACGTTGTTCCCAGCCTCATTTAAACTTGCCTTGATGTGTTGTTCTTGTTTGCATCATCTCTTGCCATGAGTAGCTTCATGTAGTCTGGTCTTGCATCATACTTGTTTGTGCATCATGTCGTGTTCATGTGTGGTGTGTTTACCATGTTGTGTGCTTCTTCTCGATAGTTTTCCGTTTCGTTGCGATCGTGAGGATTCGTTCGTCTACGCTTGGTTCGTCTTCGTGGCTTCATCTTCTTCATGGACTCATTCTTCTTCCTTGCAGGATTTCAGGCAAGATGACCGCTACCATGGATCTCACTACTATCATTGCTATGCTAGTTGTCTCGCTATGTTGCGCTATCTATCACTTGCTCTTCAAGCCTCCCAAATTGCCATGTCAGCCTCTAACCTTTTCACCCTTCCTAGCAAACCATTGCTTGGCTATGTTACCACTTTGCTCAGCCCTTTTATAGCATTGTTAGTTGCAGGTGAAGTTGAAGATTGCTCCATGGTGGACAGGATTATGTTGGGATATCACAATATCTCTTATTAATTGATGCATCTATATACTTGGTAAAGGGTGGAAGACTCGGCCTTATGCCTGGTGTTTTGTTCCACTCTTGCCACCCTAGTTTCTGTCACATCGGTATTATGTTCCCGGATTTTGCGTCCCTAACGCGGTTGGGTGATTTATGGAACCCCCTTGACAGTTTGCTTTGAATAAAACTCCTCCAGCAAGGCCCAACCTTGGTTTTACCATTTGCCTCACCTAGTCTTTTTCCCTTGGGAGTCGCGCTCTCGAGGGTCATCTTA